>NC_039366.1:55873841-56473841 GCF_003573695.1 Papaver somniferum
GGCTGGAAAGGAAAGGATAATGGCGGTGACAGCGGAGGTGGTGGTGGCTGGAAGGGTGGTAACAGTGGAGGTGGTGGTGGCTGGAAAGGTGGCGACAGCGGAAGCGGTGGTGGCTGGAAGGGTGGTGATAATGGAGGCGGTGGTGGCTGGAAGGGCGGTGATAATGGAGGCGGTTGGAAGGGAGGCAACAATAGTGGAGGCTGGAAAGGAGGGGACAATGGCGGCGGCAGTGGTGGCGGAGGTGATAACAAAGTTGGGGGTAGCTGGAAGGGAGGTAATAATGATGGTGGTGGTGGCTGGAAGGGAGGTGATAGTGGAGGTGGAGGATGGGGAAGTTCTGCTACTGATGCCAAGAAAAGTGGAAACCAAGGAGGGGGAAGTGGTGGCTGGGGAAGTAGCAGTGCCGCTGATAACAAGGAAAGTTGGAACAAAGTTGGAGGTAGTGGGGGCAGTGGTGGATGGGGAAGTAATGCTCCTGATAGTAACAAGGGAAGCTGGAACAATGGCAGTGCTGATGTGGCGAGTGGAAGTGGTGGGAATGGTAATCAAGCTGGTGGATGGAGTGGTCAGGGTGGTTCAGGATGGAACAAGTCGTCCGGTGATGCTGCTGGTAAAGGATCTGAAGGTGGTGGGGGCTGGAACTAACAGAAAACTCTCTGCTTTGAATGGGTAACCGGCAGGTACATTAGATGATCTGGGCTTCTTTTCTTTGTCTATTTTGTTGCTAGAGTGAAACAGATTGGTTGTACAGGATGAAGACATGAAGATGGGGGTGAAGAAGAAAGAAGAAATACCAAGGGGCAACTATTAGCTGTTGATGTAATTAAGCTACTTTAGCATGTTAGAATTTTGAATGTATAGGACTTCAGCACAACTAACTACTTCCCCGTGGAAACTGAACAAAGTAAGTACTAGCATTTCTGATGGGAAAGGAAGAAAGACATTTCTTTTGTATGTAGGTTGTTTTGCAAGTCTGGTGGATGAGCAAACTTTGATTACCCATGTCAAAAAGAATGAATGATATGCAGTACTTTGTTCTTACTAAAGCATTGCGAAAATTATGTCCTGCTTTTCTGAGGATGATATTTCGGCAAAATAAAGAATCTTTTCAAACACGTTTGTATGTGGTTTGTCTATGTGATCCATCGACACTTAAAAGGCTACCTCCCTTGTCCTCAGATTTTAAATCAGAGTTCAATTTTCTGGGAAAATCTTCAAGGCTTAACCTCTAATACCAAACCAATGGCGGTGTCCAGTAAGATGGAATTTTCGGAACACCATTCCATTCAGGAACTTCCATTCATACGAATGACACTATTTAAAATTTTCAAATATCCAGCTCTAATATTTACGAGGAGGTGACAGCCTCACTTTTAAGTTCTAATCAGGGACTTCTCAATCTCTTTGATTTCTGTGTTCAGGCTTTCCGATAGTCATGATAAGAAGAAGGATTACCTCTAAATCTCCCATTTCTATCATTCTGACGGGCATCCCATTTGAATTTCCCGCCATATTTGTCGAACATTTTTCTTCAGCATCATCTCTGCATTTAGATTACTACTACGATGAACCGAACCACTTCAATGCCGTTGATCCTGACATTTTCTTCTCCAATCTAATAGACAACTCAACCCATAAGAGACATCTCATACAAATTCAGACCCATCTCATTGTGTCAGGATTAAAAGATAGCAAGTATTTAGTAACCAAGTTTGTTAATTCTTGTTCTAACATTGGTGAAATTCATTATGCACGTAAAGTACTTGAAGAAATTTATGAACCAAATATTTTTCTTTGGAATGCAGTTATACGGGGTCATTCTAAGAATAATTTATTTGGTGATGCGCTTAAAATGTATACTAGAATGCAGACGGAAGGCACGGGTCCGGATAGATTTACCCTTCCCTATATCTTAAAAGCGTGCAGTGCTACATCAGCGTTGAGAATGGGAAGAACTATCCATTGTCAGATATTCAGACATGGGTTTGAATCAGATGTGTTTGTGCAGAATGGCCTGGTGGCATTGTACGCAAAGTGTGGTAAAATTGATCAGGCCCAAGTTGTTTTCGATGGATTAGGTGAAAGGAATATTGTTTCCTGGACCTCAATTCTTTCCGGTTATTCCCAAAATGGTCAGCCTATGGAAGCTTTGAGAATTTTTAGTGAAATGAGACGATTTGATGTAAAACTGGATTGGATTTCTCTAGTGAGTGTTCTCAGGGCTTATACTGACGTTGAAGATCTGAAGCAGGGGAGAGCTGTTCATGGTTCTGTTGTCAAATTGGGGCTTGACTTGGAACCTGACATGTTAATTGCACTTACTGCAATGTATGCAAAATCTTGGGAAGTGACAGTTGCAAAATTCTTGTTTAACCAAATGGAAACGCCTGATGTGATTCTGTGGAACGCTATGATATCTGGGTATGCAAAAACTGGTTATGCAGATGAAGCTGTAGAGCTTTTCCGTATGATGATTTCTAAAAACATCAAACCCGATTCTGTATCAGTACGATCTGCAATTGTAGCTTATGCGCAAGTGGGGTCTCTTAAGTTGGCTAGATGGATAGATGAGTTTATTAACAGAAGTGAGTACAAAAATGATGTATTTGTCAATACGGCCCTTATTGACATGTATGCAAAATGCGGTAGTGTAACTTCTGCACGTTCTATATTTGATCGGATGCTGAAAAAAGATGTGGTAGTTTGGAGCTCTATGATTGTAAGTTATGGGTTGCATGGTCAAGGCCAAGAAGCTATTGATCTTTTCCAAGAAATGAAACTAGCAGGAGTAAAACCAAATGATGTCACCTTTCTTGGGCTTCTCATCGCATGCAACCATTCTGGTTTAGTCCAGGAAGGATGGGAGTATTTCTATTGCATGACAAGAGATCATGGGATTGAGCCCCGGCATCAACACTATGCTTGTGTGGTTGATCTTCTTGGTCGTGGTGGATATTTGGACAAGGCCTATGAGTTCATCACAAAGATGCCCATGGAACCAGGGATTACAGTGTGGGGAGCACTGCTGAGTGCCTGTAAAATACATCGCCGTGTGACTTTAGGAGAATATGCAGCAGAACGTATTTTTTCTTTAGACCCATTAAATGCAGGGCATTACGTGCAGCTCTCAAATCTCTATGCTTCAGTTGGCATGTGGAGTCATGTGTCAAAGGTTCGAGTTCTTATGAAAGAGAAGGGATTGAGCAAAGATCTTGGGTACAGTTCAATCGAGATAAATGGAAAACTTCAGGCATTCCGTGTGGGAGATAAGTCACATCCTAGATCAAAAGAGATATATCAAGAGCTGGAGGAGCTGGAAAGAAGAATGAAGGAGGCAGGGTTTGTTCCCAACACAGCCTCGGCCTTGCATGATTTGAACAATGAAGACAAGGAAGAAAATCTGTGCAACCACAGTGAGAGGTTAGCCATTGCTTTTGGACTTATCAGCACGCCTCCTGGCACAACTCTACGAATAATAAAGAACCTCCGGGCATGTGTGAACTGTCATTCAGCGGCGAAGTTCATATCTAAGCTAGTTGGAAGAGAGATAGTTGTAAGGGATGCGAACCGGTTTCATCATTTCAAGGATGGTCTTTGTTCTTGTGGAGATTATTGGTGAAAAGAAAATTCGTGTCTGTACCCTCGCTATATATGCTTGTTAAATTTTGAACTTTAAGAAAGCTTACAACAGTGACGGAGTTGGATATATCATTATACAATTCTCCGGAATGCCATGAACCACATGATTCATTCGCCCGCATTTGGATACCCTATTCTGATCCATACTTTGTGTTTTTCGTGTAACATCAGTTTAAATTCGTATTGATGGTGTCCGAATCCGTAGTACTAGATTTATGCCCGTGCTACGCATCGGGCAAATGTTTTCTTTTAATTTGGCATCGGGGTTTCGTCCCGCCTCGTGGCGATGCATTTTTGTTTTGGTGTGTGCGGAGTTTCGTCCTATCCCGTGCAGATGTATTTTTGATTTTGTGTGGCGGGAAAAATACATTAAATAGGCAGAAATGATTTACACACCGAAAAAGAAGAACCGTGAATGCCAACTTCTGCCCTTCCCTATCCCAATGCTCAGAGCGCTCCCCTGTGTCCTTCGATCTCCCTCGGTGCGAATCATGGTTTTTTTCAGTGGGTCTAGCAAAACTGTTAAATAGGTGGAAAATATATGCAGATTTTATTTATTTATTTCCTTTTAACTTGGTATACGCAGGGCTTCGCCCGGCCCCTTGATAATGCATTTTTGATTTGGTATGCATGGAGATATATTCAAATTTTACGTATTCTTTCCGTTTATTTTCGTAGAAAATATTAGGATATGATCCGTGCCGTAACGGCGCGGGAGTTTGGATGTTGTTAACAATAACGGATGGGTATTTTTCTTTTTGTGCTGTGTATAGATAATGCACCTACCATATCACCTTAACCTTATTGTTGTTGACATTTGTTGCTTTCTTTATCATTTTCTGAAAATTCAATGAATCAAGTGGTTGTGGACTTCTTTAACCCTGTGACAACAAAAGAAAAATCTACCCCACCCCTAATCAACACGAAAACAGTAGAAAACATTAGGTATTATGTATGTAAATGAAAATTTTCAGGAGCCAATCTTTGGATACATATTCATAAAAATATAAGTGTCATTTTAGTGGCGGAGTGCAAGAAGATAACGACATAATACAAAACACAAACAAACATATTACCAAGCAACGTATGTCTGAGAGTTGGTACCTATTGAAAAGGACGATCCCATGGGATCTTAACATCAACAACATTTCGCTATTGTTATTAGACGGAGATTAGTTGAACTACAGACACACACATTAGTTTTTCGGATTCATTTTGAACATTCATATTTACTATTTTTTCCACTTGTATCCATTCTTTCTAAGAAACGTAATGTTATTATTGAAATTATATTCCTTGAAACATAATGCTATTATTTAATAGATTATTGCTCAAAACAAAAACAAACCAAAAAAACTAATCCATGCGCAACATAATACTTAGATACAGATTCGTATGGATTGATTTGATTCTTCTTCGTCATTTGATTCTTGTTCATAACATGAACCGTCTTCATCCGTATAATCCTCAACTCCCCTATAATTCGCCAAGTCGTCTACAACAGTCTCTTCAATCTGCATATTTTAAAAAATTCAGTCGCAATTTAAGAAGTTAAGACAAAAAAAAGTTTTCCAGTCCATAGTTTTACCGGTTCATGGTCTCCCCCTATTAGTTTTCGAGCCCAACCAATCAAGGGTCGGTTAACTCTTGATATGATATGAAATCCATGTGGGATCTCCAGGTTTTTTTGGTGACATAAGGATGTGAAAATCGATATCTTCCTTCAGCGCTTGACAAAAGATTTCAAAAATTTCAGCCATATTTCCCTCCTGCATTTGTATTTCCATTGTTCATAAAATTTTGTAAGACAAATTGCAGTAACACCAAAATAGATATTTTTATTTGTTTTAGTTACCATTAAACCCCGTTATTATAACTGTTACCTTGAAAGACCATAAATGCAGTGCATGGGATTTATTTGCCTTTATTGAGAGTGCATGGGACCAACGGTCATATTAGGGTGTTTGTGTGAATAGCATTTGGGAACTTGAAAGACCCTGTTCTCAAATCTAATAGGAGAGTTGATAATTCCCCGCTTGGTCTGCAGTAACGGTGTAGATAATGTAGTGCCAACTCAGCAACTTGATAATTTGCTTCATTTTGGGTTAGTTTTTTCATCAAACACCTCATCTTCAACCCATTTCTCTTATTTATTTATTTATTTTTCGAAAAAGAAATTTTATATTAAAACACCTCATCTTCAGCGCAATGTGAACGGAGATATTCTCCGGGATAATTTCCCCCGAAATCTTAAGTCATTTTTCTGCTAACGTGAACCGATCAGTTACGTGGATGCGACTGAAAGATCTCTCACGATTGCGTTGGGAATTTCTTATAGGGGATGCTTTGGGCGTTTTATTTTTAAGATTAGGAAATATTGTTATGTAAGTTTAGGAAATAGTGTAAACAGGGAGTATGACAATAAATACTAAATAATAATTACACAACTGGATCACTTTCGGTATTTGATCAAATGAACACTTGTCCAGGCTGCTTATGGAAATATCCAGCACACAACACAAAATACAGACCAAAAAAAAAACACACTATGGAACGGATTTATTACTTTACTGGAATCTATGAATGATACATGCGTCGAAGTTAATAAAATTCGTTCACAAATTCGATCCGTCAACGCTCTGCATATATTTCCAGAGAGTCTTTAGTCTACTAACACCTGCACAAAATGTGAACAATGATGACTCCTAAGTTACAAATAGAGTCATTGCAACCCAGCTAAGGGATTTTAGTCTCTATTTGGAATATTTTATCTTTTACTGACGTTAAGTAAACAAATTCCGCTGAACTTGAATGCAGATGCGGGAAAAAAAAACTGGAATGTTAAAAACAAATCATTATTATAGAAGCAGGATAACTTAACTACATCCCATAAACTTTAAAAGCCTCTCAAACATTGTTAAACTTTAAAACAAATCATTATTATAGAAGCAGGATAAACCATAAATTGTCTGCTCATCATACATCTATGACACCAACAATTTCTTCCCCTTCTTCATCGCTGCTAAGCACAATAGATCCTGACACATTCGACGCCAAGTCTTCAGCACTGCCAAGAACAGCGGAGCCTGTCACGTTCGACTCTAAATCTACAGCACTGCTGGTCACGTTGGAGCCCGTCAAAAAATCTCCTGAAAAATCAAGTTTGACTCTACAACCTTGATTTTCCCCTTTGGCTGCCACGGTCGACTGTAACTTTGTCCTTTTGCAAGGTGACTCATCATTGTCACCGGTATCAGATTCAACTTTGGGGGTTGTGAGAGTTGGGCTTGAGGGAGTTGCTGCTGGTTGGGGCATAACAGTGTAAGGCAATCGAGTAACCGTGAAGCTTGGATTAGGTTGCTTCTTATTGTTGTAGGCAGAAAGAGTTATGTGGTAGTCCAACTCCACATTCACTAGCTCTTCAAAGCTGCAACAACCCTCCGCTCTCCTTCATCCTGTTGGCAAACCAACATGGGGTATGTTTACAACATGTCTCTATTGGTGCAATTTGTACAATAGTAGGTGCAAATAATTATTACGTAATGAGATGTGAGTGGACAGTCTAGATATTTTTACAAATGGAATAAATAAATGCCATTTTGAAATAAGAAGTATAGATTATAGAAATTTTTAGGTCAATCTCTTCTCTAAGTTGGCATGCGCTTGTGAAAAAGATGCAACAAATCAGTTGTTAATCTTACAAATTGTGTACGTACCTCTCCTAGCCTGACCATGTCAGAGGCTGATGCATGGACCATTCGTTGGACTTCACTGTCAAGGGCAGCAAAAAGGGTAGAACCTGTGTCGTCTGTGACCTCGAAATGGAGAAGATACCTGCATCATAATTATTTTGATTGAATATATATATGTGGGGTTCACTATTTGAGAATACCATGAAAATTTGGATAGGGAAAAATTAAGCAGACCTGGGTGTAGGTTCTTCGACCTTGTTTTCGCACCCTGTGCATCCATAGTCGCCTTCCTCACCTACCACTTTGGCCGTGCACTTGTTGCATCCCAGATAGTACCAACCCTTGGCAGTTAAAGCTCTAGTTGCACTTGCTTTGACAATGATTCGGTTCAGTGCCTGCACACATTGGTGGTTACCCATATGTGACGTGAGTTACTCAGCCACAGTAGAGATTTTAAACCAATGCAACTAATATAGACAGGTAGATATGCACCTGTTGTGAGGACTCCCACTTGCTTTCCAACAATTCAGAAATTGTTTTTGTATTATCTGGCATAGTGAGGTCAACAACAGGTTGCTTATTTCGATCGGGATGTGTTATTTCCCGAGCTGGTGTTATTCTGCAAGACCTGATGTACATCCCGCTTATACAATGAGAATTTACAATTGTGTACATAGCAACCAAAAATTATAATCAGAGCATACATGATAGTGATACCTTTCTCTCATGTCTAGAACCTCGGGAATAGCGAGGTTGAAGAAGACCTTAGTTGCATTCGTGGAAGACAAAGAGTACTTACCTGACCAAACAAACAGGGACATAAATAATTGAAGTTGATAAGTAATGGCCATTTAAAATGAGTAGGTGGGATGAATAGTACCCTGATATTTCCGAACATAAGTGGATGAGACGACGACGACCACGGATGTGTCTTTTATTCCCATATTGTCCAAGTTGCGGTTTAGCTCAGTTGTGGCCTCACCCCGTAGAGTTATCTTGACATTGTTCCCGTTGGAATGGAGAAGGTGTATGTGGAAAGTTAGACTCCGTAAAGGTAAGCAGCGACTATGTAGAGTTAAAGACGTAAAGCAAGAGAGTCGGTATATATAAATACCTTAGGTTTTGGAGAGTAAGGTCGCGCATCATGCAATGCTAACCATTGGGTCTCTTCATGTCTTGAAGATTTGTGAAACTGATTAGCACACCAATGACATCTGTAGACGGAAAAAAAGGGGTAAAACATAAACCGAAAAAGTGGGAATATCTTAGGTGAGACTTTAACCAACAAATGAGTGGTAACACAGTAATGATTACCAGTAAGGGACGTATTCGCAGAATGCGACTCCAAATCTTCAAATTGCGAAAAAGTGAACTTGTGATGAGGAATTGCGACTGAAGTACCACACAGATATTTCACCTGAGTATCCCAATTGAAGAAAAGGCGGTGTTCATTGTGTGTTGGGCGAAATATCTTTTTTCGTCAAGGATAGTGAATTTGTTCAGGGAATATATCCCACCAATGCGCAACAACGGATCGAATTTCCAAATCAGCTTCTTGAGAACAACACCGTGCAGTTCATCACCCCGATGAAAATGGTATCATAAATTAAAACCATTGTTTGTATAGTCAGTGGTGCCAATCATGCCTAATGTCTGAAAATTCGAAGATAATAAACTACTTCGCATACTTACATTGTAGTCTAGCATGAAAACGTCCAGGCTGGTGACTTCATTAGTCTTCATGAAGTCTAATTCATTCCATTTCCGAGAGATTCGAACCTGTGTCATCCATTTGGTGCCTTCTTCGGCCTCGCCAATATGGGAGAAAGTTTTGTAGGTGGATGCAGTACTCTTGGAAGGGCTGTTGACAATCTGGGAACCCATTTGAAAAAGGTGATGGGGTATGCACTGTCAAAAATTGTAACCAATTTACTCGTCAAAACCAACTCCAATGATATGAAATCAAAAAATAGATGGGGATTATTAGAGTTATGGGCACAGATTTCATAATCACTCATTTACAGATTTCATAACAGGAAGATTGATGCCAGAAATCAAAAAAAACAAAACAAAATTGAATGAACAAAGTCCAGAAAGATTTTCTCCTCTTCATGAACAATCCAAAAAAAATCAATTGCATACAACAATCAAAGTCCTCCATTGGGTCTCTTCACGAACAATCAAAAAGAAAAAAAAATCAATTGAAACTAAAAGTTCAGAAACCATTGAATTACCTAAGATGTTTGGAACTCTGATGATTTTCTGAATCCAACAATCAAAACCTACATAGAACAATAATAATCTTATTAAAACTCACAACAAATCAAACTATCACCGAAAGAATCAAATAGAAAATTCACGACCATTACCTAGTAGTGCTGAAAGAAAATGCGTCTGAAACTGGGAAAGATGATCACCTCGTCTAGGGTTTATGTAGTGGATTATTTTTGAAAGGATCCTGTTGCATGTAACGTCTGAAGTAATTACTGGATCTTTAAAGAATTTTTTTTTTGTATTCGTAACGGAAGAGGATCATAGGAGGGGGAGAATATTATCGGAAACAACTCAATCATACTCCCTCCGTTACTTTTTATTAGGCCAGTTTCTTTTTTCGAGAAAATTAAGGAAATTAAGAGAACTAATTATTGAAAGTGGTCCTCTAGACACTTGTCAATAAAAGAAGTGAAGTGAAGTGAAGTGAAATGGTCCCCATGACACTTGTCAGCCAAAGAAATAAGTGAAATGGTCCACATAACACTTGTCATCAAAAGAAGTTAAAAGAAAAGTGGTCCCAGAAAATTAAAGTAACATTTGACTTTCCCAATTAGGAAACTGGTCTCTTTTTTTGAAATATTTATTTATAGAAACAGGCCTATTAAAAAGTAACGGAGGGAGTAATTCGTAACCGAAGAGGATTATAGGAGAGGGGGAATATTAATGGAAACAAATCAATTATCAGGCAAATTGATGCCCTAAATTGGTGCTGGTATTAATGGTTTTGATAACGGACCGAGAGATGATAATGGATGAGTGATTCTGGACGGTTGGATGAGCGTTAAACATGGGTTGATTCTTAGCTGCGATTTGTCTCTCAACTTTCTGAATTTTGAGAGCAAATGGTGGCCGTGGATCACACCAAGAAACTCATCCACAACCATCGAATTTTACCAAAACCATTTGTTTTTGTAAGATAGATGTGGATTTTTCCCCATTATATATTAATTTGGAAAATATAGTCCTAATATAGTAATTACTCGATTTTCAAATTGAATTGGGCTTCTATAAAATTCCAAACACGGTAAGTTAGGTTTTCCTTTTAAGTGTGTAATTTTAAACCAATCATATGTTGCCAAGTTTCCTCATCTAAATATTGCCACTTCATCAATTCCAAATTGAATTTGGTTTCTTTTTTTTTCCGAATATTTTCCTATTCTTTTCAAACCAATCGTACGTTGCAAAGTGTCCTCACCAAAACGCTCGTGGCGGTGCATTTTTTATTTGGTGTACGGAGTTTCGTCCTATCCCGTGACGATGGTGTATGAGGATTCTCCCCACCCCGTGGAGATGAATTTTCGATTTGATGTGACGGGAAGAATACGTTAAACACTAAACCAACCATTAGCCCGCCAAACTCCTAATGACAAAAGTTCTTTCACAACAGTCTGAAATTAGAATAGGATGATAAATTTATGATAGATATAAAAAGATTAGCCTGTTAAACAACATTATATTCGTTTTAAGGAACTTTAATAGGTGACATTGATCAGAATTTTATCAATTATTATCTACAACACAATTTTAGAAATCAATTCGAAATATTTTCGTCTTGCTCTCTTGAACTGAACATGCTTAATTTAGAAGTAGTACGCCAACAATATCTTGTTTTTTCACTTTGCTAATTCTGCAATTAATCGAAACGCTTTGTTTTACTGAATCAAACTTATAATTTAACCTCCTTATTTTACCATGACGCAAGACCGTCATAAAAGGTTCCATATCTGACAGTAGCGCTGCACCATAGGCAAATTACAACTAAAATTTGATTCGTTAATAATTCAAACAAAAAGATATTGTGCTTACACCATATGCATTATGATCCTAGCTAATTATCTACCCACGGCTCTTAAAAAACCAATTTTCATCGTGTCCTTTTCCTAAATTCTTCAGCTTTTGTAGCTTGTACCACCTCTTTGTCTGCGTATACCAGTGTTGCTTCGGTTGATATTAGGCAACGCTTTTCTGCGAAATAACATGTTATTGTGAATAATTTGTTAAACAAACTATATAGTTTTTCACTTTTCTTTTTTTTTGACGGTTTCCTTTTTTCGGCGTGTTAAGGATTTCCTTTTTTTTACAGGAAATTCATTTCAGTTTCCCGATTTTATTTTTCACTTTTTTTTTTTAATTTTATTTAACGGTTTGGACGTGAGTTTTGTCCACCCTTACTAAAGTACAGTTGAATATAGGTGTAAACACGGTGTAACTAAATAATTCAAGTTTAAATTCTAACATAAGTATTGTCCACCTACTTTTTTTTCAACACCGTTACTAACAGACAGTTAAGTATTTGATGTATCCAAATTGTAACCAAATTTTAATTACTACAACCAATAGAGTTATACCAAGTGTCCACCATAACTTCTGCATTAGAAAAGGTCTTTCTAGACCAATAGGAAGCGAGGATTTCATCACCGTTTAATGTGAGAGCTTTAATTGTCAAGGCCTTTTAAGGGAGAAGATATAGGTTACTAGGCTTATCTGCTCGTATTTTCCTTATCAATAAATTCTTTGTATTATTGAAAACTCTGTATATAACAAGGAGAAAAGGAAAAACTCCAGATTTCCCAGTTAACTTAGGAGTTAAGTTTTCAGTAGGATTTAGTTTTGGAAATTTCCTCTTTCCGGTAGTTGCTTACAACTAGGACGCTATATATCTTTCCTATGAATTACTCTTCTGTCATATACGCTCTATTCTATCACGCGCTTTAGGAAATTCGACTATTTTGCTTAACTAAGGTGGCTGATCTCCTATCAGCCTGTTAGTATTAGGATCTTGTGCGGATCAACTGTTAGTATTAGTGTCTTGTGTTAAGTATTAGGATCCCATCAAAAGTAGAGCAACAATTTCAAGCATTACGGAGGAGATAAACCTTGACATCTTGTTAAGGTTACCAGAGGATATCTACCTTGACATCTTGTCAAGGATTCCGGCGAAATCACTATTAACTTGCAAGTATGTTTGTAAAGGTTGGTATGCCGTAATTTGCAGCTCTGATTTTATTAAGTTGCACCTAAATGTTACGATTCAGAAAAACAAACCTAATCTCATGCTTAGACAATCAATTTACCCCGGTAATGATTTGATTCATAGAGATGAAAACTTAATCTCTTTTTTTTGATGCAAATAGGGGATTATTATTAATTAAAACTTGAAGGAACTACAATGTTCATATCCTCCAATATTGCACATGCAATAAAACTTAGAGGATAATCAGACCAGACTTGAGAAACTACATGGACTCTAGCGTGTTTTGCTAATTTGTCAGCAGGTGTATTCACCTTCCCGTTGATACATTTGCAGATCCAATCTGGATGTTTTGACAACATATATTTTATGTCTAATATGATAGAATGATTCTCCTAGGCGACTGATTGAATGTCTTCATTAACATCTTTAATAACTAGTTGTGCATCCATCTCGAAACATGCAAATTGTATATCCAACTCTTCTGCTGTCTTTACTGCGTACAGTAATCCCATGCATTCTGCTGCTTCAGCACTTAAGACACCATTGGCATGCTCGCACCTTGCGTGGATGAAGTTTCCTGCAAAATCACGATGAATTAGTCCCCATCCTGCATAATTTATAGAATTCACAATCTTAAAAGATGCATCACAGCAGAATGAATGATAAGGACTATTCGGTGGTATCCAACGAGATTGTGAGATCTGCATAGTGTTTGTAGAATCCTAAAGTGCTTGTAGCATCTGTTTTCCTGTAGAGTCATTAAGAAGTTGAATGCTTCTGATGACTTCCACCGTGTTTGGTTTGATATTATCAAACACACTTCTACACCTTGCTTTCCAGATTTTCCATAATGTGTTAGCCATTTTTATCATGGCTGCTAATAGGGGGTGCCATTTTGCTTGGGGGTGTACCAACCCCTTACCAAAACATGTTTTGTCTTATATGCAATTTGGTACACCCCCAAGCAAAATGGCACCCCCCATTAGCAGCATTGATTTTTATCACCCAATCATCTATCAGTTTTGTAAAATCATTCGATAACCAGCTTTTTATCCAGTCTTGAACATTTGTATTTGCATCAGGCATACTTCTCCTAGATCCTGGTACTGTGAACCAAATTTCCCTTGCAAAGGGACACTCCCACAGTATATGCCTTGTTTTTTCAATATCTTGCTTGCATATTGAACATTGCTCTCCTCTATGATTCATCTATCTCGCCATTCTTTCGTTAGAAGGGACAATGTCCAAGAAACACTTCCATAAGAAGTGTTTCACTCTTGGTAGAGTACGTATTTTCTATAGTTGTTTCCAGAAGTTCGTTGTTGCTTCATATAATTGATTGCCTCCTCTTTTAAGTTCTACTAGCTTGTTGTATGCAGATTTTACGGTAAAAACCCCATTTCTTGTAAGAGTCCAGATTAGTTTGTTTGCACCTTCTTGTGGAATTCTGGTTTGTAAGATTTTTCCTGCATCTTCTTGACTGAAAATTTGTTGTACTGTTGATATCTTCCATGACTTTATGTCCTGGTCTATAAGATCAGCAACTCGACTGAAGTGTCTTTCAGTATCCAACTCCACAATTGGTACTGGTGGAACTTGTTTTCCCTGAATCCAATTATCCTGCCATGTTGATATCAGCGTACCATTTTCAACTATCCAAAAACTGTAGTTCTTGATAAATTTCATGCTTTTTTGTAAACTCTGCCAAGCCCATGTCGAATTTTTCTTCTTTCTAGCATGTAGTCCTGAAGTATTAGGAAAATATCTTTCTTTTAGTGCTTTTGACCATAGTTTATCTTCATTTTGAATCAGCCTCCATGTAGCTTTGGCAAGTAAAGATTGGTTGAACATTTTCAAGTCTCTGAATCCCATTCCTCCATCCAGTTTTTGTTTTCCAATGGTCGACCAACCTGTGAGATACAGTCCACCTGAAGTTTCCTTTCCCCACCAGAAATTTCTATGCACTTTGTCTAACTCCTTTATTGTGGCGTCTGGGATTTTAAAAATTCCCATATGATGTGAAGGTAATGTATTGAGAACATGTTTCACAAGGATTGATCTGCCACTCTGATTTATGATTTTTCCTCTCCATCTTGTTAGTCGATTCTTTGTGTTGTCCACAAGTGATGAAAAAGATGTAGTTTTCCTTCTGTTTAGAAAGAGTGGGATACCCAAATACTTTTCATCTAACTCCATATTATTCATATTTAAGCTTCTTAAAAGGATTTTGCAGAGCCTTGGATGCATATGTTTGGAGAAGAAAACAGCTGATTTTTGAAGATTGATTTGTTGACCTGATATATCACTGAAAGACCTGATGACTTGTAGTAAGTTTGTGACATTCTGGATAAAAGCTTTAGCAAAGACCAAACAGTCATATGCAAAGAGTAGATGACTGACTTGTGGAGCTCTTCTTGATATTTTTATTCCTTGAATCTTTCCATCCATTTCTGCTTTGGCTAGTGCTCTTGTGAAGACCTCCATTGTTAAAAAGAATCGATATGGTGAGATTGGATCTCCTTGCCGTATTCCCTTTGTGGGTTTATAAGGATGACATGGAGATCCATTTAAGAGTATGTGAATTTCAGTGGTACTGACACATTCTTGAATTAGTTCACCCCATTTTTGGTTGAAGCCAAGTCTTTGCATAACCTTGTTCAGAAAACACCATTGTAATCGATCGAATGCCTTTGATATATCGAGTTTGAGAGACATGTAGTGCTTTTTTGATTTCTTTCTCTTCATACAATGGATCAATTCTTGAGCAAGAGTTATTTTATCGCCTATCTGTCTGCCATGTACATATGCAACTTGCATATGCGATATAATCTTCTCCAGTTGTGTCTTCAGCCTATTAGCCATGATCTTCGTTATCATTTTTTATGTCGAATTGTGTAACGCAATTGGCCTGTAATCTCCTGCTTTTTGTGGAAGCTTGCACTTGGGGATAAGACAAAGGATTGTCTTGTTTAACTTCTTTAGCAATTTTCCTGTACGGAAGAAAGTCTGCACCATATTAATGACATCGTCTTTAACAATGCACCAGTTAGATTGAAAGAATTCCGGTGGAAATCCGTCCGGCCCTGGAGCTTTCCACGGCTGCATTTTCTTGAGGGTGTTATATATTTCTATCTCATCTGGGATCTTAGTAAGCATGATGTTATCTACTTCAGTAATACAGGAAGGGAGCAAATTCAGTAATGCTTCATCATCTGTAGGGTTTGAAGTAGTCATGATACTCTTAAAATGATCAGTTAAGAGAGATTCGAGTTGATCCTTTCCACTGCACCAGTTTCCACTTTGACTCTTGAGAGATTCGATTTTGTTTCTTGCCCTTCTTTTGTTGGCTTGAAGCTGAAAGTGCTTAGTGTTTTGGTCCACTTCATGGAATACCTCCCTTGACTTTTGCCTGTAGAAAACTTCTTCTCTTTTATGCCACTCTTCAATCTCTTTTTTTACTTCTTGAACTAATTTTGTGTTGTCATTGCCACCAGTAGATGGTTGTTGAAGATCACTTAGTTGCTATTGGAGAGACTTGAGATTTTCTTGTATATTTCCAAAAGTACTTCTGTTCCATTTAGAGAGATCTCTTCTTGTTTCTGAGAGCATTTTATCCAAGATAAAACCAGGAGAGCCTCTGAATTGTTTAGCCCAAGCATTTTTGATTTGGTCTTTACATGTTTTGTCTCTTAACCAACATTCAAAGAACTTCCAGCTTTTAACACTGTAAACATTGTTAGGAAAGATATCTAATAGGACAGGACAATGATCAGATGCTAAAAAAGGTAAGTGCTTAAGACAAGAATCAGGAAAATGCAATAACCAATCAGAATTCATTAAAGCTTTGTCTAATCTAGAGCGGATTTTTCCAGTGCCATGTGAGTCACTTGTCCAAGTGAAGGGATTTCCATGATAACCTAAATCATTTAATCCCATATCTTGAATCATCTGAATAGCAGTAGAAGCAAAGGAGCTAGAACCAATACCATTGTATCTTTCTTCCTTATGAAGAGTTACATTCAAATCCCCAACCATAATCCAAGGGGTAGAGATATCAAATTGGGAGATAATATCTCTCAGAAGATTCCATTGATGTTTTCTTTCTTGTGGGTACGGTGAGCCATAAATGCAGGATATGATCCATTTAGGTTTGGCAGGGTCACTTTGGATTAAACAATGGATCATGTTGTTATCACTATAGATTATGTCCAGATTGAAACCATCTTTCCACAAGAGGCACAATCCTCTACTTCTTCCTATAAAAGGGACAAAAACTGATTGGGGAAGTTTAGTGTTCTAATATGTCTGAGGATCTTATCAGAGTTGATTTTTGTTTCTTGAAGGAAAACTATATCAGGATTTAACATTTTGTTGAGATCAAACATGTAGTTCCTAGCATTCTTTTTAGCAAGACCGTTATAGTTCCAAGCAATGATTTTCATGTTTGCACTATTTATATGAATCCTAAATGCAGAGCTACTATTCAATAAATTTTTGAAAAAATGGCCTATATGAATTTTAAGACAGTAAATGCAAGAAATTTTACTATAATGACAATGAGTTCAAGAGACACAAAAAGAAATTACCTGCGCAGTGCCATCATGCCCGTTTGTAGGTTTAGCATGCATAGTTTCTGGATCATTGTATATCAATTCTCCAGATGCATTCATATCAGTAGATGTTCAAGTAGCAGCAATATTAGGTGGTAAAGCATGGATGTTATGCGGATTCATAGAGGGTTCTTGGTTGATGGGAGAGTTTCTCATTCTTTTTGTCTGTCTTTGTTCTTCAGTTGCAACATCTTCATTCATTAGCTCTTCCATGGGGTTCGACATACCTCTTTCATCATCAAGACTTTCAGAGACATCAGCTTCATTACGTAAAATTTCTTCATATTCAGCTGAAGTAAGGCTATCAAGATATAATATCCATGAGGTGTGCAAGCATGAACTGTCTTGATGATCAATGACAAAGCATTTGTCACAGATCATCTTTGGTTGAAGATCCCAGTGATACCTAATCCATTCTTCTCCTCCATTTGAAGTCTTCCACCATCCTCCACGATGTAAAGGCTTTTTTAGATCAATTTCTATCCTAGCCTTCACGGTATTACCATATCTTGGTCTACAGTTTTCAGGAATAGTCGAGATTTTTGTACCCATAAATCCTATTGCTTCATCTATGACGATCTGATTGAGATGCTCCAGTTTGAGGTATTTGAATTGTACTGTGAAGATTTGATGTGTGAACTCATTATCCCTTGCAGAGTGCCAACTACAAATTTCTTGACTGCAAAAAGTGCTTCTCCCACGATCCAGGGGCCATTTTGGATAACTGCATTTTGTTCCTCTTTATTGTTTAACCTTACCGGCATAAGGTTGTGACCCATGACTCTGATTTTCTTGTTTATGTACTGCCTCCAAATTGAGTTAATACCCAAAACCTTGATGGTTCTCATAGGTATCTTATCTTTATGCACCAGTTTTCCTAGAATGGGAGTGGACCATTCCTCAGCCGCTTCAGTAACTTGCTCCATTCCTCAGTTGTCTTGAGAGCAGATTGATTCGATTTTCACGACTGTTTGGACTTGTTTCCATCGTAGGGTTTCTTGAGTTTTTCCTATAGGTGTCTCTCAGAGGTAGTATGAGAAGATTTTTGATATTATGTCTTCTCAGAGGAAGAGTATAAATATACTTCTCAGAGGTAAATGCTCTATAACTCGAATTCCGTGTATAATGGAGAATATTATTGAAGGTTAACAAGTTATGGGTAATGGGATAATCTTTGTGGCTAACTTTGTTAAAATAATTATCTGCATTTATGACTTGACTAAGTTTTCCTCTAATAAAGATAATATCTTTCATGCACAGCTTGGCTATCTTATATTGCATTTTGTGGGGGAGATTGCCGAATTTTGTGTAACAGAAGTTGCCATAGAGTAAATTCCGGAAATTTTGCTTGATTAAAGGAGGGAACTGAAAGTTTTGAATTATTGTGAATCGGTGTTGACTGAGTTGATTACCTACACAATCATGGTGATGCCAGGATTTGAATCTTCTTGAGATAGAAATGGTATGGGATGTTGCTGATCTGTTTGTTTTGGGATAGACTTGGGATATCTCTAGTCTATTGATATGAATCATCACAATGAGGATGATTAGCACCACTTCTTTCCACACCACTGCTTTTGATCCAGAAACTGTCATTTCTGAAATTCCACCACCGGATACCTACAAATGAATATGATGAGGGAACCTGCGTAGAACAAAGAGTTATATCTTCATACTTAATAAAGAAAATGAACAATAAAAATGAAACTAAGGAAATCCAGTGGATGATTCCACAATATCCAAAGGTTTTTATGTAAAGCTAAGAATAAGAAAAGAAATCATGGGATGATTCCACAATATCCAATGATTAAATCAAATCACAATATGCATACGAGTAATTCCTGACGAAAACTTAATCTTCTCCATAGATAATGGTTCACTAGCATCAGCATCTTGGGTGGCCGATTTTTGGGATCATGCCGTGCAAATGGATTTCCCTTTCAAATTCTTAGGTTCTTCTGTTGAATTAATTAGTTCTTGTAATGGGTTGGTTTGCATTCGGGATGGCGAATTGGGATTTTTTTTTGTTTCTGGAACCCAACAACTAAAGAGTACGCTTTAATACCCAAATTTACAAATACCGTTTCTTTTCACGACGAAAATAAAGTCCATTATTCTTTTGGTTATGATTACAAGAACGACGATTACAAGCTGATTATCCTTGTAAACTTGGATGAGAATAGTTACGGTTCTTCTTCGGTTGAAGTCTATTCCTTACGGTCAAATTCATGGAAAAGCAATCAAGCCATACATTGTAGGTTTCCTTACTACTTCCAAAATGGGTTGTTTGTTAATGAAGCTTTTTATTGGTTAGTTAAATCTCGAGACTCGACTGCACTACTCATAGCCTCCTTGGATATCAGCAACGAAAACTTCGAAGAAATCCAACTACCAGAAGAGTGCTTGAACATTCTCTCTTTAGCAGTGTTAGAAGGGCGATTTTGTGTACTCTCTTTGGGAGTGTTAGAAGGGTGCCTTTGTGTACTTGTTGACTATCCAAATGTTCGTGTTGTAGTATGGGTGCTCCAGAATTACGGAGTGAGAAAATCATGGACTAGACGCTTTATCATTAAAAATCAGGGTATGTTGTCTCACATTGAATGCTTGAGGCTCATGTGGTCTTTTGAAAGTGGTGAGATTCTGTTCGAGATCCGAGGTTTTCCAATCTTATATGACTCTAGGTGTGACAGTATTACATATCTATATATTAATACAAAAGACTCGAACAATAGAGAAGCCAAATATTTTGAAACCTTAGTTTCGCTGAACTCTGATACTTATGTGGGAAAAGAAAAGTTAGAGGATATAAAAGAGTATGAAGCCTGAAAGAATGATTGAGTGGGTGCACTTATATTAGAATGAACATTTTTTTTTAATTTCTAGTGTAAACCTTGTGTTGCACTCCTTCCGTTTGAAAAATGTATGTAAAGTGCTTGTTAAAATGTCAAGCACTGCTCAGAGGAGGAGGAGTCCTAGGATATTATCCATAGTATGGGATCATATCATCCACGTGCGTGCTTCTATCAAGAAATCTAACAGAAGAAAGGAAAGGTGACACGTGTCAAATTAATATTGAAATAGACGATATCGACCGAAGAGAGCATTTAATGTGGGGACAGATTAGACAGCTAAGGGGGAAAACCGAGTTTCCAATATTCACATATCTCTTTATGTTTTATGTGATATTAGAATTAAGGTTTGCTTCCTGAGAGAAACTTCTAGATGTCGACATCATTTGAACATGTACATAACTTTTATCATTAATTGTTCAAAGATATTCCTTGATACTCAAGCTGGTCCCATACCGAAATATTGAAAAGTATTTAATTATGATTTTCATAATATATGTTTTACTTACCAGCAATTAAAGCATACCCTCTGGAAAATATTGTGCTACATTGATAATAAAAGTTTTTTAAGAGAGATTTAAGAGAGATTTTGGAAATATGGTTTGGCATTTAATTGGAAATAGGAAAACCGAAATTAGGTACTTTAATGCATATCTTGAGAATATTTTCGGTTTTGGAATTTCCTTGTTGTCAAAAACAACCTTGGTATATAAGAACTTGAGTTTGCATTTCTTGCAAACTATCCTAAGAGCCAGGAAAACTTCATTCTTGATGTTTCTGGTGGAGCCATCCATCTGGAGAGGAAAGTATCCTAATTAGGCGAAATCTCTTACAACCAATCGTTTAAAGACTTCTGTGGGATGAAGAAGCTCTACGAGTACCGTTTGTGGGAAACTAGATAATTACATTGTTATTTTAGTTTTCGATTATTGATTTGATTGACTAACGGTTGTTGAAACTTTGATTGCACCTACTTTGTTTATTCTTGAGAACTTTCTCTTCTGATATAAGGCTCACTCAAACTAGATCAAAGTATCCACGGGATCTTTAGAACCATTTGCGGATTTAAAGACATCTTGTGATAATCCATTGTTAGCAGACTCCATTCTGTGTGTGATTGATTACTTGAAGAATTCAAGTTTTATTGTGCAGGTTATTGAAGGAAATTGAAAATTTGAAGACAAAGAAGATTTTCTTATTAGTTTTCGTATCTTGTGAATATTTGCACAAGCCTTGATTGGCTGGTATCCAACTAGAATCATGTTTATCTTTGATAGACTTGATTGTCTAGTTGTATAAGATCGGCATCGTTTTATAGTTACTCTTTGAGTTTTATATTGATTGATTGCGAATCTAGAAATTGGTTATTTCGGTAGTAAAGTTTTAGATTGATCTAACCAGACAAAGTAGTTTATTAGTTTAAACGAAAGAGCCTTTGTCAACAACTCAATAATATCTTTTACCAAAGATTGATAAGAGTGGTTACCAAACAGATTCATTCCTTTGTTATTTGGAATACGATCCAAAAGAGTACCAATTCACGTGTGTGACTCTAGAAGTCGAAGGCGCAAGGATACTGAGGAAACTAAGTAGGTAGGGGTAGTCTACTTGGTCTCAACTATACGAAGTTGGTATTAGATTTTCTATATCGGCTTAATTCTGAGAGTATTCAAAACTGGACAAGGTCCCGGGCATTTTCTGCATTTGCGGTTGTACGTTAATCCGAATTACTTGACATTGATCCTAATAGCCAATTGGTTTTATTACCGTAATTATTGTCAAGTAAATATCTTGTTGTCATATTGTCTCGACCTCGACCATAGACAATCACACAAGGTATAAGTGAAAACACTGGGGGTACCAAAATACACCACCAACTTTTTCGTAGGCAATATGTATGGACAAACTCAGCACAACTCCGAGAGTAAAAACTCGATCAAGGAAAGTGTCTAGAGTTATCTCTCTCTCTTTTTGTTAGAACGTTTACAGAACTGAATCTGTGAACCTAACTACAAAGAGAGTTCTTGGACAGTACCAAATACCAATATCCAAGGATCAACCAAGTCTTATCCAACAAACAAGGTTGGACCTAGCTACTGTGATTGATCAACGTACAACCTGTGATATTTCAATTATAAAGCTAAACAATATAATGCGGAAAAATAAAGAAATAACACAGACACCAGAAATTTTGTTAACGAGGAAACCACAAATGCTATAAAAACCGCAGGACATAGTCCAGATTGAACACCGAACTGTATTAAGCCGCTACAGACACTATTCTACTACCAATTAACTTGGGTCTGGAATGTAGTTGAGCCTGAACTCAGTCTCCCACTGATTCAAGTACATTCGCGCTCCTTACGCTTCTTGAATCCCAATAGGACTCCACGCAATTGATTTCATTAGACGGTCTCACATCAACTAAGAGTTGCTTCAACTCAATTGAAGACTTTAAACCAAATATGCCTCCCACATGTTAATCCTATGATTGATTTCCTGATTTACAATCTAAACGGATGACCAATCAAACGAAAGATCCAGGTGATGGAAATCGATAACAACTTGACAAATGTATGGCTATCCTCAAAATCCAGACTTATGCAACCCGAAGTGCAATCTAGATTATTATTCACCTCACAAGTATAAAACTTGCGGAATCAACAAAGTACGAGACGAAGAGACTTTTTTGATTACTATCTATCTTGATAGTTGGAGCAAGGCTCTACAAACATTCAAGATCAGGATACTCAAGTTATCAAGATAAAAGATAACTGGACCTGGCTTCACGAATCCTAATGAAGTATTTGTAGTCGCTAAACCCTAAAATGGTTTATAGAGAGGACGACTCTAGAGACAACTAGGACACACCAAAAAGTAGTGTCAGGATTCAAAGATCCCAGTTTCCAAGAGTTTCCCTTATATAAACTTCAAAGCCTAGGTTGCTTTAGATTTAAGCTAAGATAGCTTTGGAACCAAGCAAACAATATTCACCGTTAGATGAAAGCTTTGAACTTTAATCACATATACAAGATACACACTCTGGTTAGGTAGAACCATAACCGAACAGTGTATAAATATTATGTGCAACATGGTTAGCCGAAACTAGCCGATTTGAAATTTAAAAGCATAACACTCATTTTCATGTTCACCAAGACATTAATATTGAGTCACAATCATGTGATCAAATGAGTCTAGTGTTAATTAGAGAATTGATCAAATGCAAATCACTTCATAGAAATAATTTAATTACACTTCAATCATAATTGACATAGTTGGTAAATGTACAAAGTACAATTACTTGAATCGTTCGTGAATCGGTTGAGTCGCAGCAAGCGAACTGGTTTGCAAACTTATATGCAATTACCGAGTTCCGGACTTGACAGAACTTTTGCAGCTCACGTACTGGTTTGCAAACTTAGGTGCAACTCAAAGCTTCAGAATTGATAAAACTTTTTCAGTTCACGTACTGGTTTGCAAACTTAAGACTTTTAACCGTTTCCGGAGTTCACATAACCTCTTCAGTTCACGTACCGGTTTGGGTACTAAACTGGTTATAAAACATAGAACTGTTTTGGCTTGCATACCGGTTTGATTATTTTAACCCGGTTCCCTTACCACAGTTCCAAAATGGTTTGCATACGAATATGCATTCTTATCCGGACCACGAAACAAACAGATTTTCCCATGTTGTACATACAAATATGCATATCACACAAATGTGAAAGTCGATATATAGCTACTCTGCTACATGTATGAATACATGTAATACGGCTTCAAAAATATGACAATTTTCTCAGTTTGTAAGATTGATAACACTGTCTTGTATTCCAAATATAATAGTTTTATATTTCTCTAAATCAATTCGAAACATTCCTGAATAACATCAATGACACATATTACTGTTCCAGGATATTTTCGAATGATTAAACTTAAATCATGATTTGGTTCCGAAGAATAAATTTTTCTCCACCGAAATTTGACCAAGTATGACCAAATGTTCAATAAGCTTAGTCATTTTATTTCGAGAAATTCGTAAACTAAATAATTAGTTCTCGACTCGAAATTCTTGTCTATGTAATCTAGTCTAATAATTTATGCGACAATCATCTCAAGGATAGAAAAGTGAATATAACTTGAGAAATATGCGGTTCAGTCTTCACTTAACTTTTGTTGATGAAGTTCTCCAAAAGCTTCGGTTGATCTTCTCCTTCAAGCGGTAGAACGAAAATGATGACTGGCTCTTTCTCAACTACCTCTATCCTAGACCGAGACTTAACTAATTGTAGACTAGAAATTAAGATATAGTTTTGACAACTAAATTTAACAACAAGCTTGATATAGTAACACTTGTGAGTTCGACCGAGCAATGCTCTAACAATCTCCCCCTTTGTCAATTTTAATGACAAAACTATTTAATACATATGGATAACAAAATAAAGTTTAAAAAACTCCTCGATCCATCATGCCTTGATTTCCTTGGTTTCTTCAACTCTCCTTGAACTCTTCGATGTTCCTAGTCGCAATGATTCTGAACGTGTTCAACTCAGCATCGTTGTTGTTGAAGAACCGATTCCATAGCGATAACAACTTCGAAAATAATATTCTCAATTGTTCTTATACAGAAACATAGTATTATTATCTTTTCTCAAAAGTTCAATTGTATCTCAACTCTGAAGTAATACTACGGTGATATGTTTCTCCCCTTTAATCAATACTTACATCTTTTATTTATTAGGTAAATCTACTGCTTAAATGATTCACTCCCCCTTACATAATGATGTGTAAACCATATGTATGTAGTACGAAACTACTAAATAATTCTCCCTCTCTTTGTCAATAAAATTAACAAAGGTACGAAAACTGGGGGATCATAATGAATACAACCAAAAGATAACTTCAAGCTTTAAGGAAGATGGAGATACTACATAATAACATAGTTAAAATGTAATTCCTCATATCAACTTATTTAGATGATATCACATAGTAATAAATACTTAGCGCTTATCCTAGGAGATTAAAAAGATACACGCATCCCCTTTATAAATCCACAACCACACTCCCCACAAAGATATACCAATTAAGCACAAGTTCATTTAAGAACTCTCCCCCATAAAATGTCATTCCCAAGGGAACAACATGAGTGACCTTACTTTTGTGAAAAAGAAGAATTTGGTGGACATTAACAAATCACAAGGATTTGTATCCATAGTATCGACATAAATTAACCTCAAGGCCAGTTGCGACAACAAGACAAATTTTACTCGATTTTACTAAACATAAGAGAATCTTACAGAGTGTGTCAAGCAGCAAAACACGAAAGTGTGACACAAAAATATCAATACTGCGAGAGAGAAATCTCAAAGAGTTTGTTCTATTTTCCGTTTATAAAAACATAATAGATTTAACTTCTGAGCATATATGAAATATAGCTCAATTCACGAAAACGTAAAGGCACAATATTTCATAAGAATTATGCAATAATTAAACCAATAATGATTACATACTGCAAGTTCATCTTCCAACAACTCTAGAATTTAAATAAATAAATCTTAAACATGCAAGATGAAAAACGTTAGAACTAGCTATTTGTAATCACAATTCTTGATATACCAAACCCTAGTTATCATTCTCAAGAATAAAATCCTCAAAAGAAGTTTCCTAGACATAAAATAGAAGAAAACGAAATAAACTAGATTTTTCCAGACGCTTCATTAGTATTGAGACCCTTGAATTTGTCATCAATTGTATCCACGAGCTCTTCAGAGAAAATATCCTCATTGAGTAGTTCACGAACATGAGATTTCATGAGAACAAGGTCAGCATAAACCTTTTTCAACTCGGTTTTCAACATGTCTAAACTTTTTAGCGTTTCTACAAGTTCTAGTTTGGCTTCTTCAAATTGTTTAAGGAATCATAAACAACATCAGCAGAAATCATCTTTTCTCGTTCAACATCTTGATGATCATAAGCAAAGTAGCAATTCACATCAGACGGAATTTCGGATGAATCAATAACTTTGTCATCAACCAACGTTCTCTTGTTTCCTTTTGTCTTAATACCATCGTGATTAAGAGCTTTCTCCATGCTTTCAATAATTCGAGATATATGAGACATGCTTGGTTGCGGAACCTTGGATGAGAATTTCTCAATCACAAGTTATGGTATATAAAAGAAAATATTAGAGCATTGCTCGATAGAACTCGCATGCGTTGCTATCTCAAGCATGTTTGTCAATGTTAGTGATCAAAACTATAAGTCTTGATTTCTAGTCTATTATAGATAAGGTCTCGGACTAGGATAGAAAGTGTAGTTGAGCTCAAGAACTCCAAGGCAATCATCATACAAGACGAAGGACTACTCAAGGAACCGGTGGATCTTCATCGACTAAAAGGTATGTGGAGACTTGAACTTATCTATCACTCAAAAGTCTATTTATCTCTTATCTTGAGACAAAAGTCGTTTTGCTATATAGACTTAGATTATACACATTTGCTATTTCGAGCCGAGTTTATCTCGCCTATCTATTTCTCGAAATATGTGTTAGTAAGCTTTCGCTTTAGCCAAGTTCATCTTTACCTAGTGACGAAAGTCATGACAAGTTTCAATGACTTTGGAAATTGCCTACTTTGACGAAAAATAGTTTGTGAATAATAACTATAGAATATCAACGTCCTCTAAGAATGTTTCAATGATTGAAATGAGAGTTTAGATTATATAACCATTGAAGGATATAAGCATTGTTTTGGAAACACATATATGTATAAGTCCTTATTCCTTGAACAGAAGTTTGCGAACTTTGTTGATCAAGAGAACCGGAATAGTGGCGTGAGCCTAGTCCGAGAACTCAGTCCGCGAACTGGCGGAAGTTCTCGACTCGAGAAATTCTGCTGGAGTTTGTGAACTCCGTCCGGGAATTTAAGTCCGCGAACCCAGTCCGCGAATTTGAGTAGGTTATATCTAAAAACGATGTTTGTGAACTTATTCTTATATAAACTAAAGAATGAAAATTGCAAACCGTGGCTATGTAGTTCATGAACCAATTCGAGTGAATCAAATTGTTTTTGCTTCAATTGTGTCTTGTGTAGTTAGATTTCCTTGCAATTGAACAACTCTCTAACTAGTTCATTTGAGTCACTTGAACTAGTTATGGTGAAGAAGAATATGGTTGATATGAAAGTGATCGTATGGCTAACCATTTGGTTGACTATTGTTGAACCAAAAAATGTACAAGTTTGGGTACGGTTACACAAGCCTAGAAACGTGCATTTCATTTGTGTGTAACAAGCTAGTTTTCAATCTAACAGTTGAAAGATATTAGCTTGAATCTAATAAGGTTTTCATCTAACGGTGAATATTGAATGCTTTGTTACCAAGCTAATATTGATTGCAAACCCTGATTTGAAAGACTATATAAGGGAGAACTCTAACAACTGGGAAACCTAATCCCCACACCTTCTGTGTGATACTAGTTGTGCTAAGCTAGAGTCGATTCTCCTTTAACCTTTGGTTTCTTCTTCTAAACCAGGTTAACGAATTAAAGACTTTATTGGTATTTTGAAGCCAGACCGATACTACTTTCTTGTAGTTGTGTGATCTGATCTTGTTGTTTATATCGTACGAGTACGATTGTAATAATTGGCTTGCGATTGATATCTCCGATAGGCAAGATATAAGAGTAATCACAAACACTTCGTCTCATCGTTTGTGATTCCGCAATATCTTTTTTCGTTGTGTTGATTAAGATTATAGTGAGGTGATTGATAATACTAGGCTGTTCTTCGGGAATATAAGTCCGGTTTATCAATTGGTTCCTGTTCACCTTGATCTATCAAAAGACGGAACAAAACTTGTAGGTATATTCGTGGGAGAGCAATTTATCTATTACCGTAGACTTTTCTACGTGATACAAATTTGTTTATTAAAGTCTTCGACTTTGGGTCGTAGCAACTCTTAGTTGTGGGTGAGATCAGCTAAGGGAATCAAGTACGTAGTATCCTACTGGTATCAGAGACGTTGGAGCATAACTGTACCTTGGATCGGTGTGAGATTGATTGGGGTTCAACTACAGTCCATACCGAAGTTAATTTGGAGTAGGCTAGTGTCTGTAGCGGCTTAATACAGTGTGTGTTCAATTTATACTAGGACCCAGTTTTTTTTTGCATTTGCGGTTTCCTCGTTAACAAAATTCTGGTTTCTGTGTTATTTCTTTTCCGCATTATATTTTGTTATATAATTGAAACATCACAGGTTGTGCGTTGTTCAATCAATTAGAATATACGACCTTTTGGTTGTTGATTTAAATTGATTGACACTTGGATATTGGTCTTTGGTACCATCCAAGTTATCTCTCTAGTATTTGATAAAGACTCGCAGATTTCTATTTGCTTGAGTATATATCAAACCGAGAGATTGAGATATAAACTCTTTGATATAATTTTTATCTAGATTGAGTCTGACTATCTAGTTGATTCTCTAGAAAATATATTGGAGTTTTTTCATATAGATTGCTAAGCGAAATATTGGGTGTGGTTGTTGTACCCCCACTTTTTCAATTGGTATCAGAGCAGGCAAACATATTTAAGACCTTACAAATCTGTTTTTGTAGCGATCTGAATCTATGGACAAGAGTATTATCTCTGATAAACGCGTCACCAGAAATAAGTGCTATATCTTGTCTAATTCTATTAAAGAGAAAGATTCTTCAATCTCGAATATAGACGAACCTTGTGTTCAAACAAGACAGACAGGCTCCGACATGAATATTTCCGATTACCCTTCAAAAGAGTCTATTTCTCTAAATGAACGGGAAACAGGTGAAGAGAGTGTCTTGATTCCAAATTTTGCTAGAATCCAAGCGGATAGATTTAATCGGTTAAAACACGATGTCGATGTTCTACTTGGTGTAATAAGGGACCGCAAATTCAAAGAAAATACTGAAGATCAATCTTCACGTATGGTTCTCGAGGCAAGCCTCAAAAAGGATGCTTTGGAAATAGAACATCGCTTGAGTAAACTCTCTATTCAAGGATGCACTAAGCAGTTTAATATACCAAGTACTTCTGCTACGCCTGAAAACGTTCCATCTCCAGAAGTGAAATAGGAATCCCTTCCTGTCAAAAAGAATGTGTCTGAATTTCCCATTGATCAAGGATGTTCCACATCACATGGAAAGAATAAATATCCTAACGAAGTTGTTAAAACTACATTGTCTAATCACTCTTGTGATCAGAAAGTATGCCTCTTTTGCGATGCAAAAGGCTCTTGTAAACAAAAGAGAAACTCTAGGTTGAATAAAACTTCCTTGGTTCAACTTCAACACACCTTAGACTTAATTCTCAAAGGTGTAACTGACATTCGTATGTCTAAACCAGTTGGTTTTCGTACTTATCCTGTGTATGTTACCAGGAAGGTCAGTTCGATGAGTTCTTCAAATGCTCTAAAGCAGAATAAAAGTCTTAACAAGAATCGTCCAAGGAAAGATCAAGTCATTTCCTCTGGAAACAACATTTCCCTTGATGTGAACGAAATCCCAGGAGAAAAAAGAAAAACTGATGACATGAGAAATAACCTGATGGAGATAATTGAAGGGTATAAAGAAATTGTCGACAGGTTATCATCCTCCTCAAGTCAAAATTCTTCTGGTAAGAACTCAAACTATGTCACGTATTTTGATGACAGTAAGTTTTATGATAATTTCTCACATAAAAAGGGAGCACTCTCTAGATTCAGAAGAAAAAGGAGACTCGATCATAAACACAGTTCTTTTAATGAGCTCAGAGCTCATACTTGTGCTAATTAATCACAAGGGTCAAGAACTTGCTCATAAAAATCCTGTTGAGCAAGATGTGTAAAAATCAGGTATACTGTGGCATTTTGGTGTTCTGCTTAGTTGAGCTATTCTCTTATCGTTTATAGATAAACTAGTGTCTGCAGACAATAATGCCTAAATAGTATTTGTGTGTCTAGTATCGTTTCTGAAAAATTGGAGGTACAACAACCACACCCAATATTTCGCTTAGCAATCTTTATGGAAAAACTCCAATATTCTTTTGTAGAGAATCAACTAGACAGTCAGACTCAATCTAGATAAAAAGTATATCAAAGAGTTTATATCTCAATCTCTCGATTTGATCTTTACTCAAACAAATAGAAATCTGCGAGTCTTTAGCAAAGAGAGATAACTTGGATGGTACCAAAGACCAATATCCAAGTGTCAATCAATTTAAATCTACAACCAAAAGGTCGGATATTCTAATTGATTGAACAACACACAACCTGTGATATTTTAATTATATAACAAAATATAATGCGGAAAAGAAATAACACAGACACCATAATTTGGTTAACGAGGAAACCGCAAATGCAGAAAAACCCCGGGACCTAGTCCAGATAGAACACACACTGTATTAAGCCGCTACATACACTACCTACTCAAAATTAACTTCGGTCTGGACTGTAGTTAAACCCCAATCAATCTCACACTGATCCAAGGTACAGTTATGCTCCTACGTCTCTGATCCCAGCAGGATGCTACGTACTTGATTCCCTTACCTGATCTCACCCACAACTAAGAGTTGCTACGACCCAAAGTCGAAGACTTTAATAAACAAGTATGTATCACACAGAAAATTCTAGGGTAATAGATAAATCTGTCTCCCACGAATATACCTACGAGTTTTGTTCCGTCTTTTGATAAATCAAGGTGAACATGAACCAATTGATAAACCGGACTTATATTCCCGAAGAAAAGCCTAGTACTATCAATCACCTCATAATAATCCTAATCGACGCAGCGAAAAAAGATATTGTGGAATCACAAATGATAAGACGAAGTGTTTGTGATTACTTTTCTATCTTGCCTATCGGAGATATAAATCTCGAGCTAATTATTACCATTGTACTCGTAACGATAGAAGATGCAAGATCAGATCACACAACTACAAGAAAAGTAGTATCGGTCTGGCTTCACAATCCCAATGAAGTCTTTAAGTCGTTAACCTGGTTTTAGAAGAAGAAACCAAAGGTTAAAGGAGAATCGACTCTAGCTATGCAACTAGTATCACACGTAAGGTGTGGGGATTAGGTTTCCCAGTTGCTAGAGTTCTCCTTTATATAGTCTTTCAAATCAGGGTTTGCAATCAATGTTAGCTTGGTAACAAAGCATTCAATATTCACCGTTAGATGAAAACCTGATTAGATTCAAGCTAATATTTCTCAACCGTTAGATTGAAAACTTAGCTTGTTACACACAAATGAAATGTCTAATTTTGGGTTTACGAACCGTTCCCAAACATTAACATTTGTTGGTTCAACAATAGTTAACCAAATGGTTAGCCATATGATCACTCTCATATCCACCATATTCTACTTCACCATAACTAGTCCAAATAACTCAAATGAACTAGTTAGAGAGTTGTTCAATTGCTTAGATTTTATGTAACTACACAAGACACAATCGAAGCAAAAACGGTTTGATTCACTCGAATCAGTTCATGAACTTTATAGCCACGGTTTGCAAAAGCATTCCTTAGTTTATATAAACATGAGTTCAAGAACAACCGGTTTTAGATATAACCTGCTCAAGTTCGCGGACTGGGCTCGAAATAGATAGGCGAGTTAAACTCGGCTCGAAATAGCAAATGTGTATAATGAAAGTCTATACATCAGCACGAATTTTGTCTCAAAAGTAGGAGATAGAGTAGATAGATTTTTGAGTGACAGATAAGTTCAAGTCTCCACATACCTTTTAGTCGATGAAGATCCACCAGTTCCTTGAGTAGTCCTTCGTCTTGTATGATGATTGCGATGGAGTCTTGAGCTCAACTACACTTTCTATCCTTGTCCGAGACCTTTAGTTATATAGGCTAGAAATCAAGACTTATAGTTTTGATCACTAACATTGACAAACATGCTTGAGATAGCAACGCATGCGAGTTCGACCGAGCAATGCTCTAACAATCTCCCCCTTTGTCAATTTTAGTGACAAAACTATTAATACATATGGAATACAAAAAATAAATAAATAAACTTTTGTAGCTCATATTCCACATGCCTAATCTTTAACATTACTCGAAATCTTCGTCAGTTCCAAGTACTCCAATGATCCCAAAGGTTGTAAGTTTAGTATCATCGTTGTTGAAAATCCGTAGCTATAACAACAAGAAAACAATAGTTCTCAATCATTGTTATACAGTGTCATAGTATAATTACACAGCGTCAAGGTCCAATTGTATCACAACTTCAACAACAATACTACGGTGATATGTATCACTCCCCCTTAGTCAATACTCCATCTCACATGGAAACCACTCCCCCTTACATAATGATCCGAAAACCATATGTATTTGTAGTGTGAACTAGATATTCATTCTCCCCATTTTTGTCAATAAAATTGGAAAAGGTACAAGAACGGGATCCTAATGAAATTTCCGAAAGAGACATTGCTTGACAAAAATAAAGCAAAAGTATATCATCTTGTATAGATGCAATCATAAAGCCGAAGCTAAATGCATTCATCAAGGAGTTTAAAGATACAATATAACCCCTAAAATATTCCACAACCGCACTCCCCACAAAGATTTGGCAATTAAGCGCAAGTTCAAAAAGAACTCTCCCCCATAAAATGTCATTCCCGAAAGAACAACAAGAGCGACCTTAATTTCGAAAGAAAAGAAGGATTTATTTGGACATAACAAATCACATACAAGTATGAATTTGAATCCAAAATATTCAATTAAACTAACCACAAGAGAACCCATGATTAATTTAATCTACAAATGTTCAACATAAGTGAACTTATGGAGACTCAAAATATACAATTAGATTAATCACAAGAGAGCCCATAATTAATCTAATCGAAAAATACACAATCAAACTAATCACAAAAGTAATCAATTTAATTGGTCATGCTCGACATAAGAAAACTTACGGAGCAACAACTAAATAACCAAACAAGATGATTAATTTAGTTAAATATGCTCGACATAAAGTACCTTACGGAACAACAACATAGCTAATCATGAAAATAATCAACTTGGTCGTTCAACGCTCAACATAAGACACTTTACAGAGCCTCACAATAATACATAAAATATGGATCAAGGAAGATCAATTACTACGAAATACACAAGGATTCATTATATTTTCCATCACTATTCGCATAACGACATTCAATAGACATAATCCTTGAAAACAAAATATTTTAACCTATCTTCCATCAATAATTGACATAATAGGCTTAACTTTTGTATTTGTCAAAAGTCTATTCATTCTTTTATCAATACATGCATATCGACATACGAAAGACTTTACTTTTGACAAGATATGGGACGGTCAAGTTCACGGACGTAAACACACATATCCCATAACAATATTGCAATATATAAAACCATAAAGATTAATACTGCAAAAATCATCTTCCAAACAAATTTAGAATTTAAACCAATAAATATAAAAACATGAAGATGAAAACGTTGGACATAGCTATGTGTAATGACAATAACTAGAGTTTGGAATAGCCATTATTGTGATTACACATAGCTATGTCCAACGTTTTCATCTTCATGTTTTTAGATTTATTGGTTTAAATTCTAAAATTGTTTGGAAGATGATTTTTGCAGTATTAATATTTATGGTTTCATATATTGCAATATTGTTATGGGATATGTGTGTTTACGTTCGTGAACTATGATTGTCCCATACCTTGTCAAAAGTAAAGTCTTTCGTATGTCGATATGCATGTATTGATAAAGAATGAATAGACTTTTGAAAAATACAAAAGTTAAGCCTATTGTGTTAATTATTGATGGAAGATAGGTTAAAATCTTTTATTTGCAAGGATTATGTCTATTGAATGTCGTTATGTGAATAGTGATGGAAAATAGAATGAACCCTTGTGTATTCCGCAGTATTGATCTTCCCTGATCCATATTTTATGTATTACTGTGAGGCTCCGTAAAGTGTCTTATGTTGAGCACTAAACGACCAAGTTGATTATTTTTATGATTAGCTTTGTTGTTGTTCCGTGAGGTACTTGATGAGTGCCAAATATTGTATATATTTGCACCTTTTTATTGCCATTTAACTCATCATTTGTGCACTAACGCTCCATTTTATCCCATATTCTGTGTTTTCGTTGTTTTCAAGAATAAATACTTTTCTTAATTAATTTTGCATTTTAGGTACTAAATAAAGACTGGTTAACTCACGGAGCGAAAAGAGCAAAGAAACGGCAAAGACTCCCGCAGAAAGGCAGTGAAGAATGATGTTTGCAAGAGCCGGATCAATTAGAAGTGGGCTTGAAGAGGAAGAATTGTTTTTAAAGAAGATATGGGCTTGGCATACCCAAGGCCCAAAACCCTTACCCAAATCCATTTCCATTATCCATACCCATTTCAATGAGAGCTGTCAGATTGGATCCATCTCATCATCCAACGACCGCCTCATCATTGTGCATCAAAATCCGAAGCTCCTGTCAAACACCATAGTACCTAACTCCATCTGAAGCCGTCAGTTTTGTTGTATCTCATAATCCAACGGTCGCTACATACCTCTCCATCGTAGCCGTTCGATTCAATCTATATGGGATCATCCAACGCTCTTTACTCGCTGTGCATCAAAGTTCACTATCCCCGCTTCACACCCTAGCATCGGAACCTATACCCTTCACCCAAACACTCCCTTCCCTTCTTCCCATCGATCTTCTCTTCCCCAAATTTCTTTCTTCTTCCCCCGACAACAGTCTGCAACTCCATCCCCTCACCCATCGCCACCATCACCTCCCCAACCCGACCATCATCAGAACAACCATACCCTAGTTACTCTCCTTCTTGTTCTTAACACCCACAACTCTTAGGTGCTACATCCAAGACAGAGATGGAACTAGGGTTTCACAGTGGAGAGAAGAAGAAAATTGGAGCAACGTTCGAGTAGCAGAAGAAATTCGGAGCATGGGTCAGCGCTCAGGGGACAGCAAATTCAGAGGGTATGGTGAGTTTTCCCCAAATTCCTATGAACCCTAATTTTGTTAAATTTGGGGGTTTGGTGCAAAAACCCTAATTGGGTGTTCTGATTATAAATAGGAAGTGAGGGTGTAATGTTTTGGGCATGCCTGGGCTAGCCAGAGCTTCACCCAAGAGGACTGGACTAGCCAGTGCCTCAACTGTGCTGTTTTGATTTGTTCTATCAATGCTATGTTTATGTTCAATGTTTCAATTCCAGTTATTTAATGTGTTAAACATGTTCTAGTTTAATTTGCCAGGGTTTAGATGAAACCCTAGCTTAACATTTGTTATTCATGCTCTTGTCAGTAGCCATGATGTGTTTAAATGCTCATAGTGAAACTCCATCTTAGGGCTTCAACACTAGCCTTTCACATTGGATGTCAGGCATCCATTGTAGTTAGAATCATCTAGTGTTGCTGAACTGCAACTCATGCTTAATTTTATATATTGTTCTTTTGATTAATTGTGCTTTAGCTAGACATTTAATGCTTAGGAGGAGTACTTTAGTTGTGATAGGAGATTTCATATCAAAATGACCCTTGCTATATAGAGGATTGACATCCCTCTTGCTAGTGGTTATAGAAAAACAAAGTTACTGTCAGTGATGAATAATCAGTGTGAGTTAGAGGTGGATTCAAAGACCTTGGTATTTTGTTTACATTTGTTTCCAAATTCTTGCTTCACTGTTTGCTTCTAAATTCTATACTTCACTTCCTTTGGCTCATTGCCATTGTAACTGTCATTTGACACTGTCACTCTTTGCGTCATTAGTTCACTGCTCAGAGAATTAGCTTAGGAAACTTCAACTCACACCCTAGTCCCTGTGAATTCGACCCGTATTTTCACAAGCTACAACCGACACCGTGCACTTGCGGTATAACCATGTAGGCTTCTCTTATACTCTTATTTCATACATCTTTCCTAGCCTACCAAGTTTTTGGCGCCGCTGCCGGGGACATGGCGTTGTGTGTTGAAGTTTCTTGGCTTGTATCTTAGCTATTCTTGCACTTTCTTAGTTGTACTTGCATTTATATTTTAGCTTTTTCTCTTGCTGTTCATTTGCATCATCACTACATCTGCATCTTCTCTGCTCTAGTAGCATTTTCATTTTGCATCTTCACTGCATATTGTTCTTGCATTTATCTTTGCATACTGTTCTGCATCATAACTTGCATCTTTCAATTAATCTTACTGCCTCCTGCATTCACATAATCTCTGCATAACTTGATGTGCATCTTACTGTTTTGCATTGCATCTTAGTTAACTGCATCTTAGTGTAACTTGCATTAGCATCTTGCATATTGCATCTTAGTTTGCATATCTTGCATATAGTGTAATCATTTAGTGTAAGCATTTAGCTCATCATAACTTGCATTCATTACTGCATATTCATCTTTGCATTGCATACTCATTGCAATCTTGCCATTGTGTTGTGCCTAACCTTCTTCTCCCTTGGCTGAACCCTTGTTGTTGCTGCTGTTGAGTTGCAGCTGGGCCTGCCACTTGCTGCTACTTTCTTCTTCTTCCTGCTGCTGCTGGTGCTTGGGCCATTGCTACATCCAGCCTCTGGTGCTGCTGCTGTTTTCCTTCTGCTGTTGTTGAGTTGCTGGTCTGAGCTTGTTGCTGAGAACCAAGCCCAACTGGGCTGTGCAACCAAACCGAGCAGCTGGGCTGTGCTTAAACAAGTAAGCCTAAACCCATTAAGAGAACCCAAACTGTGAGCTTCCATTTTTCTTCTGGGCTTGTAATTTATTTTACATTGGGCTTACTGTTTTTAATTTATTGTGGGCTTGAATTTAGTTTAACTGTTGTAACTAAACTGGATTGTGGACTTTTAAAACTGAAATTTTGGGTTTCAAAACCCCAACAACAAACTTCCTAAAATAGTTTCAAAGCCCAACTGGGCCTGCAAATAAACTTGATTCAATAAAACCCAACTGAGTAACTGACCCAAATTTGAAAACCATCCTGCTGGGCTTGCTTCGTTCCCAAACTTTCCTGGTGGGCCTGATTTGAACATTTCGCGGGCTTCATAAAAAAATCAAACTGCTGGGCTCGGCTCAAGCTTCAAAAGTAAAAAATTTTCAAACCAACTTCCAACCCAACATTTAAGCCTGTTCAAAACTTCCTTTTGGGCTGCACAATTCTCCCACCAATGTGGGCTTGCTCCCAATATTAAAAACCAAATTTTTCTTTTTTTGCTCCCAATTAAACCAAAAATTTTGCTCCCATTTTAAAACCAAAAGGTTTGTTTTCAAAACCCATTAAAAACCAAATTTCTTTGTTAAACCTAATAAAACCAAATGTTTCCCACCAAAACCAAATTTTTCCCAAAAATCCAAACCCATTAAAACCAAAGAGTGGGCTTTGTAATATTTCTACTTAGATCATGTCAGGCTTTTGGTCTTCAACTGGGGATTCGAACAAATCCCTTAGAGAACTTGCGTATGGACATACTTCACGTTATGAACCTCCCATAGACCATGATGTCAATAATCATAGGAATTATTATGGACATTTTCAAAGTCCTGAGCCTCAATACATGAACCCTAATGACTATTCACACATGCATCATTCACCACAACGTGAAAATGAACATTTTGCTAATGCCTCACTCACACAATCATCTCTTGTGGATCAATTAGAAGCTCGAATCGCAGCTTTAGAAATGCAATCACATGAGGAATCTGTCACATCTAATTTTCTTAGGCAACCTGAAATCTATGCATGTCCCGCATGTGGTAGTTTAGACCACCCTGTTGAGAATTGTCATATTTTGCATAATTTTAGGCAATCTAGAGAAAATCCAAGGTATGAAATGCCTATAAATTGTGAGGCTGGTAGTCATTGGGACCATAATCAATCCTTTGAGGGTTGCGATCAATCTTTTATAAACCCTAATGACCATGCACACATGTACCATTCACCACAATTTGAACATGAAGAATTTTGTACTCCCATGAATTTAGACTCCACCACAGAAGCTTTCAGACTCAGTGAGCAAAACTTTGCTAGATCTACATCACGAATTCAGGCATATTTAGATCAGATTTTGCTTCACCTACAAAAGGAGGAAATTCATGAGGAAATGTATGTTGTCCCTAATGAAGTGTCTAGTCCCATTCATGTAAATGATGTTGAATATGAACCTAATTTAGAGGAACATGAATCGACTAATGACACCACCACTGTTAATGAGGACCAATATGCATGTTACCATGATGATGATTATGAAGATTATGATGATAATGATGTTATGTTAGAAGAACATGAAAATATTGTGGAACCTTTTGGTGCAATAACATATGGCTTCTCGCCCTCGACCTTCATGAATGTTGTTTCTTCTAATACTCATAGCAAATCATATGATTTTGATATTGATATGGTACTCGTACAATTGTTCTTCTAAGATGAGCATGACATAGGAATAGTTGAATCTTCTGTAGACACTAATGTTAATATGCATGAAAATATATTTGATGTGTCTGATTCTCTACCTAGGTCACATTGTGATATTTCTCCTAATTTGCCGATGCATGAGAATAAATCTGTTGATGATGTTGATTCTGATTGTGGACTTTCTAACTTATTTGATGAATGTGAGCATGTTGTGACACTTGTAGAAGACTTAGGAGATATTGATTTGATTAATAATGATGTGCCTATCGTCCTGCCTGAGTCACAATCTAATGGCCTTCCACCCAACCTAGATTTGGTTTGTACCCATATTGTCAAACCAATTTTTCTGAAAATACCTAATCTAGGGTTGGAACTATGTGCTTCCCAAGTCCTCTTGGACTACTTTGCATCTAAGTATAATACTTTTGAGGAACCACAGTTGGAATTAGCATGTGTACCCGTCCCTAGCACAGTTCACTTTGAGTTAGACCTCATACATGATGAACCCCCAAAACTGCGAGATTTTGTATCCAAAATTTTATCTGTTGAAAAATCCAGGTTTGGGGGTAGCTCATTTTGTTTCACAGCTTCACTTGCATGTCTATCATATTATTATTGTGTGAAGCTGTTGAAATGTCTACACTTCGTCTTTTGGGTTGATCCTCAACTCTTTAGATTTTTAGTGTATGGTGAATTTTCTTGTATATAATCCAGTAGATAATATTCTAGATAAATCTTTTGTTTCTTTTGTATATATTGTGCTAATCCAATATGATCTCGGCTAAAAAATGTTGGATTCTAGCCTTGAATAACGGAGTTCTAATCTTGCTTTCGCCGTCAAATTGGGTAATCTCTTTCCTTTTTCTCTACTCAGCATGATCCTCTTCGTATGTTGTATTAAATTTTTGTTCATCTTTTGAAACATTGAGGACAATGTTTAGTTTAGGTTTGGGGGTGAAAAGTAGATACTTTGATAACATGCTATAATCGAAAAATAGAACTCTTTCTAGTTTGTTAAAAAAAAAATAATCAAGTATTTATCAATTCCATCCTCTCTTGTTCCAAAAATAAAAGAGAGTAGTCAATGTAAATAAGAGTCATGTAAAGAGTCATCTTTTGTGTTTTTGTGTTATAAGCAAGGAAGGGTGTATGCCATTGATGTACAACGCGAGTAATTGTGAAATACCTTCAACTCATTCACAATTCTCGTAAAGTCCGGACAGCTAGCTAGATTTCGACCTCGGTTCTTAGCCTGAGAAACTATCTCTTGGTGATTAGTAGTCATAACGTCCGATCTTTCTTTACACATGTGTAGATACACTTTACACTCTTATCACATGTCTTTATTTGTTATCAGTGCTAGGATTGTGCCTTTGATAGCTAGATTGACATCTCCATTTTGCTGTGAGCTTATACTGTCTTGCACATGTCACATTTGATGGAATCTGAGCTTATATTTTGTCCTAGAACTTTGTAGGTACGTTCTAAGCAAACCTTCACGAGACTTCAACTCGTCCACTAGGGACACTTAGTGGTTTAAAAGGCTTATTGCATTCGCTAAATGCAATCGAGAGACCAGCGACAATGGTATAGGTAGGATTTCCTTAGTTTTGTTTTACTTGAGGACAAGTAAAATTCAGGTTTGGGGGTATTTGATGAGTGCCAAATATTTTATATATTTGCACCTTTTTATTGGCATTTAACTCATCTTTTGTGCGCCAACGCTCCATTTTATCCCATATTCTGTGTTTTCGTTGTTTTCAAGAATAAATACTTTTCTTAATTAATTTTGCATTTTTAGGTCCTAAATAAACCTTGGATGAATTGTCGAGCGAAAAGAGTAAAGGAACGGCAAAGACTCCCGCAGAAAGGAAGCGAAGAATGATGTTTGCAAGAGCCAGATCAACTAGAAGTGGGCTTGAAGAGGAAAAATTGTTCTTAAAGAAGATATGGGCTTGGCATACCCAAGGTCCAAAACCCTTACCCAAACCCATTTACAATATCCATACCCGCCTAAGCTCCAAGCCGTCAGATTCGAGTCATCATCTCTTCATCCTACGACGCATCTTTGCTGGACATCAAACTTGAAGATCCTGTCAAACACCACAACACCTAATTCTAATCTCAGCCGTCATTTTTAATGTATTCATCATCCAACGGTCGGTCAAAGCTTGTTCTCATCTTGCCTTCCGATTCATTTCATCATCTCATCATCCTACGCTGAGCTTCGCAAATCATCAAAGTGGATGCGCCCGCTCAACACCTAAGCATCAAACCCATCGACCCAAAAAAAACACCCACCTTCTTCTTCCCCAAAATTCCATTTCCCCAAAAACCTCTTCCTCCCCCGACAGTTGCAGACCTCACCTCACCCATCGCCACCATCACCTCCCCAGCCCGACCATCATCAGAACAACCATACCCTAGTTACTCTCCTTCTTGTTCTTAGCACCCACCATTCTTAGGTGCTACATCCAAGACAGAGATGGAACTAGAGTTTCACAGTGGAGAGAAGAAGGAAATTGGAGCAGCGTTCGAGTAGCAGAAGCAAGTTTAAGCATGGGTCAGCGCTCAATTGCAGAGGGGACATCAAATTCAGAGGGTATGGTGAGTTTTCCCCAAATTCCTATAAACCCTAATTTTGTTAAATTTGGGGGTTTGTTGTAAAAACCCTAATTGGGTGTTCTGATTATAAATAGGAAGTGAGGGTGTAATGTTTTGGGCATGCCTGGGCTAGCCAGAGCTTCACCCAAGAGGACTGGACTAGCCAGTGCCTCAACTGTGTTATTTTCAATTGTTTTGCACTGTCAATTATGTTCATGATGTTTTAATTCCATCTGCTAGGGTTTAGATGAAGCTCTAGTTTGTTACTTATTATTCATGCTAATGGCATTAATCTTGTTGTGCTTAAATGTTTAAATTGAGACTCAGTCTTAGGGCTTCAACACTAGCCTTTCACATTGGATGCCAGGCATCCATTGTAGTTAGAATCATCTAGTGTTGCTGAACTGCAACTCATGCTTAATTTTATATATTGTTCTTTTGATTAATTGTGCTTTAACTAGGCAGTTAATTCTTAGGAGGAGTACCTTAGTTGTGATAGGAGATTTCATATCAAAATGACCCTTGCTATATGGAGGATTGACATCCCTCTTGCTAGTGGTTATAGAAAAACAAAGTTACTGTCAGTGATGAATAATCAGTGTGAGTTAGAGGTGGATTCAAAGACCTTGGTATTTTGTTTACATTTGTTTCCAAATTCTTGCTTCATTGTTTGCTTCTAAATTCTATACTTCACTGCCTTTGGCTCATTGCCATTGTAACTGTCATTTGCCACTGTCACTCTTTGCTTCATTAGTTCACTGCTCAGAGAATTAGCTTAGGAAACTTCAACTCACACCCTAGTCCCTGTGGATTCGACCCGTATTTGCACAAGCTACAACCGACACCGTGCACTTGCGGTTATAACATGTAGGCTTCTCTTATACTCTTATTTCATACATCTTTCCTAGCCTACCAGTACTTTATGTCGAGCATATTCAACTAAATTAATCATCTTGTTTGGTTATTTAGTTGTTGCTCCGTAAGTTTTCTTATGATGAGCATGACCAATTAAATTCATTACTTTTGTGATCAGTTTGGTTGTGTATTTCAATTAGATTAATTATGGGTTCTCTTGTGATTAATCTAATTGTATATTTTTGAGTCTCCATAAGTTCACTTATGTTGAGCATTTTTCGATTAAATTAATCATGGTTCTCTTGTGGTTAATTTAATTGAGTATTTTGGATTCAAATTCATACTTGTGTGTGATTTGTTATGTCCAAAGAAATCCTTCTTTTCTTTCGAAACTAAGGTCGCTCTTGTTGTTCTTTCGGGAATGACATTTTATGGGGGAGATTTCTTAATTGAACTTGTGCTTAATTGCCAAATCTTTGTAGGGGAGTGCGGCTGTGAAATATTATAGGGGTTATCTTGTATCTTTATAAACTCCTTGATGAATGCATTTAGCTTCGGATTTATGATTGCATCTAAATAAGTTGATGTTTTGCTTTCTTTTGGTCAAGAAATATCTCTTTTGGAAATTTCATTAGGATCCCGTTCTTGTACCTTTGCCAATTTTATTGAAAAAAAGGGGGAGAATTAATGTGTAGTTCACACTACAAATACATATGGTTTTCGGATCATTATGTAAGGGGGAGTGGTTTCCATGTGAGATGGAGTATTGACTAAGGGGGGGTGATACATATCACCATATTATTGTTGTTGAAGTTGTGATACAATTGAACTTTGACGCTGTGTAATGATACTATGACACTGTATCACAGTGATTGAGAACTATTGTTTTCTCGTTGGTATAGCTACGGATTTTCAACAACGATGATGCTGAACTTACAACCTTTGGGATCATTGGAGTACTTGGAAGTGACGAATATTTCGAGTAATGTTGAAGATTAGACATGTGGAATAATTGCTACAAAAGTTAATTTATTTATTTTTTGTATTCCATATGTATTGATAGTTTTGTCACTAAAATTGACAAAGGGGGAGATTGTTAGAGCATTGGTCGGTCGAACTCACATGTTTTGCTATCTCAAGCATGTTTGTCAATGTTAGTGATCAAAACTATAAGCCTTGATTTCTAGTCTACTATAGCTAAGGTCTCGAACTAGGATAGAAAGTGTAGTTGAGCTCAAGAACTACATGAAAATCATCATACAAGACAAAGGACTACTCAAGGAAACAGTGGATCTTCATCGACTAAAAGGTATGTGGATACTTGAACTTATCTATCACTCAGAAGTCTATTTATCTCCTATCTTGAGACAAAAGTCGTTTTGCTATATAGACTTGGATTATACACATTTGCTATTTCGAGCCGATTTTATCTCGCCTATCTATTTATCGAAATATGTGTTGGTAAGCTTTCGCTTTAGCCAAGTTCATCTTTACCTAGTGACGAAAGTCATGACAAGTTTCAATCACTTTGAAAATTGCTTACTTTGACGAAAAATAGTTTGTGAATAACAACTATAGAATATCAACGTCCTCTAACAATGTTTCAATGATTGAAATGAGAGTTTAGATTATATAACCATTGGAGATATAAGCATTGTTGTGGAAACACATATATGTATAAGTCCTTATTCCTTTAACCGAAGTTTGCGAACTTTGTTGATCAAGAGAACCAGAATAGTGGCGTGAGCCAAGTCCGCGAACTGGCGGAAGTTCTCGACCCGAGAAATTCTGCTGGAGTTTGTGAACTCCGTACGGGAACTTAAGTCCGCGAACCCAGTCCGCGAACTTGAGTAGGTTATATCTAAAAACGATGTTTGTGAACTTATTCTTATATAAACTAAAGAATGAAAATTGCAAACCGTGGCTATATAGTTCATGAACCAATTCGAGTGAATCAAATCGTTTTTGCTTCAATTGTATCTTGTGTAGTTACATAATATTTCCTTGCAATTGAACAACTCTCTAACTAGTTCATTTGAGTCACTTGAACTAGTTATGATGAAAAATAATATGGTTGATATGAATGTGATCATATGGCTAACCATTTGGTTGACTATTGTTGAACCAACAAATGTACAAGTTTGGGTACGGTTACACAAGCCTAGAAACGCGCATTTCATTTGTGTGTAACAATCTAGTTTTCGATCTAACGGTTGAAAGATATTTGCTTGACTCTAATCAAGGTTTTCATATAACTTTGAATATTGAATGCTTTGTTACCAAGCTAACATTGATTGCAAACCCTGATTTGAAAGACTATATAAGGGAGAACTCTAGCAACTGGGAAACCTAATCCCCACACCTTCTGTGTGATGCTAGTTGTGCTAAGCTAGAGTCGATTCTCCTTTAACCTTTGGTTTCTTCTTCTAAACCAGGTTAACGACTTAAAGACTTCATTGGGATTGTGAAGCCAGACCGATACTACTTTCTTGTAGTTGTGTGATCTGATCTTGTTGTTTCTATCGTACGAGTACGATTGTAATAATTGGCTTGAGATTGATATCTCCGATAGGCAAGATATAAAAGTAATCACAAACACTTCGTCTCATCGTTTTGATTTCGCAATATCTTTTTCACTACGTCGATTAAGATTATTGTGAGGTGATTGATAATACTAGGATGTTCTTCGGGAATATAAGTCTGATTTATCAATTGGTTCCTGTTCACCTTGATTTATCAAAATACGGAGCAAAACTTGTAGGTATATTCGTGGGAGACGGATTTCTCTATTACCGTAGACTTTTCTGTGTGATATAGATTTGTTTATTAAAGTCTTCGACTTTGGGTCGTAGCAACTCTTAGTTGTGGGTGAGATCAGCTAAGGGAATCAAGTACATAGTGTCCTGCTGGTATCAGAGACGTAGGAGCATAACTGTACCTTGGATCAGTGTGAGATTGATTGAGGTTCAACTACAGTCCAGATCGAAGTTAATTTGGAGTAGGCTAGTGTCTGTAGCGGCTTAATACAGTGTGTGTTCAATCTGGACTAGGTCCCGGGTTTTTTTTGCATTTGCGGTTTCCTCATTAATAAAATTCTGGTGTCTGTGTTATTTCTTTTCCGCATTATATTTTGTTATATAATTGAAATATCACAGGTTGTGCGTTGTTCAATCGATTAGAATATCCGACCTTTTGGTTGTTGATTTAAATTGATTGACACTTGGATATTGGTTTTTGGTACCATCCAAGTTATCTCTCTAGTATTTGATAAAGACTCGCAGATTTCTTTTTGCTTGAGTATATATCAAATTGAGAGATTGAGATATAAACTCTTTGATATACTTTTTATCTAGATTGAGTCTGACTGTCTAGTTGATTCTCTAGAAAGTATATTGGAGTTTGTCCATACAGATTGCTAAACGAAATATTGGGTGTGGTTGTTGTACCCCCACTTTTTCAGACAAGATATTCCCTGGGATGTACGATGGTTCATGACCCGACTTAGAAATTAGGGTTTTGCATGGTACAAGTAAAAAAGGTATCTGTACCTTTTGAACTGAACCGATTTATCAATACTGCAACCATCCTTAATGACATATATTCTTCCTTGAATATTAAGGTATTCTTAGCTCAACAAACGTAAGTTTAGAGCACAAGAGAATCAACATTAATGAGAAGATTTTGACCAGAAAATGCTCAAACATTCTAAACTGATTTGACTTAACATGAAGGAATTACAATAAGAAATGATTGTTGCTCATCATAAACAAGTACTACTTCAGAAAAATAGTATACATGTTTCGCAATAATCCTTATCCAGCAGGCTTTTTATGGATAAGGTTCCATGGCCTGTGCCTAATTTGCACAAGGGTGAGTTCAATACTCGCCATTAGAAAAATGTTGTTGTTTTCTTTTGCTATTTCTTTTGAAACGTGGAAAATGATTATAGAAATTACTGTCATCAAAATAAGAGATATGATTAGAACTCTTACATGAAGTTCCTTGTCTTGAAGCGAATAGTTTGTCAATAAGATCCTTGTATCCTGTAACGATCAAATTCAGGTTAGCTTGTTGAGTTGTTTCAAAAGTTTCCACCCTTTTAGGAGGTATATATGTATTCTTTCGAACCCATACTTGTAACGGTTTCACAAAGTTCTTTTTAAACAGATTTTTCCTACTACCTTTTTGGTTTGTTCGAATGTTCGTGTACCATGAAGTGTTGACATTCCCAGAAGCAGATTTGCTTGCATGTGATATCACCTAAAGAGGTTTAGACATCTGAATATCAGTGACACCTTTTAGAATTAAATCCAAGGTGTTTTGAAGGCGGTCAAACTGAAATTTTTCCAACCTCAGTTTACACTTTCTTTGAACATGTTCTTTAATGTTGCAATAGAAGCACACTTTCTGTGTTTCAAGGAAATTAAAATGGGTAGTCTTGACAATTTTGTTATGTAAAGAGCTTTTCCTCCTTGGAGAAATAGTTTTATCTTGGTCAGAGAATTTCAACTGATCGTATATTATCAAAATAGTACTTCGATTGTTAGTTTCTGATAACGATATTGTTAATAAATCATGAACATAATTTCATGGTAGTTTCTTTGGATTCACTATCGCAACTTAGAGCAGTATTCTTACTTGTTTGTTGAGCGATCTCAAAGGCATCATATACGAGAGACATCCTTGTTTTCGAATCGTATTTAGAAATAATAGTAATGAGAGTATTGACTTTGTATATGGAACCATATATGGTAATAATAATAATGCGATCTCAAAGGCATCATATATGGAACCACAATATTAGTCTCTAGGAGAGTTTGAAAAATCATACTCTTTTACAGGATCCATAGAAATAATTTCTTTTATACTGGTGCAACGTTCATTAGAGATTTCTTCTCTGTCGATATAGTCAGACTACTTCAAACATACACTTATTAGGTCTTAACGTGTTTGCCTGCTCTGATACCAACAGAAAACACTGGGGGTACCAAAATACACCACCAACTTTTTCGTAGGAAATCTGTATGGACAAACTCAACACAACTCCGAGAGTAAAAACTAAATCAAGGAAAGTGTCTAGAGTTATCTCTCTCTCTCTCTTGTTGTTAGAACGTCTGCAGAACTGAATCCGTGAACCTAACAACAAAGAGAGTTCTTGGACAGTACCAGAGACCAATATCGAAGGATCAATCAAGTCTTATCCAACAAACAAGGTTGTCCTAGCTATTGTGATTGATCAAAGCACAACCTGTGATATTTCAATTATAAAGATAAACAATATAATGTGGAAAAAGAAATAACGCAGACACCAGAAATGTTGTTAACAAGGAAACTGCAAATGCATAAAAACCCCGGGACCTAGTATATATTGAACTCCAAATAGTATTAAGCCGCTACAGACACTAGCCTACAACCAATTAACTTCGGTCTGAAATGTAGTTGAGCCCGAACTCAGTCTCCCACTGATTCAGGTACAGTCGCGCTCCTTAAGCCCATTGAATCCCATCAGGACTCCGCGCAATTAATTCCCTTAGACGGTCTCACACCAACTAAGAGTTGATTCAACTCAACTGAAAATATTAAACCAAATCTTCATCCCACAGATTAAGCCTATGATTGATTTCCTGATTTACGATCTAAACGGATGATCAGATCAAACGAAAGATCCAGGTGATGAAAATCGATAGCAACTTGATAAAAGTCTGGCTATCCTCAAAATCCGGACTTATGCAACCCGAAGTGCATCCTAGATAATTATTCATCTCAGAAGTATAAAAATTGCAGAATCAACAAAGTTTGAGACGAAGAGACTTTGTTGATTACTATCTATCTTGATAGTTGGAGCAAGGCTCTACAAATAATCAAGATCAGGATACTCGAGTTATCAACATAAAAGATAACTGGACCTGGCTTCACGAATCCCAATGAAGTATTTGTAGTCACTAAACCCTAAAAGGGTTTCTGGAGAGGACAACTCTAGATACAACTAGGACACGCCAAAAAGTAGTGTCAGGATTCAAAGATCCCAGTTGCCAAGAGTTTCCCTTATATATACTTCAAATCCTAGGTTGCTTTAGGTTTAAGCTAAGATAGCTTTGGAACCAAGCAAACAATATTCACCGTCAGATGAAAGCTTTGAATCTTAATCACATATAAAAGATATACACTCTGGCTAGGTAGAAACGTAATCGAACCATGTATAAAGACTATTCCAACATGGTTAGACGAAACTAGCCAATTTGAACTTGAAAAGCTTAACACTCATTTTCATGTTCACTAAGACATTGTTATTGAGTCACAATCATGTGATCAAATGAGTCTAGTGTTAATTAGAGAATTGATCAAATGCAAATCACTTCATAGAAATAATTTAATTACACTTGAATCATAATCGACATAGTTGGTAAATGTACAAAGTATATTTACTTGAATCGTTCTTGAATCGGTTGAGTCACAGGTACGCGAACCGGTTTGCAAACTTATATGCAATTACCGAGTTCTGGAGTTGACAAAAATTTGGCAGCTTACGTATCGGTTTGCAAACTTAGGTGCAACTCAAAGTTCCGGAGTTGACAGAATTTTTGCACTTCACGTACCAGTTTGCAAACTTCAGACTTTTGACCGGTTCTGGAGTTCACAGAACTTTTTCAGTTCATGTACTGGTTTGGGTACTAAAGTGGTTCTAGAACTATTTTGGCTCGCATATCGGTTTGATTATTTTAACCCGGTTCCCTTATTACAGTTCCAAAATAGTTTTCATACGAATATGCAATCCTTTCCGGACCACGAATCAAACAGGTTTTCCCATGATGTACATACGAATATGCATATCACACAAATCTGAAAGTCGATATATAGCTACTCTGCTACGTGTATAAATACATGTAATACGGCTTCAGACATATAACAGTTTTCTCAGTTTGTATGACTGATAACATTGTCTTGTATTCCGGATATAGTAGTTTTATTTTTTATTAAAATCAATTTGAAACATTCCTGAATAACATCAATGACACATATCACTGTTCCAGGCTATTTTCGAATGATTAAACTTGAATCATGATTTGGTTCCGAACAATAAATTGTTCTCCACTGAAATTTGATCAAGTCTGAATAAATGTTCATTGAGCTTAGTCATTAAATTTCGAGAAATTCGTAAACTAAATAGTTTAGTTCTGTACTCGAAATTCTTGTCTATGCAAGCTAGTCTAATTAGTTATGCGACAATCGTCTCAAGGATAGAAAAGTGAATATAACTTGAAAAATAGGTGGTTCAGTCTTCACTTACCTTTTGTTTATGAAGTTCTCCAAAATCTTCGGTTGATCTTCGCCTTCAAACGGTAGAACGCAAATGATGACTGACTCGTTTCTCAACTACCTCTATCCTAGACCGAAACTTAACTAATTGGAGACTAGAAATCAAGATATAATTTTGACAACTAAATTTGACAACAAGCTTGATATAACAATACTTGTGAGTTCGACCGAGTAATGTTGTTACAATAAGACTTAGACATCACTTAAGATATCAGACTTATAGGTTGATATTTAAAAGATTGTGGTGTATTTTTGGGTACCTTGTCTTTTCACCACCAACACCGCTTGGGAACATAACTTGAAATCTACCAAGATTAAACTCGTTGACAATATCTCTATGAGTCATGGGACGAGTTTGTACGGGTGTAGCATCACCAGCCACAGAAGGAGGGGAAACGGAAGTGCTAACTCTTTTTCCATCTGATTTGGACAAACTATTGAAGAGATAGCAGAAAGAATATCAATACAAAAGCACAAATCACCAATTAATAGGAAATATGATTATTTTTTTAAAATAGAAGACAAAAAGAGAACTTTACCTTTTCGTTTTTTTCGTTTGAACTTTTGAAGGTATGATATCATACTAAAGTAATGATAGAAACAAAGAAGTTAACTTTGATGATGAAAGCAAAAGAATGAAGAAAAAAGAGTTGCAGAAGAACACCGGAAGACAAAGGGACTGCAGAAGAAGAAAACAAAAAGGAAGAATAAATTTAAAAATGGAATAAAAACAAATGAAATTACGAGGTAGGGATCTTCTTAAATATAGAGAAATCTTGGGAAACCCAACAGACGTGGGGAGTAATCGATAAATAAAGTGGAGAAAGTGGAATAACCAATGACGTAGAGACGCGCATGCAAAGAGATTTCTGGAGATGTGATGAGTCACAACAGTCAATTGAGTTTTCTTCTCATATTAACCTTGTTTGATGAGAATAAAAGAGGAAAAATGTGAGGGCTAAATATCTGATGCATACGTGGAGCACATCTGATATTGGAGATGAAGGATAATACGTGAGTGGAGAAGTATGGGATCATACCACCCACGTGCGTGCTTCTATCGAGAAATCTACGAGAAAAAAGGAAAGGCCACACGTGTCAAATTAAGATTGAAATAGACGATAACGATCGAAGAGAGCATCTAATGTTGGGACAAAGTATACAGCTATATGAAATGACCGAGTATCTAGATAACGTGTCAACACTAGATAGGCTTGCTCGGGTTGGCAAGCTAGTAAGATCGGATCTGTACCCGATATGTACGTGGAAATCATTACTCGATAAATGTGGTATGCGAGACCATGTATGTGCTATCAATAGAGGCCATCTGTTTATTAGAGGGAGAAAAAAATTATTAACTAGGAGATCCAAATGATAGTAAGCTCATATAATTATCATATCAATATCATCTCATGTAATCATTCAAATATTCATATTATAATCTCCGTGGGTGTATGTTTCATTAACAACCGAACCACATAAACCTTTTGCGCTCCTGTTACTTATATTGTTTTGTTTTCTTAGTATACAATCCATCGTCACGTACCAGTCTTGTTATATGCATCATACATTTAGATTTAATTGATTGTGGCTATAAGGTTTTCTGCAGTTACAATTTTCTTAAAATTTTATGTGCAATCCTCCGATTTTTATAATTTAGTCCACCGAATTTATGAAAAAAATTAATATAGTCCCCCTAATACTAAAATCTGACTCCGCCACTGCATCTCAGTTATAGTTGCTTCATTATTTGAAGGGACTTCCCAGATTTACATGTAAATACTCCCTTGGTGTCTATCGTTGTTGTAAATGTTTATACATATATCAAGTATTTTGGATTTTGTTTTGAATACTTTAATAGATACATTTCTTCTGATTATTACTATGAGGGAGGATCCCCTCACTCTCTTAGATTCACACTATCTCATACTTTCGAAGATATTTTGTTTACAAAAACCAAACGATGGCGTATTCTAAGCTAATATTTCAGGAAAATGTTTGTCTTACAAAGCTCTACATACCCACAAAAAATGAACACATTCTGAAACTTATAACTCGACCAACTACTACTTTGAAAACCAACCATCGAAAATCAATGAACTTTCAACGCTTAAATTAAGATCGGTAGATGGTGAGGTTTAGTATTTCGTAGTGTGAGCTTTTCTTGTGGGTATTGTAGATGGTGAAATTTGGATAAGGGGCAAAAGTGTCATTTCAACCCTATAGACAGAATTCAACTCATACAGGAGAAATTAAGCCCTTGGCCCTCAAGGCATCCTTAGCCACGATTTCTAATATACGTCCCCGCGAGACACTGCTGGTCGTGATGTCGTGAGTCCTAGTGCACATCCTCGACGAGATATTGCTGGTCAGGTAGGTTCTGTAGAGCGCAAAACGTCCCCGACAGACTTATGAACCAGAACTGCCACAATTCCAGCATGTCTTCGCGAGACGCAGCTGATTGTGATTCCATGATTCCTAGTATACATTTTCAACGAGATGTTGTTGGTCATGTAGGCTCTGTAGATGCGTAAATACGTCCCCGACGGACTTATGACCCAGAGCGGAGATTTGTGTATCTTATGTAAGCACGACTCACCCTATTTGATATCAAGGATTGATTCCTAGTACATCATCGCGATATACACTGGTCCTGTCTACTCTAGGCTCTGACTCGACTTACTGAGGTTTCCGAATAACTCCTATGACATCCACGCGAGATACGCTGGTTATTCTGCCTCCGGGCCCTTTCGACAGACTCCTAGAACATCCTTTCGGGATACACTGGTCTTGTTGGCCCATCATATGGACACACATATGATTCCTAGCACATCTCTGCAAGATACGCTGGTCAAATACAAGTGAGCCAAAGTCTCACAGAGGCATTAATTGGGCGTACAAAAACTTTTCTCTCTCTCCGGGACGAGTCCCAGCTGACCATAGAGAGATTCAGATCCGTTAAGAAAATCTTCAGAGAGATTTTGATCCGTCTGCAAAATCTCAGAGAGATTCAAATCTCTCTGCAAAATCACGGAGAGATTTTGAGCCATCTGCAAAATCTCGGAGAGATTCAAATCTCGCTACCTCTCTGCAAAATCATGGAGAGATTTTGATCCGTCTGCAAAATCTCGGAGAGATTCAAATCTCTCTGCAAAATCTCGGAGAGATTCAAATCTCTTCGCAAAATCTCGGAGAGATTCAAATCTCTCCTCAAAATCTTGGGCGGCACACGCCTTACCTAGGGCTCAAGCATATTTCTCATCCTCTCAAACACACTCACGGCTAGTAAATTGAGCATGAACTGTACATGTTTATCCAAAAACGTGGATAAGCTCTCTTGAGATCCGCACGCTCAGCAAAGGGACCCACAAACATAATATGGTCTTCATATGACATATGTGACCAACCGTGGAGATATGGGGATCAGCCTCAGCTCCTCTCACACTCTGCACACGATTTCTGAGGAATTTCGTACCTTTTCACGTGACTCATCCTAGTCATTCTCACAAATCAGGGAATATCACTCTATCTTGGACAACTCTGGTAAAGAGAATACTTCTCTCTCAACACACATCATCACAAAGGCTGACTCAGCTTCACACAAATGGGGGGGATAACAATTATGGTTTTGGTCTGGCGGTCTACGACACGTGTGAGAAATGCCCACCTTATTTCTCACCGCAGAAGAGAGTAAAAGCGCTGGAATAATGAGATAAACTCAACCTAGTTTATCCCTATTCCTGAAGAGACGGGAGAATTGTTCCGCACGGCACGGAAAGAAATCCTTATCTTCACCTACTTGAGATTAGAGAATTCAGTTATAAATAGGTCATCTATTTTCCAAGCTACGATCATCTTTCTCATAACCTCTAAGAGCAATAACTTATTCTCTGATCTCACTCTTCATCTGCTTCCCTCTCTAAGACCAGCCCTAAACCTCCATCCCTGTGACTGAAGCAGCTTTTGAACGACCACTGTGCGTGGTTTAGGTGAAGACTGTTCGTGCTCAACCTCTCGAAACTTACTTTCAAAACCCTAGAATCCCATCTCTAGCCTCTCACCGATTTTAGGTAACTACATGTATGTAGATCTTTGTTGGATGAGCATATATTCCCAAAATATCATCTTCAAATATCCTACGGTTTAAGTTTTATTGAGAAAAATATCACCCAAGGTGTGAGATATTGTGAATCTAAGAAGGTGAGGAAATTCTCCTCAGTTTCTGAAAAAATAGGGTGGTTTCGTTATTTGACGGAAAGTCAAGTGTTATGAATTTACTACTCTTCCCATGGAGGGACCACTTCTCTTTTTTTTCTTTAATATCAAAAGAATGAGACCGAGACAAGCCACGAAAAAATATGAAAAAGTAGCTATAATGATTAGTTTTTTTAATTTATGTGGAAAGCAAACAAGCCTATTTTTTGAAATGGAGGAAGTATTAGGGTATGCTGCCGTGTGAGTGTCTTTAGCATCACATTGCCCTTCGACTAATTTATGGTTTTATATTGGTTATCTTCACTTTGTTAACCTAATATTTATGCACCATGTTATGCTTTTCTTTTATAATTACCGAATGTTGGACATGTTTCATGCATCTGATTGAATTTCTCAGTCAATGTTGTTGTTTTTCACCATGTAATGCGCAATGGTGTCAGACTCCATGATGTCATACTCCTTTAGGTGGCCTCTATTCTATCCTGGTATCCCCTATCAACTCCCTTGTCTTCCTTATCAGTAAGTGTACATTAGTTATCAACGACTACCTTAGATTCCGTTAGCTAATTAGTTAGCCGTCTTTTCCACGTGCTGCTTATGTAGTGGTTGGTTTGCAAATGATGTATTTATTGGTCTTACCTGAGCTTGTAAGAACTAATGAATATTGATAATTAAAACCTGAGGCTGATTCAATTGAATCAGCGTTACTTTTATGTATCCTGATTGATGTTCTAATTGTACTCAGTCTAATACAATTGGCATCAGAGCCTTTCTGATCTTAAGATGGGCATTTATACTGTGCGTGAATTATCTGAAACAACTACGGAGAAATTTGCTACTATCAATGACAAATTGGTTAAGTTAGACCGGTATTTGGAGGAAAATTCTGTTCAGATTAAAGAGAAGGTTACAACTAATGGTCTTCTAATTACTCAGATGAATTCTCAGCTATCTGAACTAGTACTTCTGGTTAAACATCATATTCTCGTGCCTTCCTTTGAAGGTGACCCGAATAGAACTTTTGGATCTAATGGTCCTCAGGGTGAAATTCATTTTGGGTATTTAATTTCTCAAAGGGATAACCATCATCTTCATTGTCTGCCAAAATATCGACTTCCCTCATTTCGATGGTGAAAATCCGAGAGGATGGATTCAGAAATGTGAGCGTTATTTTCAGATCCATAAAATTGATGATGGTCAACGAGTAAGTATTGATTCTCCTTATTTTGATGGTCGAGGTGATCGGTGGTTTCTCAAATTTCAGATTGGTAAATTTATCATTACTTGGAATGACTTATGTGTTGGTATCTGTACTCGTTTTGAAAACCCTTTTAATGATAACTATGTTGGAGGTTTTAATAAGCTGATGTAGATTACTTCTGTTGAAGAGTATTTAGAACAATTTGAAACTCTTAAGGCTCTTATGTTGAGCAAGAGTCAATATCTTACGTAAGATTATTTCATATTGAGTTTCTTTAGTAGTCTGAAGACATACGTGGTTTTGTTTTAATGTTCCATCCACAATCTCTCATGCATGCTTTTTCCTTAGCTCGTTTGGAGGAACATAAATGCTCTCTTTATAACAAACCCACTAATTTTTTTTCAAAAACCTTCACCAATTCTTTTTCTACCAACCGGACATTTTCACATAATCAATTTCCTCCAAAACCCATTGTCACCACTCCCATTACACCTAAGTCACCACAATCCACTTCCAAACCTTCTCATACTACTAATTCCTCTAATACTTCAACCTTTCCCCCAATTAAAAGATTAACCCAGGAGTAAATGCAAGCCAGGAGGGCTAAAGGCTTGTGTTACAATTGTGATGAACCTTACAAACAAGGTCATTGGTGTAAAAGACAACAGTTATTCATGCTTAGTGTTGAAGCTTCTGAAGGGTAGAGTGAAACAGTGGAGGGAGAGATATTTGAAGAAGCAGTTGACACACCAGTAGAATCTGATATGGAAATCTCCTTACATGCTCTCACTGGAAACATCTCTGGGGATACAATTAGAATTCATGATTTATCAAGAAGCACAAAATTTCTATACTTATTGATACAGGGAGTACACATAGCTTCATTGATTCTGCTCTAGCTACCAAGTTGCAATTATGAGATCAAGCCTACTGCAGACTTGCTGGTTATTGTGGATAATGGAGAGAGGACAGTCAGTACTGGGGTTTTCCCTCAGGTCCAAAGGTCTATGCAAGATTACCAATTCAGTGGGGATTTGGCACTTCTTCCCTTGGGTGGCTGTGATATAGTTTTGGGAGATGATTGGATGAGAAGGTTAGGTAATGTTATGTTTAAATTTTCCAACCTAAGCATTTCATTCAAACATCAAGGTGAGACAAATACCTTAGCTGGTGTCAAAAATTCTTCTTCTATTATGATGATGAGTAGTCAAGTTGTTCAAGATTTTTTCAAGAAAAACACTCATGGGTTGTTGGGTCAATTATTCTCTGTCACTCCTACCACTACTTACCAACCTATTCCTCCTGAAATATCTCAATTGTTACACTCTTATGAGGATGTTTTTCAAGAATCCACTGACTTGCCACCAACCAGAAATTTGGACCACACCATTCCACTCAAGCCAATTTATATTCCTCCAAACCAGAGGGCCTATAACAAAAATTTGTGGTTGAACAATTAGTGAGAAATATGCTTGATACCGGTATTATTCAACCCAGTCATAGTCCATATGCATCTCCAATTCTCTTGGTAAAGAAAAAGATAACTCCTGGAGATTTTGTGTGGATTACAGGAAATTGAACAACATCACCATTAAGGACAGATTTCCTACTATTATTGATGAATTGTTGGATGAATTATTTGGGTCTAGTGTCTTTACCAAAATTGATACGAAATCAGGTTATCACCAAATTCTGGTTCATCCTTCTGATATTTTTAAAACAGCCTTCAAAAACCATCATGGACACTATGAATTCAAGGTGATGCCATTTGGACTCACTAATGCCTCAACAACATTTCAAGCCTTGATAAATGAAGTCTTTCAACCTTATATTCAAAAATTCATTTTGGTGTTTTTTGATGATATTTTGGTTTACAACCCAGATTTGTCTACTCATGTTCAACACCTGGAGATCACCTTACAATTACTTAGAAAGCATAAACTCGATGTTAGATTTTCTAAATGATGTTTTGCTCAGACTGAACTAGAGTATCTGGGTCACATTGTAACTGCTCAAGGGGTAGTTGTTGATCCATCTAAAGTTGCTAGCATGACTTCATGGCCTTAACCAACCACATTGAAGGAGTTGAGAGGATTCTTAGGCCTCACAGGGTATTACAAGAAGTTTGTGAAGCATTATGGGTCTATTAACAAACCTCTGACAGATTTACTGAAGAAGAATTATTTCTCATGGTCTCCAGCAGCCACTCAAGCTTTCATTCATCTTAAAGTTGCAATGGTCAATGCCCTTGTTTTGGCCTTGTCAGATTTTTCCAAGCAATTTATGCTAGATACTGATGCTAGTGGTGTAGGTACTATGTTAATGCAAGAGGGCAGAGCAATCTGTTTTTTCATTAAACTACTAGGTCCTAAAGCTCTAGCCTTATCTACTTATGAGAAGGAATTACTAGCAATTGTAAAACCTGTGAAGAAGTGGAGATATTATTTACAGGATCACAAATTTCTCATTCAAACTGATCACCATATTATTAAACATTTTTTGGATCGGAAGATTACCACTACTTTTCAACAAAAATGGTTAATGAAATTATTGGGTTTTGATTATGAGATCAAATATAAGAGTGGTGTGGAAAATAAGGTGGTTGATGCTCTTTCCAGGAGATCACATGACACTACAGCTTGCTCTCCGATTACTATTACTACACCCAAGTGCGCACAAGATTTGATTCTTAACTACACTGATGACTCTAAGGCTCAGCACTTAATTCCTCAACTCTTGGTTGACCCCAATGCAGTACATGATTTCACTTATCAGGAAGGCATCTTGAGGCACAAGAACAAACTATATGTAGGAACTGCCAATGATATGAGACACACTATTCTTGCTTCTATTCATTCTTCAGCTGTTGGAGGGAATTCTGGAATTTAGGCAACTCACATCATAGCAAAAATTTACTTTCATTGGCCTAGCATGAAGAAAGTAGTTCTCTCATTTGTCAGCAATTGTGATGTTTGTTAGAGGAACAAACACTCTCACACCTTTCCAACATGGTTATTACAGCCTTTGGCAATCCGTGAGCAAGCTTGGCAACATATCTCAATGATTTCATTGAAGGGATTCCTTTGAGTGAGAGAAAAGATGTTATCTTAGTTGTGGTAGATATGGTGGCAAAGTACAGTCACTTCATAGGCCTTTCTCATCGATACACTGCTGCATTAGTTGCTAAAGTCTTTTTGGATAACATCTTCAGTTTGCATGGGTTTCTAGCCTCTGTTGTATCTGACAAGGATAAAGTTTTCACAAGCAATTTCTGGCAAGATTTGTTCACAACATTGGGTACCAGCCTTAATCTAAGCACAACCTATCACCCTCAAACTGATGGCCATACTGAGAGGGTGAACTCTTGCTTAGAAACTTATCTCGGGTGTATGACTAGTCAACATCCAAAGAAGTGGCACTACTGGTTACCATTAGCTGAATGGTGGTATAATACAAGTTACCATACTAGCTTAAAAATGTCACCATTCAAGGCCTTGTATGGTTATAACCCTCCCCATTTATCTTTTCTTTCTGCTATTACTACTTCAGTTGCTGCAGTTGAGACCTATTTAAAGCAGAGAGATGTTGTGTTGGAGATTCTTAAAGATAATTTATTAAAAGCTCAAGAAATGATGAAACTATATGCTGACAAGAAAAGAGTTGATAGGCAATTTGACATTGGATACTTGGTACATTTGAAGCTTCAGCCTTACAGGCAAGTCTCCATTGCCTTGAGGAAGAACTTTAAACTCTCTGCCAAGTATTATAGGCCTTTCAAGGTATTACAGAGGATTGGTCAAGTGGCTTACAGAATCGCACTTCCTCCTGAAGCTAGAATTCGTCTTGTTTCCCATGTATCTCAGTTGAAGCTGAAGATTGGTCAGTATGCAGTTCCTTTTCCAACTCTTCCTGTTGTGGATCATGAAGGCCAAGTGGTGGCGGTTCCACATTCTCAGTTGGACTCAAGAGTTATCACCAGAAATGGCACTGAGATCCAACAGTTATTGATCCATTGGACCAGCTCCTCTTCAGAAAATGCTACTTGGGAAGACTTGTCTACTATTCGAGCTCACTTTCCAGATTTTTTATCCTTGAGTACAAGATGTCTGAAAGGAGGGGGTAATGTCATACTCCTTTGGGTGGCCTATTCTCTATTCTATCCTGGTAGCCCTTATTAACTCCCTTGTCTGCCTTATCAGTAAGTGTCCGTTAGTACTCAACGGCTACCTTAGATTTCGTTAGCTAATTAGTCATTCGGCTGCTTGTGTAGTGGTTGATTAGCTAATTAGTCATTCGGCTGCTTGTGTAGTGGTTGATTTGGATCCAATGATGTATTTATTGGTCTTCCCTGAGTTTCTAAGAACTAATGAATATTGATAATTAAAACCTGAGGCTGATTCAATTGAATCAGAGTTACTTTTATCCTGATTGATGTTCTAATTGTCTAGTACACATGCTTGCAGTTCTCTTGGAAGGATTCAAGCGCATGTTCTTTAGAGCAAGCTTCACAGTTTTCCAACACAATCTGTTCAATCCTGTTAGGGGCAATTAAAGGTATGTTATCATAGTGTTCTGACAACTTTTCACTTGTAGATGCATCCAAGTTGATTGTTCTAGCGAGACGCAACAAGCCTTAAGTATTTGCACTTGAATTCCTTGAAGTGACGTCCTTTTTTATCTGCATGGATTTGCCTTTGCACTCACCGTTTTCAGGCCTACGGTATCATCTTTCCACCGAGAGTTACATATCATAGTTTCTTTTCTTGGAATTCTTTAGATGTTCTTACTCTTGAAGTTGTGCCATGGATCTGTTCAAGAGGTTCGTGTCCAAGGATTTTTCTGTACAGATTGGAGATATATATTATCCCATTACGGAAGGGGGACTCCATTTCCTTGTTACCGCAGACAGTAAATCAGATTTGTTGATTGTCAAATAAAATGTTTTTGGTTCTGTAATTCTTCACCTGTTTGAAAAAGCCAAACTTTTAAGTCCGTTTTGAAATTAAGATGTTTCCACTAATGAGTCTCATACAGTTGCCAGTAGCTCAAGAATTACGTAAGCTATTTTTCCTCTATTGTATGTCCAAATCATGTAGCGAGTCTTATAATGACCTTTGATAAAAGAATATTGTTCGAAAACATGCCTCTAGGTGTTGTATTAAACTTTTGTAACAAGATAGAAAGTTGACATGTAAAGTTAAGTGCAACCCATGAACTTGTAACATGGTTTCGATCAAGTGTGATTCTTACTGGAACATGGTTCAGACTGGTTAGTAAATGACCTTGAGGTTTTTGCACAGTTTCAATCGCCAAGCTTTACTTTTCTGGGAACGTTTCATGTCATTGAGTTACAGTAATATGTCTATCGAGGTCTCAGATCCCGCTGAAAAAACACATAAAGAAAGAAAAACTATCAGTTAAGGGGAGAAGGGGCATGGAAAATATGTTATGATAGTGAGGGAACTCCAACAAACTGGATATTTTTTGTCATGCCCAAATTCTTCTTACACTGCACCTTCATTTTCACCATAGTCAACAATATAATAAAGTAATTGGGGAAATAGAAATAAAAGCTTACTCTTGGTCCACGATCTCCGGTGTCTGTCCGTCTACTAGCAGTATCTGGCTGAGGTATCATCTGTGGACTATCATGCTTGTAGAAAGCTTGCAGGGCTCTCACAAAGAATGGACGCACAATATTTACTTCCATTGCAGATAGATTTTTTAGCTGCAATAACAGATGAAAAATTAGAGAATAGAGAAATAGAAATATCATGGATTAAGATAACTGATTATTAGATACCCAACATCATAGAGGTAATTAGTTATGCATAGTGTACGCTAAAAATGTACTTGAGAATGCATTTTAAAGAATCGGGACTATAAGTGGTAACTCAGGAAAATTGCAATACCTTGACTGCATGTGTACGAGAACCAATTGTCTCGAAGCCAGACTCTACTTTATGAAACCTTACATCCCTAATGTCCTCAACCAGAGTTCTCACCTGTTAAAATGCTCTATATCAAGCACAAGCTTCTGGAAAGCAAGACGTGGTGGGAAATCAGGGCAAACAATTGCAACAATTACCATGTGTACGTCTGGGATGTCTTCACGAGCACTGTTGGAAAACAAATATATATATATATATATATATATATATATATAATTGACGTCAACCAACATTGATTAAAGAAAAAAAGAGTACCAAGTATATAAAAGAAAATTCACTACATACTGGTCGAAAAGAAGCCTCGAGATTTCCACATAATGAAATGGGAGCGGTTGAAATTCTCTTGGGGAGTCACGTTCTAATTCCAAAACCTGCGTCAGATTTTCTGCACCATGAAGCAGAAACAACAGAGGAATTATAGAAGGTTGGCATCTAATTGCTATTTGGGTTATTGAGCTATCAGGTTCATTCAATTTTTAGGTCGTTTTTTCCTTTTTCTTTCATGAGGACAACTGTAATGCAATTACAAGATTCCAAATTCATCCAATCACAAGTAAAAAAGTAAATGACATTTTATGTACAAATAAGTAGATGCTCAGGCAGTCTAAAATGTGACAGCCTAATTTACAAAGTTGTAATAAATTAAAGAAGTCTCACTACTTTAGCAATTTAGAATGCCGTTAAGATGGTATAGAGAAGGGTCGAATAGGGTTCAAATCTTTTACTTGACGTCCCTCTCTCCGTGCACGAGTTTGAAATAAATAAACTAACAAAACAAATGATGACTAACGGTGCCTAAATGGTTAGATGATAAAATATAACAGTACCGAAATTCTGAAAATTTAAGCAAATAATATAGTTCTATAAATAGCAAATAATGTAGTTTAAAAACTCACTAAACAGCAAACTGAAGACCTCAAATTCCACATATCACTAGTATATTGATAGGAATGAAGTGAAGAAATTAAAAGTGTGTCCTTTAATACAACAGCACAATGTCAAATACGGTGTTTGATGTAGTCACAAAATTATCAAGAAAAGGAATTTACATGCTAAAAACTTTGCAGCATGTTTTCATGGGAAACGGCATCTTTTCCCAGCTTAGTTAAAATATCTGACACTAAACAACTCAAGAGTATATTTCTGTCAGCTATCTATGGTTGCTAGAGTGCTCCATAGTGCCAAATGGAAACACTATACCTACACCGCATAGTTTATAAATCTATTCAAGAGGTTAACATCCTAACAACACTTCTTATGTATAACGCCTTCTATTCGCTTATACATTGCAAGAAAGATCATCTAAGGTAACAAGAAACCATATAATGCCCTTTCATTTAACATCCTTTTGCCACATTTAATAGGCCCAACTTATAAATTCTCAGGACAAATAAAACTCACCAAGCGACATCCAACTTGGTGGCCGAATCGCGCATTTTCCCCTCTTTTTTAAAGCCATAGCCAGCCAAATTGGTACTTCAGTCGGAATATGCGGGTAAAAAGGACCAAAATCACCCTATAATTGAAAGATTTTTAACATCAATTGATCCCACTTCAAGAAGAAATCAATTATAAACACAATTAAACAAATATAAGCAGAGATTTATTACACAGATAAAATTCAGAGAATCCATGCTCATGTTAGGAATAATTTCCACCAATTCATCTTCAGCGAGAAACTCAACCTGCAAAATTTAAGATAGACAAAAGTAAAATCATGAAATGTCCAAAAGAAAAACACATAAAAACAAGATCCATAGATGTGGGTCGAATTGTTCAGCCATTTCTTTGATTTGGGAAAGGTAGGAGACAAGCAGAAACCTCAGCAGCAGAGAAGATTGATAGATGAGGGTCAGATTGTCCAGCCATTTCTTTGATTTGACGAATCTAGGGTTTACAACATCACTTCAACAGGTCCCAAAGGAAAACAGAAAACTCAGAAAACCTACATTGATTAACAAATTAGTCATCTGATTATATTCTAATTTCACTAAACAAAATATATACAGAGAGAAATTAGAGAGGGGGTGTGTGTAGCACCCCATTTTCCTTGATCAATATTTAAAACTTTAACTCCAAAGCTTAAGGCAATAATTAGCCTAAAACAATAACCATATACTACACCAGTTATTTGGTTCAAAGGAAAATTCGCAAGAGTTTCCACTAAATAAAAAGATCTATGCACTAGATTTCACCCTGACTACAGTGCATGTTGCCAGGTAACAGAAACTTAAAATGAACCATTCATTCTAGTTAGACATCAGAACATACCACTCAACCCAAAAGATGATATAATATACCCAAGTGTGTTTGTGATACATAAATATACACAAAGGACTTATAAACATAACACAACAATTTCAAAAAAACTACAGAGACTAGCAATACCAAAATGAGACCAACAACGATCTCCCGACACGCAAGTTTAACTCTCAGTCAACCCTACGCATAAAACTCGATATAATAGTGAGCTAAACAAGCCCAGAAGAAACTTACACTACTCAAGAGCAATCATCAAAGTTGAATTAAAGCAGCGCAAGTTTGTTTTCCAAAAAAACACAGATAATTCATTAAAGAAACATAATCATTTAAATCAACATACATTCAGAAAACATTCAACATACTATAAAAGTAAATTTCATTCATCCAACAAGCACATATATGCGAGAAGCATAATTCCTTGGAGTAGCAAGGCTTGATTCTCTCGGATTCCTCAAATGATCATTAAAGCACCCTTGAAGTTTTCGGCTTCACTCATAAGATTTGTACCTTACTAGTACCTCATTCCTATGCAACCTCTACATACAAGCATTTAAGAGAAGAACAAATAGAAACACCTATTAGTGATAGAAACGCTTATCATGACGAGCCCACACCCCCAATACTTCAGAACATCACTATCCACTTTAGGATTCCTAAGAATTATAATCTAAAACGCCAAATTATAAGTTAAAACTTTATATAAAAGAAATTGTTACTCTACGGAAATAAACATCCATGCATACAGAAGATGCTCCCTCTTTTGATGATAATATTAGATGCAATTCCCCCCCTATTTATGCTATCAGCTGCAATTCCGCCCCTATTAAACATAAATATAGGTATAAAAGAAAGTGTGAGAGAACCCATTATGTACACCAAAGTCGGGAACTTATTCGTTCCCATCATATTAGCAGTGACCAAGAGAACATTACAGATGCTTCCCAATCCATGGAAAGAGTGAAAAAAGAAAAAAATAACTCTAGGAATCTAAAACAATACTGTTGCCTATTTACGAGTTTTAAATGTACCCTTCCCATAACCTCAATAACAGAAGAATCATTGTTTCAACAAAATAGCTGTTACTTACCTATTAGCACACATCAACTAAATCAACTACATACACCCCATTCATACTATGAGTACTTAGGAAACTTTAAGAATTAGGTTAATAGCAAATCAGTACTTCGCAGACGACGGTAGATTATAGATAGCAACCAATGCATGAATTTGTTAAAAGAAAATATAAGCATAGAATTTCGAAAAGACATCAATGGTCACAAGAGAGTTCATGTGAGTTCCCACCTCAATCCGCAATCAAACCTTAAGCTCTGTAGTCCGTCTATCGAACTCAAATATACCTTAATCATATAGAAGTTGAGTTAGAAAATTGAACGATTTCACCAAAATTGACGTATATGAAATACTGCAACCTGAAATAGTCATAATTCTCTGCCTATTACCGGATTTTAGCACTTAATATCAATCTAGAATCGTTGGAGAAAGATCTAAAGTTATCAGTTGAAACATAATGCTAATTCAAGATGTATTTATGTCAGATGCGCTGACAAAGGAACTGCTAGAAGTGTTGTACTGAAACCGGCATATCTCAGAACATACAAATTGGAACGGGACACTTAATATCTCGTTGGAATTGCCGTTCAGAGAGCTATATTTCTCAAGAAGATATCCTAACGCAGTTCAATATATCAAAAAAAAAAATCTAAAATCAGGTCGAAATGTACCTGACAGCAAATGAAAATCTAAACCAAACATGTTTATTTCACAAGAAGATATCCTAACCCAGTTCAATATATAAAAAGAAATAATCTAAATCAGGTCGAAATGTACCTGACAGCATATGAAAATCTACACCGAACATGTTTACTTCAATTTTACTAAGTTCTTCTAAACCTAGAATGCATGGTGAATTATAGATTCTGAACATATATAAATTCAAACTCTATTTGGGTTCATGCATCAACAGTATGAGAGATCAAAATGGTTTCAAATGAAACCCTAAGTTGTTCATATACAAATTAACAAGTACAGATAACAGCAGATGTTGCTGAGTCGTTGGAATAAGCTATTATATCAAACTCAATCAGTTGAAATAGGAAAATACAGGTTTGAAATCATACCTCTAATCCTCAATCAAGAAGAACACAAAATCCTTTTAATCTACTCTCTAACCTTCGTGAAAATCAGTCAATATAGACATTCATAGTCTTCACTTCCATTCATATTAATTGAAATCAAATATCTAGCATAGGGTTCACGATAATTTTGGTACTCACCTCATTGTTTTGCTTGTCTCTCTCTTTACTGCAGGTGTTGTAATTATGAACTTCTTTGGAGCATCCACAATCACGACCATAATCGGGGACTATACCAAAATTAGGTCCGAAATGGAAGCACAGTGGAACTGACTAAAAGGTATTTGGTCTGGATTTCCAGGGTTTGAGACTAAATTTGATAACCGGCCGAGACTGTAACTGAGGCGTAGGTATAGTGAGCATTTTAGGGTAGGCGTGAGTATAATGAGCGTTAAGGACTAGGCGTGAGTATAATGAGCGAGCGTCAAACAGCGTCTGAGTGGGGGCGTTGATATAAAGTCTGCCAGACGAACCGTTCGTTATTAGTGGGCTTGATATTATAAGTGCGGTTGGTACCTACACTACAGTATATAATGCCACTCGGCCAGACGAACTTAATATATTCATTGGACGTTAATTTCATCAACGTCTCATAGCATTATACGGACGCCCTACACCGGGCGTCCACAATACGTACGCCTCACACAGAGCCAGTATTTAACCACGCCTAAATTTCAGACATCCACTATATCTAACTCCTTTAAAATCCTAAGCTCATAAGGTTCCACGTTGAACGGTGACCCTCACCCACTTACAAAATTGTTTCTTTTCATTTTTCCTCAAAGGAGAGAAAAACAAGGCGTTTTTTTGTTAAAAAGAAGTACTTTTTATATTTATCATCCCCGAAACAAAACAAAAAAACGCTAGGAACAAACCTAGGTTTTCTTCTCTGGGTTTTCTTCTCTACAAACCTAGGTTTTCATTTGAAGAAAGCATTCTATGTGCAGATGAGATCGTCCAGGCTTCAAACAAACCTTTCTAATGGTTTTCTTCTAAAACCATGTTTTTTTCATTCTTTCTTCTGCGTTCTCTCAATTGATTTCTTTTAATCTTATTACAGACTCTGCTTAGTTTTGTGTTTAGTTATCTCAAAATAAACCCTAAACTGAATACCTAAAACCACTTCCGCAGTCTCTTTTCTCCATACCCTAACTCCATTATCTCATTCTCTCTATTTTGACTTTCAGGATTTTGGTTTAACTTTAGTTTACTTGCAGATACTGGTCATGGATAATCTTAGGGTCCAAGATGGAAGAAAATAAAACCATGGAATCTATCAAGGTAAGACTACTGATTTTCTTGAACTTTAATGGGTTCGAGTCTTAGTTTTTTGTGTTTGGTGGTCACTGGTGTTGCTTCATTTACAATAATCTATGAAAATGGCTTTCAAGGAAACAAAAGTTAAAAAACCTTTTTTCAAAACCCAAGGGAACAAAACCCAAATTTGGTAAGTCAAACCACTATTCAGTAGCTCTTATTGGTTAAATTTTGTTTGATTTTGGGAAAAATCAATCAAAATTGTAGTTTTCAACAATTACTTTGAATATTATGCTTCACATGACAATAATTTTGGTTGATGCTCTGGCAGAGATGCTGCTGCTTTCAGGATTTTGCACAGGTTGCTAATGAAGTGAAAGTCACAATAGGGCCTAAGGTACGGAATTTTCCTTCATAAGTTTTGGCGTCGTTTGTTATTATATATAAGTTTGAATTCCGCAACTTGATTGAGTAACAGATTAATGTGTTGCATTGTAAAGTTTAAGGTGATAATTTTGACTGTTCATCAGACTAATAAAAAATATAATGATACTTTTATATTGAAAAGTGTTAATATGGATCACTACCACTATTTTTTAAATGTTGTACATTTGGTCCAAGCAGCCTTAAAAGTTTAATAGGCCAGGAAACATCTCAAGCAGGGTCGTAGCTGGTGTTTGTACATGATTTCCACGAACCTGTACAGGTTTTAATCATTTTTAGTCTCTTTTTGTTTCATTGGAGATCATTGTATGTTATGGTAATATATATTTTTATGTTTTGCTAAAATTTATGCTTACGCTGTTATTACTACTGCGAAAAGCAGGGAGAAGATTTCTGATAGAGAAGAAAGCAAAAGTGGTAAAGATGGTTGTGACGGTAGTAACTGGACCACCAAAATTTCCATCAGGTTTATATAGTCCTAAAGTGCCGGTAAGAGGAGATACTTTTGTAGTGGGCATCTAAATGCTAAGTTAGATCGGATGAGCACTGTAATAATAATATCTAAGTTTGATTGTATATTAGAACAAATTTTTGTTAATTTATGGATTTAGGACAGGACTTCAGAAAGACAAAAGTTATTGTAACATAAACTGGAAGTTGGATATTTTGGTATGTTATATATGCATCTATGATATCTAGCATATTTTGTGTTAAACGTTCTGATACGCTTACAAGTATTCCTGTTTGACTTGGTGTGTTTATAAGACAATCTCTTTGAATCATAGTGTATCACACTATTGCCTTTAGTCTTCTGTAATCCTATCATTTTTTGTGATGCTTACAGTAAAGGCTCAAACTCTTACCCGGGTGCACGAGGCAGAAACAATGACTACAGAAAATAAGTTTATATGCAGCACGAGCTAAGTGCTTATGCACGCTAACACCCCCAAAATGAATACACTAGAGATACAGCTGTTACTGGATTGGAGATGTTCATATGACAGAAGAATATGAGCAGTATGAAAGGTTTATTGGTTTGTAGGTGAATAACCATTGTCTTATTCATTGTATTCTTTTATCCTGCTTTGTAATCCATCACCCAAAAACCTTTGCAATTACCTTCCTTCATGTAGTACCTAAGACTGAATGGTAATGTGTATAAGTGTTTGATTTGTTAGGAGATTTGTATTTTTGCTGAAATTGAATAATTTGCAGAGAAGGTGACTTGGAATGGTTTAGAAATCAACAGTAATATAGTATATCCTCACAACCAAAATGGATATTGTAGAAATTTCTGATGTGCAATTAATAAAGATGTGAGAAATTCGTTATGATTCTTACACATCAGACAAACGTTAATTATAAGGCTCCCATTAGTTTTCGTTATTCCCTATTACATAAATTTTACAAAGGTTAATTTTGCTTCTTCTTTTTTATGATGCAGATGTTTCCTACTGGTGATAGCCATTGTCCGTCCAAATTTTAAATGCAAAGTTTGCAAGTTAGTCGGTAGAAGAAAGATATTTTTCTTATTCCCTTGCGGTTGCGGATTATATGTGTTAAAAACTTTCAAATGCAGTGTGGAGCACATTGAAAATATCGGATTTCATTATTATGAAGCTCTAATTCGTTGGAGGAATAATTTTGTTGTATTAGTATTTGTAATATTTCGGTTCTTATCTGCACTAAAGCCCATTATACCTTCCAGTTGGTCTTAGACTCTTAGTATCATATCGTGTTCATAATTATGGACTTTCATGGAAATTATTGCACTAGAATGACGAAAAGTTCATCAGAACATGAGAGTATTACTTTGTACACTGTGATGCGGGGTTTAAACACACACTGGGAGTCTATCAGGTACTCAGGACTCTATAAGATTTTTCAATATGCCCGAACCAAAACACCAATTTTTGAAGTACTTGGCAATGTTGTTTGCACACATTGTGTCAGGTTGTCGACTAAAGGAAGTTCATTTAATCAACATTTACATGTAAAACTGCTTAGCGACGGGGAGAGGCAAAGCACATAAAATGTTAATGAATCGTATAAAAATTGACAATGTTAATGTTAAGTACTCACCACTGTTTTCGACATAACTTTTGCATACGATGTCCGAATTCAGTAATTTTTGGCTCGTTTTAACCGTAAAAACAAGAGCTACACAAATATGATCAGTAGATATCAACATAATAAACTCACAATTAATGATTCTATCAAAACATCAAATAGAAATAGAGAGAGTATGAGTATAGAAGAAAATAAATCTCTTAAAGATGTTAATTAGTCATATAATAACCGAGAGATCATGTGCTCAGTTTTTCATGTGCTTCCTCACCTTTTAAAAATATTGAGCACTAATGGTGAGCATGCACATTCTAACACAACTAGGTTGTGTTGAGTTGATCCTTGTCTTGTTCGTTACGAGTGACTAAAACGGAATCATCATTCTTGACCTCTTGCTTGGTTTGTTTTCTCTTGTTCCATATCTTGTTTTTCTTCTTTGACTTGTGATGTAGAGTGTCATTATCACAACCTTTACTAGTACAAGAGATTTCAGACATAATGTCTTTCCTTAGCCTTTCAATAAGACTCTTTTAATTATTGTCATTAACAATTAACAACTGAGAATCATTCTTGTGACTAACTTTTGGTCCCTACTTGGATATGGAGGACATAGGGACCCATTTAGAGTTGGGTTTCGCAGGAGCAGCTTTCTCCTTCACAATACCATTAGGATCATCGCCCTTTTGAATATTTTGCGAAACAACCTTTCTCCAATTTGGAACATCAGATCTTGTCTTTGCATTTGAAACGTCATCTCTCTTTCGATAATTAGGTATTTTATGAGATGACCTTGTCAGTGATATGCAAAATTTGAACTATTATTATAATAATTCTTTTGCCCAAACTTAGGACAATAACGATCTGAATTCTTATGAGGAGCAAACTTAACCAATTCATTTGATACAAAGGAAAATGTATCTTGCATCTTAAGAGCTTTGCATCCCCATTGCAAGTGTCCTATATTACCACAATAATAACAATGATTAGTATAAATATACGAAGTATGAGTTTTAATGTTACCTTTTTGTGGATCCTCTTGCATTGGAGCTTGACGAGTTTTTTTTTCTTTTCTTCTTCTTCTTCTTCTTCTTCTTATCCTTGTTCAGCGTTGTTTCCTTCTTGACAAACTTCTCTTCTTTACAAGAAATATGAGCATCTTTGTCATCAGTGGAAGCCTCTGATTGAGAAGAATTTGTAGCTTTAACAAATTTTACCTCTTTGCTAATATTTGAAGCATCTATTCCTTTATAGCCCAATCCTCGTGTATCACGATGATTTCTACTTGCTTCTAACATTGAGGTTAAATTGTTTGAGCTAGCATTGAACTTTTTAAGGTCCAAATTTTCTTCTTCCAACATCTTGATTTTATCAAGAGCACCGGCTAGATCAGCCTCAAGGCGTTTTTCTCGTGAGAGATATACACCTTCTTTCTCTTCGAAACTCTTTTGTTGAGAGTTAATCCTTGCATCAGATTCAACAATTTTTTCTTCAAGACCCTGTATTTGTTGAGAAGTATCCTCCCTAAACTTCTTGTGATTTTGATTCACCCTTTCACTTTCAATTTTAAATGCTTTAAAACATCCTGATTTTTCTCAAATACCTTCTTGTAAATAAGCAATTGTTGTGAGTATTCTTATTTCAACAAGTTATGCTCTTCATTGAGATTTTCAAATTTTAAAATTAAATCTCGTTCTCTTTCAGGTGTTGAAAGAAGTTCATTAGAACAACTAAGAAATTATTTGCTCAATTCCTTTAGTTCAAATGTTTTTACACTTGATCTTTCATCAGAAATCTCAAGCATAAAACTCAAAAGATTCTCGTTACCAAACAGACATTTTTCAGAATCTGAATCATTGATTTCGAATACAGGGCTTAACTTAATCTCCTCTAGAGAACCTTCAGACTTATTCTCAGAAGAGCAAGTAGAACTTGATGAAGAAGCTCCTTTTAAGCATTTCTTAAAATCAAAACTTTCAACGTCTTGCGATACGTTAACTGAGTCTTTCTTTAGTTTTCGCTCTCGCTTAACTCTACTTTGACTCATGTCTTATAGGTTGGATCGCATCAAACACAGATTGCTAGATCTTTTCGTGTTTGCCTGCTCTGATACCAATTGAAAAGGCGAGGGTACCCAAATATACCTCAAGCTAAAACTTTTCCTACCTATGAGTCCTTTCTCCGAAAGTGATTCTCTATGGACTGAGTCGAGGCAATACAACTAATCGGTTCACACTTCGTGTGATCATCTATGGATACGAGATCGAGACAATACAACAACGAAGTATGTTTACTTGATACAAAGGTTCGGACTTAACCAAACACAATAGGATTGCTTATTAAGTAAATAGGAATTAACATTTGTGTGATTTACTTTAATTATAATAAAACAATTATAATGCGGAAAATAAAAGTAAATGACACAACAAGATTTTGTTAACGAGGAAACCGCAAATGCAGAAAAACCCCGGGACCTAGTCCAGAATTGAATACTCTCAGGATTAAGGCGCTACACAAAATTACACCTAACTTCGTATAGTTGAGACCAAGTAACTAACCCTATAGTTCACTTAGTTCCGTCTGTATTCCCACGCCTCCGACTTATGAATAAGTCACGTACATGGAACAATCCCTTTGGTTCGTATTCCAAACAGTAAAGGAACAAAAAATCTGTTTGGTATCAACTCTATTCAACCAAGTGATATGAGTCGGACAAAGGCTCTTCCGTTTATCTTAACATAAACTCCTTCGTCGGGTCTAGATCTATCTTATGTTCAATCACCCTAAGATAATCGTTTAAGATTAAGCCAACAACACCTTTAATCCGAAGAACCGTGTTGATGTCGATCTACTCAATTAATCAATCCAATCTACCACAAGGATAAACCGATTATTAATTGGATCCTCTATTACCGAAACAAGTATTGTGCACACCAAAGATTATAAAACCCAAGTCATATCTTCAATATCTTCTTTGTCTTCAATTCTTCTTAAATCTTCAGTAAAAACCTGCAGAAAATCACTCGAATCTCTTGTGATCAATCACGCACAAAACAGAGTCTGTTAACAATGAATTATCACAAGATCGTCTTTAGAACTAACAACAGTCTAAAGATCCCTGTCGAAACTCTGAAATAGTTTGAGTGAATCTTATATCAGAAGAAAAGATTCTCAAGAATATACAAACTAGGCGAAATCATATTTCAACCACCGTTAGTCAATCAAATCAATCAAAAACAAAGATAAACCGCAATTATCTAGTTTCCCACCAACGGGTCGTGCTAGAGCTTCTCAATCCCAAAGAAGACTTTAAAACGAGCGGCCGTAAGAGATTTCACCTAGATAGATTACTCTCCTCTCCGATAGGCGGCTACACCAGTAACAAAGACAAAAGAGGAAGTCTGTTGTTACGAAGGATTAGTTTGCTGGAAATGCAAACTTCGTGTATTTATAGACAAGGAAGTTTGGACACCAAGGAATTTCCAAAACCGAAAATATTCTCAAGATATTCATAAAAGCACGGATTCGGTTTTCATAATTCCTGGAAATGCTCTGTCCAAAAATAACGATCGAAATCTCTCGGAAAATATAATTAGTAAATGCACATTACTAATTCTGGAATTTCCCTACAAAATGAAATTAATAACCTTAATTAAAAGATTCTTAACTTATTTATGTTTCGATCCTGGGTGTCTCTTCCCTTTGCTGTTTAGGAATATATTTGAACAATTATAGAAATAAACATTCTCATCACGTGTTCAAAGTTTGTCGACATCTTAACTTTGTAAGTTCTCTTTCACACTTACAACCTTGAAACCGATTTTCCACACTTCCAAACAAGTTTAGAATTGGTTCATCTAACTTTCAAGAACTATGTGATTGATCAAACCAACATTCAATCACAATCATGGGTTTACGGTTCTATCAAAACAAGTTTCGATTCTACCTTCACGTGAGTACTACGCATAGTCACACTAGATTCCCAAAAGATTTGGTTAAATAGGTACTAGGATCGGTTCCCACATATATATGGTATCTAACTTATATGTGTTGTACATGTTAATAGGATCGATTCCCCTTTCTGCTATAAACCTTGTTGCACCCCACACAAGGATCAGTTCCCCTTGATGTGTTGCACCCCTTACAAGGATCGGTTCCCTTTACCTTACTAGGATCGGTTACCTTTTCCTTACAAGGATCGGTTCTCTTTCCCTAAGGCAGACATAATCCGATCATACCACAGGTGATTACTTAAGATTGGTTTTACTAATAAAAGTTATACCAATACAAAAGTCAGGCCTTTGTGAATAGTTCTACCAAGAACACAACAAGTTGTGAGCGGTTATACTCTATCACACATATTGGTTGTTCATAAGATATGCAATGAATAACAAAACCAATAACACCTGGTAATTTCCTTTTCGGTTCACAAACAAGTTTATGAACTTACTTCCTTAGAACACATGTAAACATTGTTCCCTAGGATGAAATCCTCACCTCATACCCATACATAATCACAATAGCATTCAAATGATTATGGCGATGTCTTATCTACAAAGTTTAATGGTTAAGCAATAAACCTCGTATTGTATTCCTTAATACTATGTCTATCTAGAGTTCAAAGATGCTTCGCAGTTATGTTTTCAATATGCACGACTTGAAAGATACGTTAGGGAATGAAACAGTTCAAGTCAAGTATCACTAACCTCAAGTGGAAGGATGATTGTTGTCGTTGTAGCTCCTTGCTTCTTCACATCTTCAAGTCTTCACAATACTTCTAATGTATCATATCCTAATACTTTCAAGCTAACTTATACGAAGTTTAACTCTAGTACATAATCAAGCGACTCTTAACATGAGTTTTGGTTCAGTAAAATATGACAACCAAACTTGACATACCAACGCTTGGTGGGTTCAACCGAGCCATGCTCTAACAATCTCTCCCTTTGTCAATTTTAGTGACAAAACTCTTACATCATATGGATAAACAAATTACAATAATTCATTACAATCCGCTTGATTCCTGATTCAACATTACAGTGAAACTGCTTACATTCAATCCTTGAAAATGCCGTTGTTGACATTATAATAACTCAGAAAATACTCCCCCTAAGGAATATAGGTAGATATTTAATCCGCACGTCTTTGTTATACCAATCTATATGACATGTTACTCGCCCTTAGTCTGTGCTTTCACTCTTTCGTTAGATAAAACATTCAAGTACCAATGTACTTTTCCTTAGTGATACCAATTAATATAAATCAATGCCAGTATCACTTGTTTACTCCATATATTTCTCCCCCTTTTTGTCACAAAAATGACAAAAAAACGAAAAAATAAAGGACAACACGAAAAGAATCTTACAAATCTCAGATAGACTTGCAAACCTGTAGAGTTAGGCACGAGGGTTCCACACATCACGTTCTGATAACCAATATCAAAACCGAAACTACAAGTAGTCTTATTTTGATATGTTACCAAGGAAACAATTTTCCGAAACAATTTTTCCAATTTCGTTTAGCAAACCAAAAACAACTAATCACATTAGTTCCTTTGCTAAACCGATTGTTCAAAAACAACCGCTTAATTCGATAATACCAAAATAAAGAATAAACTCCATTTTTCTCATCAGGTTCTAATTATCCATAACCTTAGACCTTTCAATTTTAAACAAACCAAATACTAGGTTAGTTAACTAGCATTTCCTTGTTTAGGAAATCGATTAGACTTGAATAACCGAAACCTCACTTTGATAAGACAAACTAAGATCAGAATTAACTTAGTTTCTTATCCGGAATCGAATTGAACTAAACAACTCATCCCGTACATATATTATTTCGTTAAGCCATAAATAATTCATACAAACCAAAATAAATATACTTGCATAATTATTCACCTCAACCGGAAGCAATTGAAACAACAATAGACATTATAAGCACCGTAATTTCACCGTAATTTTGTAAGCCTAAACGATTGATACCATACAAAAGCAAGGTAACAATAGTTTTTCTTAACCGGAACCAATTGAATCACACAAACATCAATTGTACCAACATTTTGTAATCCTAAACGATTGATATCACACAATAAAGAAAGATAACAATAGTTTTTCTTAACAGGCTTAACAAAGACAAAAGAGGAAGTCTGTTGTTACGAAGGATTAGTTTGCTGGAAAGGCAAACTTCGTGTATTTATAGACAAGGAAGTTTGGACACCAAGGAATTTCCAAAACCGAAAATATTCTCAAGATATTCATAAAAGCACGGATTCGGTTTTCATAATTCCTGGAAATGCTCTGCCCAAAAATAACGATCGAAATCTCTCGGAAAATATAATTAGTAAATGCACATTACTAATTCTGGAATTTCCCTACAAAATGAAATTAATAATCTTAATTAAAAGAATCTTAACTTATTTATGTTTCAATCCTGGGATTCTCTTCCCTTAGCCGTTAAGGAATATCTTTGAACAATTATAGAAATAAACATTCTCAACACGTGTTCAAAGTTTGTCGACATCTTAACTTTGTAAGTTCTCTTTCACACTTACAACATTGAAACCGATTTTCCACACTTCCAAACAAGTTTAGAATTGGTTCATCTGAGTTTCAAGAACTATGTGATTGATCAAACCAACATTCAATCACAATCATGGGTTTAGGATTCTACCAAAACAAGTTTCGGTTCTACCTCCATGTGAGTACTACGCATAGTCACACTAGCTTCCCAAAAGATTCGGTTGACTAGGTACTAGGATCGGTTCCCCACATATATATGGTATCTAACTTATATGTGTTGCACATGTTCATAGGATCGGTTCCCCTTTCTGCTATAAACCTTGCTGCACCCCATACAAGGATCGGTTCCCCTTGATGTACTGCACCCCTTACAAGGATCGGTTCCCTTTCCCTTACAAGGATCGGTTCCCTTTTCCCAAGGCAGGCATAATCCGATCATACCACAAGTGATTACTTAAGATTGGTTTTACTAATAAAAGTTATACCAATACAAAAGTCAGGCCTTTGTGAATAGTTCTACCAAGAACACAACAAGTTGTGAGTGGTTATACTCTATCACACATATTGGTTGTTCATAAGATATGCAATGAATAACAAAACCAATAACACCTGGTAATTTCTTTTTCGGTTTACAAACAAGTTTATGAAGTTACTTCCTTAGAACACATGTAAACATTGTTCCCTATGATGAAATCCTCACCTCATACCCATATATAATCACAATAGCATTCAAATGATTATGGAGATGTCTTATATACAAAGTTTAATGGTTAAGCAATAAACCTCGTATTGTATTCCTTAATACTATGTCTATCTAGAGTTCAAATATGCTTTGCAGTTATGTTTTCAATATGCACGACTTGAAAGATACGTTAGGGAATGAAACCGTTCTATTCAAATATCACTAACCTCAAGTGGAAAGATGATTGTTGTCGTTGTAGCTCCTTGCTTCTTCACATCTTCAAGTCTTCGCAATACTTGTAATGTCTCATATCCTAATACTTTCAAGCTAACATATACGAAGTTTAACTCTAGTACATAATCAAGCGACTCTTAACATGAGTTTTGGTTCACTAAAATATGACAACCAAACTTGACATACCAACGCTTGGTGGGTTCAACCGAGCCATGCTCTAATACTCTTCCCGAGAAAATTCTACTGGAGTTTGTAAACTTGTTACAAGCTTATTCCGGGTACTTAAAGTCCGCGTACTTAGGTTGGTTATATCTAAAAACGATTATTCGTGAACTTATACTTATATTAATTAAGGAATACAAGTTTGCAAATCGTGGCTATAAAGTTCATGAATCGATTCGAGTGAATCAAATCGTTTTTGCTTCGATTGTATCTTGTATACTTCTATAAGACCTAAGCAATTGAGAAACTCTCTAACTAGTTTATTTGAGTCATTTGAACTAGTTATGGTGAAGAAGAATATGGTTAATATGAAAGTGCTCATATGGATAACTATTTGGTTAACTATTGTTGAACCAACAAATGTACATGTTTGGGTACGGTTACACAAACCTAAAATCGTGCATTTCATTTGTGTGTAACAAGCTAAGTTTTTGATCTAACGGTTGAAAGATATTAGCTTAAATCTAATCAGGTTTTCATCTAACGGTGAATATTGAATGCTTTGTTATTAAGCTAACATTGATTGCAAACCCTTATTTGAAAGACTATATAAGGGAGAACTCTACCAACTGGGAAACCTAATCCCCACACCTCCTGTGTGATACTATTTGTATTAGCTAAAGTCGATTCTCCTTTAACCTTAGGTTTCTACCAAGACTTTGTAGGTTAACGACTTGAAGACTTCATTGGGATTGTGAAGCCAGACCTATACTACTTTCTTGTAGTTGTGTGATCTGATCTTGTTGTTTCTATCGTATTGAGTACAATTGTAATAATTGGCTCGAGATTTATATCTCCGATAGGCAAGATATAAAAGTAGTCACAAACATCTCCGATAGGTGATTGATAATACTAGGTTGTTCTTCGGGAATATAAGTCTGGTTTATCAATTGGTTCATGTTCACCTTGATTTATCAAAAGACGGAACAAAACTCGTAGGTATATTCGTGGGTGACGGATTTATCTATTACCGTAGACTTTTCTGTGTGATACAGATTTGTTTATTAAAGTCTTCGACTTTGGGTCGTAGCAACTCTTAGTTGTGGGTGAGATCAGCTAAGGTAATCAAGTGCGTAGTATCCTGATGGGATCAGAGACGTAGGAGCATAACTGTACCTTGGATCAGTGTGAGATTGATTGGGGTTCAACTACAGTCCAGACCGAAGTTAGTTTGTAGTAGGCTAGTGTCTGTAGCGGCTTAATACAGTGTGTTCAATCTGGACTAGGTCCCGGGGTTTTTCTACATTTGCGGTTTCCTCGTTAAGAAAACTTCTGGTATCTGTGTTATTTCTTTTCCGCATTATATTTTGTTATATAATTGAAATATCACAGGTTGTGCGTTGAATTGATCAATTGGGAAATCCAACCTTTGGTTGTTGATTGAAATTGATTGATCCTTGGACATTAGTCTTTGGTGCCGTTCAAGTGATTTCTCTTGTATTCAATTAGACTCGCAGATTTTTATTTGCTTGAGTAAAGTATTGAATCGAGAAAGAGATATATAACTCTTTCATATACTTTTATTAAGATTGAGTCTGACTGTCTAGGTTATTCTCTTAAAAGTATATTGGAGTTAGTCAGATTGTTAATCGAAATATTGGGTGTGGTTGTTAGACCCCCACTTTTTCAGATATTTCTAGGTTGTTCTTCGAGAATATAAGTCCGATATATCAATTGGTTCATGTTCACCTTGATTTATCAAAATACGAAACAAAACTCGTAGGTATTTCTGTGGGAGACAGATTTAACTCTTTCATATACTTTTATTAAGATTAAGTCTGACTGTCTAGTTGATTCTCTTAAAAATATATTGGAGTTAGTCCACACAGATTGTTAATCGAAATATCGGGTGTGGTTGTTAGACCCCCACTTTTTCAGATATTTCTAGGATGTTCTTCGGGAATATAAGTCTTGTATATCAATTGGTTCTTGTTCACCTTGATTTATCAAAAGACGGAACAAAACTAGTAGGTATTTATGTGGGAGACAAATTTATCTATTCCTGGAGACCTTTCTGTGTGATACATATTTGTTTATTAAAGTCTTCGACTTTGGGTCGTAGCGACTCTTAGTTGTGGGTGAGATCAACTAAGGGAATCAAGTGCGTAGTATCCTGCTGGGATCAGAGACATAAGGAGCGCAACTGTACCTTGGATCAGTGTGAGATTGATAGGGTTTCAACTACAGTCCAGACCGAAGTTAGTTTGTACTAGGATAGTGTATGTAGTGGCTTAATACAGTGTGTGTTCAATCTGGACTAGGTCCCGGGGTTTCTCTGCATTTGCGGTTTCCTCGTTAACAAAACTTCTGGTGTCTATGTTATTTCTTTTCCACGTTATAAATTTTGTTATATAATTGATATATCACAGGTTGAGCATTGAATCGATCAATTGGTAAATCCAACCAATTGATTGATCCTTGAACATTGGTCTTTGGTACCGTTTAAGTTATTTCTCTTGTATTCAATCAGACTCGCAGATTTCCATTTGTTTGAGTTGGGATTGAATCGAGAAATTGAGATATAACTCTTTGATATACTTTTTATTAAGATTGAGTCTGTCTGTCTAGTTGATTCTCTTAAAAGTATATTGGAGTTAGTCCATACAGACTGCGAAGCGAAATATTGGGCGAGGTTGTTAGATACCCACTTTTTCAATTGGTATCAGAGCAGGAAAACACGTTAAAGACTTTATAGTTCTGTGTTTGTAGCAATTTGAATATTATGGACGAGTCTATCTCTAATAACGTACCATGTCAGAAATTACCAGATGATTTTCAAAGCTTGAATTCACCTAAGAGAACTGTCACATCTAAGTCAATATCTAAATATTCTCTGAATGTAGAAACTGTTGATTGGGAAACACGCCTAGAAGAACAGTTGGATGAACTTTCTGATGAAGGTGATTCAGATATTGATAGAGATGTTGATGAGGAAGTCTCATAGTATGTTAAGTTTTTGAATTCATTGAAAATGAAGAAGATTACAACTTCTCATGTCACACCCATTCTAACTCCTCTATGTCGAGAAAACAAGAAGTTGAAAAGGATTTACGGAGGTCTTTATGGTTGGAATCGCTCTTGCGAATCGATCCTCAAAGATACCGAGGAAAACCTGAGTAGAAAGTCACTTGAACGTGATCGTGTTTATCAAAAATACTTCTTGTTAGAAGAGAAACTTGCAAAAATTGAAGCAAGGATTAACTCCCAGCAAGCAAGTTTTGATGACAGAAAAGGCGCGTATCTCGCTCGAGAAAAACGCCTTGAGGCTGATTTTAGCTGTTGTTCTTGATAAAATCAAGATGTTGGGAGATGACTTGAAAAAGTTCAATACTAGTTCAAGCAAATTAACCACTATGCTAGGAGAAAGTAAAAATCATCGTGATACACGAGGATTAAGCTATAAGGGAATAGATGCTCCAAAAACTAGCAAAGAGGTAAAATTTGTCAAGGCTAGTGATTCTTCTCAACAAAAGGTTTCCACTGATGGCAAAAGTGAAATACCTTCACCGACAGTTAAGGTTCAAAAGACCAAAGTATATAAAACTTCAAAGTCAGTACACACAGATCGAGGTAAGAACATTCCCTATGTGTGTCACTATTGCGGAAATCAAGGTCACCTGGAAGAAGATGTCGTTTCCGTATAAGGAATGAGAAACTTCATGATGTTCTTGTTTGGGCATCTCAAGAGGTTATGAAACCAATATCATATGTTAAGACTAATCTCATTAACGTTACAGGTTGTGACTGCTCAACCTTTAGGCAAAGGAATCAGTGCTGTGATAAACCTAGATTTGCCTATAAACGTCATACGAAGCCTTTTCACAATCGTAATGGTTATCAAAAGGATAACTTCGTAAAGACGAAGACAAGATCTGATGCTCCCAATTCAAGAAAGACTAACTTGCAAAAGAATAGTCAATCCAATTCTCTTTCGAGAAATCTAGAAGAGAGTAATGGTAAGAAGGTTCCGTTTGTTCCTAAAGGCACTCAAAAGTGTATACCAAAGAAAGTCAATGATGTTTTGAGTGTGAAAAGGAATGATCTCTCAGAAAATTCCATGACTACGGAGAAGGCAGTATCCATGATGTTGGAACTTAAAAATTTCTTTGGAAAGATGGATTTGGATGTGAAATGTTCTAAAAGATATCTTTTTCATGATAATCCAAAAGTCACTTGTGGTGAGCAAGACATTGTTCACCTCAACACAACTTGATTGTTTTGTAAGTGCATCCTCACCAAGGAATGCCCTGTTATATATACGGTGAGGGAAGCACGAGAATTGAGGCGCACAAATTATGTTTGGTAAGACTGTAGAATTCGATTGAATTCCTCTAAAAAGGTATGTCTATAAACTTGAGCAAGATTTATGTTTTTATTATTTTCTTAGAGTACCTATAATGATCCATGTACCTTGCTTATCGTTCATTTCTACCTAACTTGATCTGTGTTTAAGGTTCTTAAATGTTTAGGTTTGAAAATAGTAGTACGGGATGTTTGGACTTCATGGTACACATACCAGGTATGCATACCATCATTTAAAATAAAAAATCCAGGTATTTTAGTACGCATACCCGTTTGCATACTGCTCCAGGTCATAAAAAATTCATTTGCAAACCGATATGCATACTTGACCGTAGACGTCGATATTCGGTAAACTTGTTTGGCCGTAACTTCTTCGTCCGAACTCAGAATTACCTCATTATTTTTGCATTATCTTCCTTTTTGAATTCCCTTTAAAATGGAGATGAGAATTCTTGAATTTGGATGAGTTAAGATTGGTATTTGTCCCGTCTATTGGTTTTGAGTGTTGTGCTCCGTTTCGTCGCACTTGTTCCACTTCTCTTGGACTTGGGCACTTGGATTCTTGGAGTACTATTCTTCTAAGCTCATTTGTAGGTCTTACAATAATGTTGATGAATCACAAAGAAGGAAGTTCAATAATATGCATTAGTACGCATTACTATGGGATGTGCACAATCATCTTATGTGAACTATGATGCATGGTCTTTATTGACTTTGTATGTTCTTCTTTATTAAGAAAATATTTTTATACGCCTATGTTAGCTATTCTTGGTGTAAATCCGTGGGAAAAAGATTGATTCTAGCTTCTAAGGACAAAGATTGTTTTTGCAGTATTAATCTTTATGATTTTATATATTACAACCTGTTATGGGATATGTATGTTTGCGTCCGTGAACTATGATTGTCCCATATATGCTCAAAAGTTAACTCTATTGTATGTCGGTATGAAAATATTGATAAAAGATAGAATGAACTTTTGACTACAAAAGTTAAGCCTATTATGTCATTATGCTATTGATGGAAGATAGGATGAACTTTTGTTTACAAATATTAAGTCTATTATATGTCTCTATGCAAATAATGATGAAAAATAGAATGAATCTTTGAATATTCCACAGTATTGGTCTTTCCCCGATCCACATCTTTGTGTAAATACTGTGCGGATCCGTAAGTTTCTTATGGGAGCATTTCCGATTGAATTAATCAAGGGTTGTCTTGTGGTTAATTTAATTGAGACTTTTGGATACAAATTCATATTCTTATATGATTTTTTAATGTCCAAAGAAATCCTTCTTTTCTTGTGAAAGTAAGGTCGCTCTTGTTGTTCTTTCGGGAATGACATTTAATGGGGGAGAGTTCTTAATTGAACTTGTGCTTAATTGCCAAATCTTTGTGGGGAGTGCGGTTGTGGAGCATTGTAGGGGTTATCTTGTATCTTTATAAACTCCTTGATGAATGCATTTAGTTTCGGCTATATTGTAGTTGCAGGAAATCCTACACTACACTCTTCATGTGATTTCATTATTAATCAACTCATTTTAGGTTTATATTCTTAAATCTATTGATTAATCTTTGGATGTTCTTACAAGAAAAGATAAAGAACTCAAGAATGATCTCTGCTCTAAACTTTCTCTCTCCTATTTACTTGTTTCTTGCTCAAAAAAGTTCTGTCCCCTCTCTTTACCACTCGAACGACTATTTATAAGGAAATACATAGTGGTTGACAGCTAATCTGTCCCTTATTTTCGGGTATGGTTTGCGACATTCTCGCAACCTTACAGATGTTAATTTCGCAAACTCTCTAATTTTCGCAGGATTATCATATCTTTCTCGTGATCTTAGCTGACGTCATTTATTTTATCATTTCTGAAATTGTTCTGCGACGCTGTTGTATTGTGTCACTGATAATTTCGCTGAAACATTGTCATTGCAAGATTCTGATCCTACATCTTGCCTCTTCTCATATCTTGTCTACAAAGTATAGAATGATGTGAGAAATGCCGTAGCAGTTCATCTTTTCATATTCTACATTTATCACACGTACTCTCTCTTCCATTTATTTCTTGACACGTCTTCTGTAACCGCTGCTTTCAACCGCTCACGTCTTTTCGTCTTAATGGTGTTTATTTCTTCGAGTAAAAAATCTTTTTTATATACTCTTCTTACCCCCTTTTTCCACTTTTCTTTTTACTTTCTCTTCTATTTTTATTCTCTCATCTTGCAACTCTGTTACCCTTCTGCAAATTTTGCTGCTGTAATTTTTTCTTCCTTCAATCCTTTTACTTTACATACATTCCCATACTCTATATTCAAACATGGCTCCAAGTGGTCATATAGATATGAGAACTGATAAAGGTTTCACACTCTCCACCATTCCTGGTGAGAATGCCAAATCAATTCTTTCTGTCAAGCTTTTCTCTGATCAATATTGTGATGATCAATCAATCATAATTTCGCTAGGTCAGATTCTCGCAGGTCTCCCTATTCCTCTTTATAACCCAGATCTTCCTTTATTTTATGAAATTCTCGCTCATTCGGGATTTTCGCGAGCCATCTTCCAACTGAGTGGGGATTGCATCCGTCTGATGCTAGAGTTCGCTAATCGTGGTGCTGATAGAGGATCTATGTACTCCAAAGAACTTAGGGATCCTAAATTCGAAAGCCTAGAGATAGTTGCTGAGAAATATACAGTGGCGAATTTCTTTGAGAACTATGAACTTATCTCCATGAAGAAAGAGAATACTCGCTGGGGTATTCGCTTAAAAAGGAAAGATAACATTGATGAAGCCAAAATTCTTATGCAAGATATTGATTGGCATTCTGGTAAAAACACAACTCCTCGCCAATCCAAAGATGATAAATGGTGTGTTTTTCCTTTAATGCTAAAAGGACCCTACATTGCTGGGTCAAATATTCTTCCTGCGAATCTCGCTGCTTATCAACCTTGGGTTTTCTCTTGGCCTGAGAAGGAAAAAGAGGTATGTTTTCCCCTTTAACTCATTTTATATTTTTTTATTGATTTTTTCTATTCTGTTCGCTAACTCTTGCAACATTCCGCAGATCCAAAAACTGAAAGATAGTTATAACAGGACTGAGAAATCTAGTACTCTGTTATCTCTTCGCTCATACACAGATGAGGTAAGAAATTTTCTCTTATGATTTTAAATAGTACTGTTACTTCCATGCTTCCATTTCTTATTTCTATATGTGTGTGAAGATTATTGCTGAAGTAGAAGAATCTGCTGATGTTGCGAAGATTGGTGATAAAGGGAAAGGTGCTCTTCGCAAGGAAAAATCAACTGGTCCTCCTCCAAAGAAAAGGAAATTTCGTTCTTCTTCCCCTTCAAATATTCCTCCTCACGAAAATTCTGAAAGTGATAAGGGTGATGAGGACAACGATGATATTGCTGCAAGTGAAGATTCTCCACCTGAATCTTCTATGGCTAAGTTATCTGGCCTCTTTTCTGATTCTCTACAAGGAATGGGAGATAGCCAATTCGCAGATACCTGCAAAGCTCTCGCTACCCTTTGCGATGTTCCTTTACTGGATGGTGATAGCTCTCTTCGTGGAGTTTCTAGATCAGTGACTCCCGATTTTTTGCATTCTCTCAATAGTCTGGTATATTTTTATCCTTTTACTTCTTCATTGTTATAATTCAAAATTTCTTTCTATATTAATATTTTTTATATTTTTCGCAGGCTGGAAAAGCTTCTTTTGCTGTTGCCTCAGATCTAGAGAGAAGACGTGAAAATCTTGAAAAGAAGAATCTTTAATTTCGCAAAAAGAATGAAGAATTGGAAGCTGAAGTTAAAGGTCTTCGCGAGAAAAATAGACAATTAGAAATTGATTCTTCCTCGTATAAGAACAAAATTTCTAGTCTTCAGCAAGCTAATAATCAGCTTTACGATATGTTACTTTTCTCTTTATTCATTCATCCTGTTGTTTTATCTTATTTAAACGATACTTTTTGCAAACATTTATGGTCTTTCTGATGAAGCTACCCTTCTTCGTTCATTTCCTAATGCCTTGGATAATAATACCCTTCTTGAGCGTCTTAACAATTCCTTAAATAGCTTCTCAAATGATAGAATTTCTTCTCTTTCTCTAAATGAGCTTAGATCTAAATTTCTCCTCTTAGAAATTGATCATAGATCTAGTTTAGGCTTAGCCAATCGATTTAAGCGTCTCCTTCTTGATTCTAAAGAGAAAAACAATGAGTTAAGAACCAAAATTAGTGGTCTCATATATGATAAGGATCGCATCTCTGATCAAGGTGCCAAGGCTTTGGCGAGGTTACAAGAGGCTCTTCTTGAAGTTCAACTTGAACGAGATGAAGTTAACCGCAAGAATATCGAACTCTGTGAAAGGGAAAATCAAATTCGTTCTCGTCTTCTTATAAGTAGTGAGGATGATTTGTTTGGGCTGCAAAAATCTTAGATGATGCTAGAAAAGACTTAGGTATAAATGTTAGTCTTCAAGTTGCGCATACAACCTTGATTAGAGATATGATTTCTGACAGAGAAGGTTACTAACTGCTCTTCTTTACTAATTTTTTGTTTCTTATGAATTCTCATAAAGTTAATAATTGATTTTCTTTGCTCGCAGATCCTGAAAATAGATATCGTGAAAAGATTGAGGAACTCGAAGCTGAAAAGGAGGAACTCGCAAAGAATTTTTCTTCTCGCAACGACAAGTATTCTAGATTAAAGAATCAAATCAAGATCACTGTTGCGAATTTTAAGAATGATGTTATGCATTTTCGCAATCAAACTATCCAAATGGTTTGTGATGATCATCCCACATTCTGATTATCCTTGTCTTTTGGAAGAAATCCCACAGAATACTCCCAATTTGATTATCTCTGATAGCGAAGCTGACGATGAAGAATATGATAGTGATGGAAGTTCTGATGGTGATGAAGATTCTGACGCAGACGAAGAAGGGAATAAGTCTAATGAAGATAATGAAGGATTAACCAAGAAGTAGTCTTTATTTCTTTCTTTGATTCTTTGTAATACTTGTACATTTATTTCTTCTTTATGTATATTTGTGTTTCTTTCATTTTGACCCGCATTAAAACAATTCTTCTTTGCAATACAGTTAATCAATATAATCATTAATTCTTGAATCTTTGAGTAAATCTATCATATGGAAGCAAATAAGATTTTCTAATTTCATATATTCCCATACTTGCCTCTGTTATTTGAATCCAAATGAGAGATTTCATAAAAAAAATTCTTATTGTATAACTTCGCAATCTTGTGCGAAGTAAATTTTGTTTCTTTTCAAAATCTCATTCATGTGTGGTCTTATTTTACCTTCCTAATTAAAGGTCTTATTATGCCACCTCTTGTCATTGCGACAAAATCGGAGGACGTCTTTGCACGTTCATGCAAAAACCCATTGATCTTGCCTTAACTTTCTCGTTTGTATTATGGCCTCTTCAGGAATGTTGCGATAATATGACAGGCCTAAATATTCTTGCGAAAATAAAGCCCCATGACATTGCCGTCTTGCGACGAAATCGCAGGACGTCTTCGCACTTTCATGCGAAAACCCATTGATCTCATCTTATCTTTTTCTTTTGTATTATTTCCTCTTCAGGATTGTTGCAAAAATATGACAAGTCTTAATACCCTTGCGAATAAAAAGCCTCATGACATTTGCGTCTTAAGACACTTATCAGCTCCCTAATGGAGGATGCCGCCCTTATCTTCCCCCTGGTTGCCCTTTCAAGGAGGCGTACTTCTACCATACAAGGTTAGCTCCTCCCATGCAGTCTTAACAACAACCAGTTGTTTTCGAAGCCTCTTATCCCTTTTACCTATATGGCTTATGGTTACGAGACTGCACCCTAAGTGGGGTTTTCTTCAGGCCGAGTGCAATATAAGCCAAGACTTGTCAAGAATGGCAAGGTACGCTTCAAACGTCGCTAGAACTCTTGACTCAACCGTGTACCTCGGCGCCTTGATCAGATTTGTACTCCTTGGGAGAGTCCTTATTACCTTAGTCGCCCAACCCAAGTCATATGCTTAAGCTGAGAATCCAAGGTGCCTCTCCCGGATGGGCTTCATTGACCCCAAATCTCCATGACTCAGGTTCCGGGGGTGGTGTAGCCTTTCCCTGAGCCATGCAACAGGTACCTCCTTATATGACATACTTTAAGTCTTACATTTGCCTCTTGCAAAATTGTATTTGCGAACTAGGGTGTACGCCATAAAGGTTCGCCTCTTTCTCTTTTGTCATTCTTCTCTGATTATTTTCTATAAAATTCATTATCTCTGCGAGAGTATCGCAAATCATTATATTGTATTTGAATTTCGCAATCTCAATTTTGTTGTTCAATCAAATGTATTTTTGAGAATTTTACTTATTGCGAGAGTATCGCAACAACTTAATCATTCATACATTTCTTGTTTTTATTACCTTTGCCATCCTCTGCTTCTTTATTATTTTCTGCTACTGCTTCCTTGGTAGTGGTATATTCATCATTTTTATTCTGAGCTAGCATTAATTTCGCAACATCTCTTCTCCTTTCCTTTCGATTGTATCCACCATCAACCTCTCACTTCTTTGTACATCTTTGATTTTGTGTCGCCTGTTTTCCTTCTTGTTTGCTCTTCCTTCGCAAGATTCTATCTCAGTTTCGTAACATCTCTTTCCTTCGACCCAGTCTCCCTTTATGATTCCTACACCATTGGGGTGAGGGAATTTGATGCACTGGTGGAAAGTTGAAGCTACACCTAGAATCCCATGTAGCCAAGGTCGACCAATTAACGCATTGTAAGGTGATTCTACATCAACGGCACAGAATGAGATTTCAGAAGATATTCCCTTCAATGGAATTCGCATAGTAACCTCCCCTTTAGGCTTGTTAGCAGTACCATTAAAACCATATATCTTATATGTTGATGGTATAAGATCATCATCTCTTCCACCCATGGTTTTATAAGTATGATAAAATAAGATGTTCACAGAGCTTCCAGTATTGACTAGAATTCTATTGATTTCCCATGAATCTTCAGCTTCATCATCCTCATCTTCTTCGGTTTTGGATTAATTTATAATTTTATTACCAATGGATTGTCATGCACCTCTTCTCCTTCGGGAATTTCTTCTGTAGTAAAAGAAATGATCTGTTTCTTACATTCCTCTAGTGGCGAGATTTTCACAATATTCATAATTTCTCTTCCATCATTATCTCTTGCGAACACTCTACTCAAAACATTATCATGAAAATCTTCAATTGTCTTATATGAATGTACGATAGAGTGACAGAATAGCTTTTTTGCTTTTGCACCGACTTCTATGAAGAATGTTTCTTTCTTTTTCATCGTATTCACTTTGTGATGTTCTGGTGGTGGTGGTAATGGTTGAGATTGCGGATGCCCTACCAGAAAGTCGTTTAATTTTCCTTGATCTATCATTCTCAAAATAATTCTTTTTACATTTCTGCAATCATTTGTGGTATGTCCATGAAAATGATGATAAGAACAAAATTCATGACTTCTGTGGTTTGGAGGTGGTTCCGTTCCCATGTTCCACGATGTTGGTATATTTTCCATCAAGATTATAGCTTCCCATATCTTCTCCACACTTGCATTTAGAGGTGGCATCTTGATTTCTTCCCATATTACCTTGTGACTTCCTTGTCCTTTATTATAGTTTTGTCTTTGACCTCCATAAGTTTCTTGCGGTTAATCGAGCCGTTGAATCTTGTTATTTCCTCCATGATTGTAGAAATTTCTTTCTCTTTCATACTCTTCTTGATCTCGGCTCCCCATAGCTACCAATTTCTGCTGATTGTTACTTGTCACCTTCTCTTGTTGTACTTGCGAAGTATTCGCCATTGTGTTTATTAGCTTGGGTAATAAGCTTGCATTCGTTGTTTGTGAGATGGTGTTCGCAACTGGATATGATTCCATTTCATTTTGCCTTTCCTTTAGAGCAATGTATTCTTCTTCAAGTTCTCGCAATTCAGTCATTGTAATCGTATTCTTGACTCTGAAAATTTGGACATACAATAGGTTTGTTGCAAACATAGCATTGATAAATGATAATATGAGATATCTCTCATATACATGGCCAGCCATTTCGCTACACATAGTTCTCCATCTTTTAGTCAAGTGTTTCAAACTTTCGTCGATCCTTTGTTTTAATCCAAACACATCTTCTATACCAGGTCGTGAGGAATTATTACTTATATATGCTCCCAAGAATGTAGTCTGCAAATGATTGAAGGAGGTTATTGTATTCTTTGGTAAACCTTCAAACCATTTTAATGCTTTTCCTGTTAAGATGGATGCGAAATATTTGTACAATACCGCATCATGATTTTCCCGTTGTAACATGCACCTCACATAGGCTTTAATGTGCTGAATTGCACAAGTTGTTCCATAAAAAATGCTGGTTAATGCGGGCAAATTACATTTCGGTGGTATTCCTCCTAATTGTACTTCTCTTGTAAATGGAGTTTTCGCAGCTTCTTCTATTGCTTCATCCAATTGTCTTCTACCTACTTCTCCTCTGTTATTTAGCATTCCTCTCATTTCTTCTAATTCTTTCAAGATTTGTTTATTTACACCTGAATCTTGATCCATTGGTCTCTTTAATTTTGCTTCTCTTCTTCTGCGTTCACGTCTATCTTATCTTGCGAAATTTTGCATTTCTTCTTCATTATCCTCATCTCGTCTTCTTCTGCGATTCTCTTCCTCATCTCTATCTTGAATTGGCAAATGATGATGTCTTTCATTTTCCCATCCATAATTTTGTTCATTTCTTATCAATTCAATTCGCTGTCTTTCAGCCATTATTTTTGCTCTGTCATACTCCTCATTGAGATTATCGTTATTCCGGTTTTGTGTACTCCTTCTTTCTCGATTGTCATGATTGTTCTGGCGAATTTTCTCCTGAAACTCTTGTTCTTCCATTTCCGCTCTCAATCTTTCACATTCGCAGATTAAACGTGCTTGTTCAGCATAATGTCTTTCAATTTCTTCTTCAATTGTCTGTTGATTTCTTTGAGTTTCTCTTACATGTAAAATTCTTCTTCCTTCCTCTTGATTTCCTTCGCCATCTTGGTTATTTTGTCCCTGATTTTGCCCGTTCTCTTGATTTCCTCCAATTTGCTCCTCATCAAAAGTTTCATTTTGTGGAACGTAACGATCATCAATTCTTTCTCTATTTTCGCGATATTCTTCATTAGGATTTGATATTTCTTCTTGAATATTGTTTCCATCATTGATTGTGGGTGAATTTCGCCTCATTTCTCTTCTAGTCGATCTTGAATATGATTTTGTAACACTTCTCGATATTCTATTCTGTAGTCTTATATTGTCCATCCTTAATTCGTGATTTTTCCTTGTTAAATTTGCACGCTCTTCTGCTTCAGCTCTTCTTTCTTCATTATTCTTCGTCTCAATGTTTCTAACGCTCCAATTTCCTCACCTCCATGAATTATTCCTTCATCTGCTTCTTGATTTCTCTCTTCTTGTCTATAATTTCTGTTTTGTTGATCTTCTTTTATTTCTTCTGTTGAATTTGATCGCCAAGTGTATATGCTCACCCTGTCATAATCTGTATTCCTCTCTTGAACTAGTGTTTGTTGAATTGGCGGTTGAATTTGATTTTCTCTATTATTTCTCATTCTAGTAGATTCTCCCATTTCACTTCTTTCTCTTCCAGCAATTCTTTTGCTTCTTCTAATAGTAGTCGGTTGTTCGAATGTATTTCTTCTTCTAGCCATTTCTTCATTGTTAACAATATTGCAAGAAATTATGAAAAATTCTTAATCAATCACTTTAAATTTTCACAAATCTCAATATCAATCTTTAGCTTTTTCTAGAATAATCTTCAACTCCTCCCTGTTTCTAGCGCCATTATGTAGTTGCAGGAAATCCTACACTACACTCTTCATGTGATTTCATTATTAATCAACTCATTTTAGGTTTATATTCTTAATTTTATTGATTAATCTTTGGATGTTCTTACAAGAAAAGATAAAGTACTCAAGAATGATCTCTGCTCTAAACTTTCTCTCTCCTATTTACTTGTTTCTTACTCAAAAAAGATCTCTCCCCTCTGTACCACTCGAACGACTATTTATAAGGAAATACATAGTGGTTGACAGCTAATCTGTCCCTTATTTTCGGGTATGGTTCGCGACATTCTCGCAACCTTACAGATGTTAATTTCGCAAACTCTCTAATTTTCGCAGGATTATCATATCTTTCTCGTGATCTTAGCTGACGTCATTTATTTTATCATTTCTGAAATTGTTCTGCGACGCTGTTGTATTGTGTCACCGATAATTTCGCTGAAACATTGTCATTGCGAGATTCTAATCCTACATATATGATTGCATCTAAAAAGTTGATATGTGCTTTCTTTTGGTCTTGAAGTGTCTCTATGGAAATTTCATTAGGATCCCACTAGTTTTCGTACCTTTGCCAATTTTATTGACAAAAAGGGGGAGAATTGATGTGTAGTTCACACTACAAATACATATGGTTTTCAGATCATTATGTAAGGGGGAGTGGTTTTCATGTGACATGAAGTATTGACTAAGGGGGAGTGATACATATCACCATAGTATTAGTTGTCAAAGTTGTGATACAATTGAACTTTAATGATATGTAATAATACTTCGACACTGTGTAACAATGATTGAGAGCTTTTGTTTTCTCATTGTTATGGCTATGGATCTTCAACAACGATGCCGCTGCATTGAATATCTTTGGAATCATTGGAGTACTTGGAAGTGACGAAGATTTCGAGTAATGTTGAAGAACCAAGGAAATCATGCATGTGGAAGATAAGCTGCAAAGTTTATTTATTTTGTATTCCATATGTATTGATAGTTTTGTCACTAAAATTGACAAAGGGGGAGATTGTTAGAGCACTGCTCGGTCGAACTCGCAAGTGTTGTTATTTCAAGCTTGTTTGTCAAGTTTAGTTGTCAAAACTATAAGTCTTGATTTCTAGTCTACTTATAGCTAAGTCTCGGACTAGGATAGAAAGTGTAGTTGAGCTCTAGACTCCACGACGTTCATCATGCAAAGACAAAGAACTACTCAAGGAACTGCTGGAACTTCATCGACTAAAAGGTATGTGGAGAATTGAACTTATCTATCACTCAAAGATGTCTACTCTATCTCCTATCTTGAGACAAAAATCATATTGCTATATAGACTTCGATTATACACATTTGCTATTTCGAGCCGAGTTCATCTCGCTTATCTATTTCTCGAAATATGTGTTGGTAAGCTTTCGCCTTGGCCAAGTTCATATTTACAGGTGACGAAAGTCATGTTGATTTTTTTCAATATCTTGAAAATCGCTTTGATGAAAAATAGTGTGTGACTAACCTCTATTTAACATCCTCTAAGAATGTTTCAATGATTGAAATGAGAGTTTAAAATATATAACCTTGAATGGATATAAACATTATATGTGAACTCATACTTGTGTAAGTCCAAAATCCTTGAACTAAAGTATGCATACTTTACTGATTCAGGATGTCCGGAAACTAAGTCCGCGTACCCGTATGCGTACTGCCGGAAGTTCACATCCCGTGAATTTCTGCTGGAGTTTGTGAACTGAAAACAAACTCAAACCGGGTACTTAAGTATGTGTACCGGTATGCATACTTGAGTGGGTTATTTTCTAAAAACGGTTTATTCGTGAACTAAAACATATATAAACTAAGGAAAGCAATCTTTGCAAACCGTGGATATAATGTTCATGAATCGATTCGAGTGAATCAAAATCGTTTTTGTTTCGATTGTATCTTATATACTTATATGAAATCTAAGCAATTGAACAACTCTATAACTAGTTCTTTTGAGTCATTTGAACTAGTTATGGTGAAGATGAATAAGGTTGATATGAAAGTGCTCATATGGCTAACCATTGGTTAACTATTGTTGAACCAACTAAGTGTACACGTTTAGGTACGGTTACTCAAACCTAAATGAAGTCACATTTCATTTGTGTATAACAAGCTAAGTTCGATCTAACGGTTGAAAGATATTAACTTGAATCTAATCAGGTTTTCATCTAACGGTGAATATTGAATGCTTTGTTACCAAGGTAACTAAGATTGCAAACCCTGATTTGGATACTATATAAAGGAGAATTCTAGCAACTGGGAAACCTAATTACCACACCTCCTGTGTGATACTAGTTGTGTAAGATAGAGTTGATTCTCCTTTAACCTTAGGTTTCTACCGAGACCCTGTAGGTTAACGACTTAAAGACTTCATTGGGATTGTGAAGCCAGACCCAAATATTTTCTCTGTAGTTGAGTGATCTGATCTTGCTGTTTCTATCGTGATTGAGTGCAGTCGTAAGATTGGCTTGAGATTAATTTTTCCGATAGGCAAGATAGAAAAGTAGTCACAAACTTCTTCGTCTCATTGTTTGTGATTCCACAATATCTTGTTTCGCTAGTAGATTAAGATTATTGCGAGGTGATTGATATTTCTAGGATGTTCTTCGGGAATATAAGTCTGGTATATCAATTGGTTCCTGTTCACCTTGATTTATCAAAAGACAACACAAAACAGGTAGGTATTTCTGTGGGATACAGATTTATCTATTCATGTAGACTTTTCTGTGTGATAAAGATTTTTTTATTAAAGTCTTCGACTTTGGGTCGTAGAAACTCTTAGTTGTGGGTAAGATCAGCTAAGGGAATCAAGTGCGTAGTATCCTGCTGGGATCAGAGACGTAAGGAGCGCAACTATACCTTGGATTAGTGTGAGATTGATTGGGGTTCAACTACAGTCCAGACCAAGTTAGTTTGTAGCAGGATAGTGTCTGTAGCGGCTTAATACAAGGTGTGTTCAATCTGGACTAGGTCCCGGGGTTTTTCTGCATTTGCGGTTTTCTCGTTAACAAAACTTCTGGTGTCTGTGTTATTTCTTTTCCGTATTATATTTTGTTATATAATTGAAATATCACAGGTTGTGCGTTGAATCGATCAATTGGTAAATCCAACCTTTGGTTATTGATTGAAATTGATTCATCCTTGAACATTGGTCTTTGGTACCATTCAAGTTATTTCTCTTGTATCCAATCAGACTCGCAGATTTATATTTGTTTGGGTTGGGATTGAATCGAGAAATTGAGATATAACTCTTTGATATACTTTTTTATTAAGATTGAGTCTGGCTGTCTAGTTGATTCTCTTAAAAGTATATTGGAGTTAGTCCATACAGATTTCTAAGCGAAATATTAGGTGAGGTTGTTAGACCCCCACTTTTTCAAAATGGACCTTCATTTAGGTTTGAGTAACCGTACCTAAACGTGTACATTATGTTGGCTCAACAGTAGTTAACCGAAGTTAGATATATGAACACTCTCATATCAACCTTATTCATCTTAAACACAACTAGTTCAAATGACTCAAATGAAACTAATTATAGAGTTTTTCAATTGTTATATTCTCATAGAAGTATACAAGAACACAATTGAAGCAAAATCGGTTTGATTCACTCGAATCAATTCATGAAAATTATAGCTACGGTTTGCAAAGAATGCATTCCTTATTATATAAATGTATTAGTTCATGAACAAACCGATTTTAGAACTTTAGCCACTCAAGTATGCAAACGGGTACACATACTTAAAGTAGCAGTTCTGAATTTGGGTTCGCCAGTATGCAAACGGGTACGCATACAACACAACAGAAATTTTCGGACCCAAACTCTTCGCCAGTACGCGTACGGGTATGTGTACTTAGGTACTCGGAATTTCACAACTAATAGGTTCGCACACGGGTATGCATACTATAGTTCCGGTCATGGATCATATACATGCAAGAACGCATACTATGTTTATAATCCAATGATGGTTAAATGTTCTAAACTCTATTCCAATCATTGAAACTTTCTTAGAGGATGACAATAGCTGTTTTCACGAACTATTAGCATCAAAGCAATTTTCAAGTTATTGAAATAATCATAACGAAACATTCAAAGTCTACACCAAATGACTGTATCACACAAACCATGTAAGATGTTACTCGGCGATGTAGATGGGGAAAAACGATTTGCTGGTTTTTAAGGAATTTAAGAGACGACCGTACGGAGGAGACTCCTCGAACCGAGTGAAATGTTAAACCTCACACAGATGCACCGCTGCAAATGGGGTTCTTTAGATTCGAGAGATCAATCTGTAGTACTCTGGCCTAAATCAAGACAATGACCGTTCCAGAGTAAATTCGGTCACAAGAGAGGATGGGTTGATCTGTAGGAGGGAAGCTGGGAATGTGTGGAATCAATGGTAATCGAAGATTATGGGTGTGTTATGTATTCTGAATAAGATAAGCTCTGGACGATTGAAATTGCTCAATTGAGAGTAGTTGCTCAATTGATGAGTTGATGATCTCGTGTTGTCGATGAGACGTGAGATTGATGATACTGTTGATGTTGATGATTCATTCATGATTCAGAGACTTATTTATATTGCTGGAATTTTAGACACCATGATCCCATGAAGTGTGACAGTTGATGGAATCAAGGAGTGGGGAAGTGGAGATCGTGTTTGAAACCAGTTGCTCAACGTGTGGAGACTTGGTATATTTTCCACCCACTACCTCGTGAATTCCTTCAACTGATTGCACGACTTGCTCACATTCCATCGTGTGTTTGAACACACGTGCCGTAGACCGCCATACCAAAACCCTAAGTGATATCCCCCCAAAGTGACACGATTGACGTCTCGTGGTATGTTAGTCAATTGATGACTTCGTGGTTTGATGCGACGATGAGTCCATGTAGTTGCTGAGTTGAACATGATGTTCTGAAACTCATGAATTGAACATGTCATGAGACAGAGGTATAGTTCTTACGACGAAGTGAGCAAGTATGGCTCATTTGGTGGATCGTTGAATATTGATTGTTAAACCAATATTCCTTGGTTTGAGCAAATATTTATCATCTAAGCAAGTGTTTCTCATGTGATGAATTGTTAAATATTTTATCGTCTGAGCATGTGTTGCTCATCTGATGGATTATTGGCAGCGTACCAAAAATATTAATTTGAATATTGGTCCTTGAATCGAGCATAATTAATAAAATTAATGACCATGAGGTCGTCGTAAAATTATTAAGGTTGGGATCTGGAATGATGATCCTTGGATTCAGAAACCCTAATTTGATCAATTGATGATCAATTCATGGTTCGTCAGAAGTTTAACCATGGGAAGAAGGAGGGAGCGACTACATGGGACCGTGGATCAACCATGTAGTGTCCATATGCTCACGTGAACAAATACAAAGAACTCCTGAAGAGTTGACGATTTGTTGGTGAAAGAATGATCAAATGCTGGTTTAATCATTTATTCGAAAATGCTCGTTTGAGCCTTAGGTGAGAAAATCTAATTAATTATGACGGACTGAGGGACCGAACATGGGGTCATGAAACTGGCCCTGGGTAGTCACGTGACCGCCTGATGATCACTTCATGAAAATCCAAAGTGTTTGGAAGAGTCTTGGACCTAATACATGCAATTGTGCAAATTAGGTCAAAACTGTGAAACTTGATGGGACCGGCTTCTGTAAGCCAAAGAGCCAATCTTGGTCGGTCAAGATAGCGTGCTCGTGTCCCTTAGGCATTCGTGTCTTAGTCATGAGAATTTTGGTATTTTCTGGCGTGCAATTGAGCATCCATTCGAGAAAATATGCCAAAATTAGGGTTTCGACGAAACTGAGGAAAACACCATGAGATGATGGAAAATAATTATAAAATAAGGAATAAAGAGGCGTGGGACCGCCGAGGCTAAGGCATGGTCGGTCGGCCGTGGCCACGGTCCCGTGGTGCATTTTCCTTAATTTTATAATATTTTGATGATTTTATGAAAAAATCATGAATTTAAAGAGTTTTGATGAATTTAGGGAGTTTCCCTGAAGTTAAGGAGTTTTCATGAGTTCAAGGAAGCAAAAATATTAAAATAATAAAAACAAGGGTGTGTGGGGCCGTGGGAGGCATGGCGGCTGGCTAGGGCCCGGTCCCACAAGTTTTCATAATTTTATATATTTTGTTAATGTATTTTTCATGATTTGAGGGAAATTTTCCTAATTTGAGAGAAGTACCATGAAATCAAGGAATTTGATAAATTCAAGGAAGATAAAATAAATAATAATAAAATAAAGGGGCGTGTGGGACCGGCTAGGGCATGGCGGGCCGGCTAGGGCCTGATCCCACAAGTTTTTCATAATTTTATATTATTTATTTCCTAATTTTTGCAAAATACCATGAAATCAAGAAGTTTTTTCATGAAATTAGAGAAATAATAATAATAATAAAATAATGAGTAACCATGAGGTGTGGGGCCGGCTGGGACCAAGGCATGGCCAGTTGGTCAATGGTCACGCCCCACACTATTTTTCCTTAATTTTATGTTATTTTCATGGGTTTATGAAAACACCATGAAGCCGAGGAGTTTCCTCGAGACGAAGGAGATTTGATAAAACGAGAGAATTTTCATAAAATCACGGAAAATAATAAAAATGCATTAAAAATATAAAACTGGCGTGGGAATGACCACGACATGGTCGGTTGGTCGTGTGTCCGTGCTCCCAGCACCCTGATCAATATTTTTAATTATTTATTATTTTCTTCCCTATTTTTCATAGGTTCATCGTTTCGTTGTATTTTGAAATACTCATTCGTGCGGTGACTGTCAGTGCATTGTCGTTGAATACAGTTTCACCATATAAACCGGGGCTTAATTAGAGGTAGCTCAGACGCCCGGTTGTTGATTATTTATTACTAATTGTGGAATTCAGTGGAGAATAATTCACAAAATTGAGTAATAAGATGTTTAATATTAATTCATAGGATCAGCCGAGGATTCGACTGCGAATTCAGAATAATAAAGTGAGCATTATCATTCCATGGGATCGTAAATTCGACCATAGAATCAGAGTAATTAAGTTTTATCTATTACTATTTATGAGACCAGTTGTGGATTCGATCATGAAATTGGAGTAATGAGATAATATAGTTATTTCTATTCTATGAGATCAAGTCGTGGATTCGATCATAGAATCAGAACAATTGTTTATTGCCATTCCATGGGACCAGTCGTAGATTCAACCATGGAATAGGAGCAATTATTATTGCCATTCCATGGGATCAGTCGTGGATTCGACCATGGAATAGGAGCAATAATAGATTATTCTGGGAATTCAGTAGTGAATGTCACGACAGAATTAATCTTAATTAGGAATAATTAACTTTGTGGCTCTATACTAGCAGAGCAAGCTGTTTAGGAGCATTAATTATCCCGATATGAGCTTGTTGGTAAGTCATATCCTTTATATAGTCAGGGTAAACTCATTGTTTGTTCCTGAAGACGTTATCGCTCTACACTAGAAGAGCAAGCTGTCTAGGAGCCGTCCATCTCCTGATACTATATAGAAATAATCACTGAAAGTGTTCAGTGTTCATGAGATATGCCGTTTTCCAGTCATGAGACTACATATCTACATGTACTCTGAGAGAAAGTACTCTCCATTGAGAATTCGATGAGAGACCCATGTCTCAATACTCACGTCTGATTGCTGGATCAAAGCTTCGTATAATTATGAGTTCACGATTTTATCCCTTGTCGAAAATCCACCATCTATATTAAGTACCCTGCTTACTGAGGAAAGCCATGTTCCCCAGTCAGCATTAAATGGTGATTTTCCGTCCATAAATTATACAAGTAATTGAACTTAGTCGTAAGTTAGGACATTACCGAATTTCGAGAATATGAGCAAACCATGACTTGATGAAGGCTTCAGTGTCATGATTAGAGCATCATTTGATGAGCATAAATTGGTGTGAACCGCTGGTTTGGACGATGGAACCTTGGTCGTTTAGGATTTGCAGGTCGGGCCCAATAAGGAAATCCTTGGAAAATTAGGTTTTAGAAATAAAAAATTGTATAAAAGGAATTAATACTTTTTTTTAAAATTTTTTCACGTCCAGCTCTCCATCACCTCTCCTCCTTCACGCCAGCAGCTTGAAGTTCCGCCGCCACCTGATCGTCGCCGCCAGGTGCGTGAGTTTTTTTTTTTTTTTGTGCTGATGTTGTGACCTTCATGAGTTGTTCATGTTTTCATCATGATGGAACCATATACATGTGTGTATATTAGTGTGAGTTTTATGAAAAAACCCTTGTTTTTGAAAACGTATGTTCGTTCGATCGTTAGTTTTGAAAACTAACTATAATCCCTGATTTAGGAGAGAGATTTTTTTTTAGTATATGAACCTAGGTACAGTGATAAAACTTAGTGTATGAGCTTTCATGTGTACCACGGTTTTATCATAAAAGGAGTAATTTTTCACGAAATCGAAATAATCCTTCGTTTTAAAGGCAAAATTACGACGACTCGAAGGGAAATTCATATGATGAACTTGTGTCCAGTGATAAAAATTGCTTATGAGATTTCATGTAAATACAAAACTTTATCATATGTATGAGATGTGAGATTTTACAGTATTTTGAAATAAACCTTCATTTTATAGACAAATAACGACGATACGAAGAAAAAATAGTTTTTTTTTATATATGCAGCCGTGACATATATTGTGCATAATATGATGGTATATTTTATTTTCATGAATTTGTTTCATTAGATAAAAATCCTTGAGAATTTATATATGCAAGTTGCATTAATTGCTGTTTTTTGAAAAAGAATCAAAACGTGTGTTTTGAGGAACCTTCAAAGATAGACAATATATTTACGATGAAACATTTTATTGTTATAAACTTCATAGGTCAGTTGTGTGAATGTTCACATTATGAAAATTGTGTTCGCGATTTCATGAAAATCAGTCTCGGAAATTAAATAAAGTTTCGTTCGTTTTTGCAGTTTTCGAAGAGGCGAACGATTTTGAGGTGTTAACTCTTACGGCATAACTACTACCATTAGTAGAATTGTAAAGAGGTAAGAGTTCAGAGTTACCATTTTTGCTTGTATTTCCTTGGTTTATATCTGGACGACATACTGAAGTAGAATGTAGTGTGAACCTTTTCAGCTACTCAGCAAAGATGACCAATTCCCAAGCTGACGACGCCTCGAGGGAAGAGATGTGCGTTGATGATGGTATCTCCAGAGATGAGACATGCATGGATGAAACTTCCGTTGGGGGAGACGAAGAAGAAATCCCTGGGATTAAGAATGTCCCGAACATAGATGATGCATTCTTTGAAAAAGATATTCCAGGAGCTGAGCAACATTTGAAATCCCCAGTGTATCGTCTTTTGATAAATCTCAGAACTGTTACTCAGAAGAAATTGGTGAATCCTAAGACAGTGATTCGATTTTGTCTTGAACGAGGGATCTTCACCTCATCAATCATAGAGTTTAAGCTTTCTCGACGACCTTTGGAGAAATTTTCCGGTTGGGCGAGGCATATGTTGGGTTTTCCTCATGTGAGGACTATGCTCGACCAGGCGCAGGTGACGAGAGCTATTCAAGCTTCTGGAGAGTTGTTAATTTATCATGACGCAAGTGGTATTGTGGCTCTGTTTTCTCGCTGGTGCATTCCCACTCACACTTTTATATTTATATGGGGAGAGTTTACCATTACCTTGGAGGACGTGGCGGCTCTGATGCATCTCCCAATCACGGGAAATCTTCCTGGGGATCTTTCAGATGAGGAGACCGTCGTTTCTCATGTCTTGACAGCTGCAATGGATAAAGCGAATAAGGTTGGTAGTAAAGGATTCTATGCTTCCTGGTTGACACACTGGTGGCCCAAAGACGATGTTTCTGATAATCCCATCGACGGTATGTTACCCATTGCTGCTTTCTTATGTTTATGGTTGTCCAGAGACGTTTTTGAAGACAGTGGAAACTTGTTGAAGCCTTTTGTGATTCCCTTTGCTATTAAGATGGCTCAATGTGAGCAACTTCCGATAGGTAGTCTATTCTTAGGCTTCTTGTATTACAACCCGGACTCCTTGATTATAGACTCCAGTATGTCGAACGGATCCATGAAGATTGAGTGTTATGCCAACACGATGTTTTTTCAAGCTTTGATGTGGGAGCACTTTAAGAATTATGCACCTACTCCACGTAATGTTCTGCAAGGACCGAATACTGATGCGAGCCATACTTTCCCTGAGAAAGATAATGCTAGGATCATGCGTTGGTCCACAAATCAGCCTCGTTCTAAAATACGCTTTATTGATGTGTTAGATGAATAATCTGGTTCAATTTTCGCCTGTGGGTGTCAGTCCCTGATTATGTTTCTCAGCCGATGACTTTCAATACTGGAGAAAGCACGAGTTTGACGTCTGGTGCGCATCTGAGTGATGGCGAAAGATCTTTCATGTTGAGTTGCACCCCTGGTCATTTGCTATCATCCACGTTTGGAGAGCTTTCAGTGGAGGAGTATAATATTGATAGAGCAGCTCGACAAATGGGTATGGATTAGTGTGTTCCAACCATACGGAGAAGGAAGCCATCAGTTGAGAAACTCAGGACTCATTTGGATCATACTCACGTGGAAGGGAGTAGCTACTGGTTTCCTGGTTCTGATAGATTCGCCTATGTAACCCCAGGTTATGTAGAATTCTGGGATCAACAACTTGGGCGTTTGTGTGGCTTTTTAATATTTCCCAGACCTCCATTCAAGGATCTTCCTTCGGCTGAGATGATTTCCAGTCGACCAAGATTGAAGTATCTTTCTGGTGATAAACGAAAGTCGTCTCCAGGATGCTCTCAGGTATGTTTCTTCATATAATCTTCACGAAATTATAAAAACTGTATTCTGATTATATTACTGGATTTCACCACAGGACGGTCGTAATATACGACCTCGAATCGATGTAGATTTCTCAGAGACTGAGGCGGTTATTCATGGCGGAGAAGGCATGCATAAAGGTTATAAGTTGTTACCCAATACCGTAAAGTCCCCAGTTGGTGCTTTGGTGAGTTTCCAGTATTTTATTTGTTGTGACTCTTTCTCGCCCCTATTATTAGGATCCTGAAACCAATATTGTTATTCCGTTGCAGAGTTTTGCTCCATCAAGTATTGATGGTCTTCGGTTCTCCGCCTTTGAGCAAGCAATTCCTGACTTGAGCGATGAAGAAGAAGCTGTAAGTATCTCTTCACATGTTCGATTATGATGCTTTATTGATGAAACGCTAATTGTTTGAGAATATGTCCAGGAGGATGTCGTTATGTAAATGGAGAGTACTGCTACTCGACCGTCGTTTGATAATAGAGACACAGGCAGTGCCAAGGATTTGGATCCGAATGAAAGTAATGATCCTCCCATCGTTGACACGGACAATCCCAACTCCTTGAACGCTTTGGATACCTCTCAAGTAAGCATATACCCTGTACCTTCTCCATAGAAGTATAAAAGTTCTGATTTTTGAATGAATGAATGTGAATCCATGTGCGTATATGAAAACTTAGTCAAATTCCGTCGTCAGAAAATTCGGAACCCAGCTTTTTAGTAAAAATGCCGTAGAATCTTCTTCCGGAATCGGATTTTGATGATCTGCATGTGCAAATTCAAGCCCGGAAAATTTCCAAGCTTTAACACAGAAGATTTTTAAGTTTTGAGCACGTTCAGAGCCTGAAAAGGCGAAATAGTAAACTTCCATGAGACTTCCAGGACTTTTCAGATTGCGCATCACTTGATATTTTTGCCACATCTAATTGCTCGTTCATCGGATTGTCATGAAATTTTGACATGTCGTAGAGGACATCCATACAAATAGAATGGTATATGTACAATCCTCAAATTCCTTGTAGATGTCTCCCAGTTCGTCTCTTAGTACAGAGCAGAGTTCAGTTTCTTCAGACGGACTCATCGTAAAACGTGTTTTCATGACTTTTATGTTATTTGCTCGTGCCTTGAATGTATTATGATGAACCTTGATGATGTTTCCTTGCTGGTATACTGTGTTTCATAATCTCCTTTGGATTCGTGACTCTAACCTCATGTAATCTTCGTATTAGGTGCTAAATACCGAAGTTGAGGATACTGGAGCCAACGATGATAAATCTAACCATTCTGGAGTTATTGATGAAGAGACAACCATACTTGCACTTAAAGGCCATGAGAAGGTAGCTATTGATGCTATGGAAACCTAGATGGTTGTTGCCTCAGTGATAGAAGAAACCGAGACAGCAGGGGAGAATACCGAAGGAATTATTGCTTTGGTTGTGGAAGCCGCTCCAGTGACCGAGAACGATATAATAGTGTATGAATATCCAACTGCAGGAGTTGCTTTCGATCCTCCATTTGGCACTTCACTCCCACATCATGAACTGATCGGTGGATTCAACGTTCCCATTGGATATGCACGCTTGTACGAGACAATATGGAAGAAGTTTGGCCACATGATCGTTGACAGGAATCCTGGGCGTGATTATGCTTTAACCATGCAAGTAGGCGTTATCTTGCGTGTCGTGAGTGATATGTGTGCCAGACCTAGGAATACTGTGACTCCAGATATACTCTTTGATTGGGAGTTTAACTTAGAGAATTCAGAGAGACTTGGCCTCAACGTGAAATGGCTTCGCAAGCAAATAAACGTTATCAAGGATTCATGTGAGAAGAACATACCCTTTCCCAATGATGCTGTGAAGGAGAAGGAGCACAAGATTTCCAAGCTGGCCGAGGAGTTGAACAAGGAGAGGGCGACTTTGCAAATCTTGAAGGATGTTGATGAGCGAAAGCCTTTTCTTGCTGATTTCCTTTGATTATCTCTTGAACTTCTGAACTTCTGAGAGATGTGAGGTTTATACTTGGGTTTTGATATTTAGATGGTTTTGGATTGATTGATGGTTAAGGATTTTCTTATAGATTTGATAAAGATTTTCTTTTAAGAAATATGAACTGAATTTTGATAAATTGCTGAATTCAAATACTAATTGCAAGTATTGCAAACGTTTTGGAGGAATTGAAATACAAATGAAAGAAAATCCTAAATGTTAAATCCAAACGCCATGAATGCTTTGAACACCCAATACCTCAAATGTCCAATAATTTAAGATAAACGCCTTGAGCCAATTTTCGTGAATTACTGGCAGGGTTCTGTCATCTGTGTTGATCAACTTGTAGTATCCTCCGACCACGGACTTAGAAACCATGAATGGTCCTTCCCAATTGGAGTTCCTTGTAGAATGAAGACCGCGCTGAACTGCTTTGAGAACCAGGTCTCCTTCATGAAACTTGTTAGGCTTGGTCGATCGTGCCTTGAATATCTTCCGCTGATTCGGAATTCCCTGTTTGAGGGAATTCCACGATTGTGGCACATATGGACACTCGCGCGGAAGCGATTATCCATCATAGTGTTGATCATGCTTAGCCAGATCTTCAACAATAAACCTCTCGATGGAGTGACCGATTTGAAGAAGTTTTGAACCCAACCATTGGGTGTAATATTGTTGCGGTAAAGTTACCCACTCGTAGCTTTTGATGACTGCTAAATTGTTCATGGGGAGAAGTCTCTAGACCATAGTAACATATCTGAATATTGGTAATATTGGAGCATGAGGAGGAATAAGACTTGCCTGAGCTCGAACCCTTCTGACAAAGGTATACGGATCATCTCCAAGTTCCTGCGTAAGTCCCATCAGAGTTTTTACTTCTTCCAGATGCTCAAACGGTGGTGCGTTCTATGCTTCGTCTTCTGACTCGGAATCCTTGTCGATGACAGGATGTGTTGAAGGCATCGTTATCCTTCCAGCATGAATCCAAGTTCTTACAAGGACCATGTCATATCCAGGGTCTTCCTGGATTATGAAAAACTTGGCCTCAGTGCAGATCAATCTTTCCGTAACTTTGAGAGTGATGAAGCTGTATGCGTCTCTGGAGATTCCTTCGTGGTCTCTGATTGTTGTGGGAGCGTGGGTGGCTTCCTGTCGAGTAATACCAGCAGCTGTGAGAGTTTTCAAAGGGATGATGTTGACGGCGGTACCGACATCTATGAACGCCCTCTTGAACTCATTTCCTTTAATGTGCACTTTGGTGAGCAGTCCCCAGTCATACATTTCTGTGTCGGTGGCTGAAGGTCCGATGGTGGTCTCTTGGATCAGCAGGCGTTTTCCGGACACGATGTGGTTCAGTGCAGAAAACATGTCTTTCCTTTGAGCTTTCGAAAGATACAACAACTCGCAGACATGTTCGATCAGAGATTGGACCGCTTCCTTGACAGGAGGTTCAGAGATGGTAAAAGTTCGGACTGGGAGGGGTTTTTTGTGTACTCCCTCAGTCCCCAGGTTGAGCTCTCCTGATTCGACCTTTTCTTTGAATATGCGCTTCAAAATTTTGCAATCACTTGTGGGATGGCTGACGTATCTATGGAAGCGGCATTACCGAGGATTTTCCATGGCTTCTTCAGTTGGTTCCTTCTTGACATAAGGCAATTTGATTGCACCATCTTGGATCCAGGCATCGAGTAGTTCATTAACTTCTTCCATTGAACATGGAAAATCAGGTGCTTCTGGATCTTCCGTATGCTGAGGAGGGACTTTCGAATTCTCCTTCTTGTGTGCCTTTGAAGGGGTGGAGGAAGTCTGCTTGTGTTGTGGTTCTGCTTTTTGCTTACTCCCTTCTGCGACAGCATTTGTTGAAGGTTGCAGGTTGTACTGCTTGTTGATCAAACGCCTGCTTCCTCGAGTGTCTTTTGAATCCTCAGTCTTTGTCGACTTTGCTCTTTCCAAAAGAGCGGGTGCAGTGGTTTCCGACCTTTTTGCAGCTTCGTGAAGCTCTGAGAAAGTCTGGAATCGAAGGTTCTCCAGCAAGGCCCTGTAGACCGGGAGCATACCATTGATGCACAAGTCCACCAGTTGTTGCTCCGTGACGTTTGGGCCATGACAATCCATGGCTTGGACTCTGAACCTTTTCACATAATCATTGGGGTTTTTACTGACCCTATGAAACATTCTTCCAAGGTCGGAGAGGGTGACTTGTTCTGAAACGAAGAAGTATTTCCTGTAGAATGCGTTAACCATTTCTCCCCAATTGTTGATAGTCCCGGGTGCGATGTTTTTATATCAGGTGTATGCTCTGCCTTTCAGAGACTTTGAGAATTACTTGAGATGAACGACATGATTATGTTCATGTTCTCCCAGGGTTTCGAGAAAACAAGAGACATGTTCCAGAGCATTGCCAGTTCCATCGTACAAGGTAAAAGTTGGAGAAACGTAACCTTTAGGGAGTGGAATCCTCTGCGTAGTGGCAGGATAAGGAGGTTGATGACGATGGTCATGCGATGTATTGTCTTTTCCACGGTTCTCGAAGAGGTGCTCCAGATCCTCGCAAGTAATGAAGTTCAATGATCCCTTCGCTGATGAGTTGTCTGCATCAGTTTTGCGGACTTCGTCGTCCTCTACTGTATGGATTGGAATTACTTCAGGATCGTCGTCTGAGGATTTCTCCTTCTCCTTTCCCTTCTCTTGATTTTTCTCTGACATCTTGTCAATAAGATTTTTGAGATAATTACACATCTCCTTATGTGCAGCAGCCATGTCAGTCTGATTATTTGCAAGAGTCTCCTGCGCTTTGATAAGATCAGCAATGGTAGGTGGTGGATCTCCTCTAACTTCTTCAGGGTGTCGTCCGGACAGTGGATGACCTTCGACGTGAGGAGGAGTAATGTCACCACCATCAGTGTTGGAGGTCGGAATTGTCTCCGGGATATTCTGATTATTGTTGTTGCTAGTTCTAGCACGGTTTGTGTTAGGATTCGTAACGGAACCTGACCTGAGATCAACCATCTTGTGGAATTGTGAGATTGCAACCGAGATAATGATCTTCCACTGTGGTCGCCAATCTGTAGATGGGGAAAAACGATTTGCTGGTTTTTAAGGAATTGAGGAGACCACCGTACGGAGGAGACTCCTCGAACCGAGCGAAATGTTAAACCTCACACAGATGCACCGCTGCAAAGGGGGTGCTTTAGATTCGAGAGATCAATCTGTAGTACTCCTGCCTAAATCAAGACAATGACCGTTCCATAGTAAATTCGGTCATAAGAGAGGATGAGTTGATCTGTATGAGGGAAGCTGGGAATGTGTGGAATCAATGGTAATCAAAGATTGTGGGTGTGTTATGTATTCTGAATAAGATAAGCTCTGAACGATTGAAATTGCTCAATTGAGAGTAGTTGCTCAATTGATGAGTTGATGATCTCGTGTTGTCGATGAGACGTGAGATTGATGATACTGTTGATGCTGGTGATTCAATCATGATTCAGAGACTTATTTATATTGCTGGAATTTTAGACACCATGATCCCATGAAGTGTGACAATTGATGGAATCAAGGAGTGGGGAAGTGGAGATCGTGTTTGAAACAAGTTGCTCAACGTGTGGATACTTGGTCGATTTTCCACCCACTACCTCGTGAATTCCTTCAACTGATTGCACGACTTGCTCACATTCCATCGTGTATTTGAACACACGTGTCGTAGACCGCCAGACAAAAACCCTAAGTGATATCCCCCCAAAGTGACACGATTGACGTCTCGTGGTATGTTAGTCAATTGATGACTTCGTGGTTTGATGTAACGATGAGTCCATGTAGTTGCTGAGTTGAACATGATGTTCTGAAACTCATGAATTGAACATGTCATGAGACAGAGGTATAGTTCTTACGATGAAGTGATCAAGTATTTCTCATTCGGTGGATCGTTGAATATTGATTATTGAACCAATATTCCTTGGTTTGAGCAAATATTTATCATCTGAGCAAGTGTTGCTCATATGATGAATTGTTAAATATTTGATCGTCCGAGCATGTGTTGCTCATCTGATGGATTATTGGCAGCGTACCAAAAATATTAATTAGAATACTGGTCGTTGAACCGAGCATAATTAATAAAATTAATGACCATGAGGTCGTCGTAAAATTATTAAGGTTGGAATCTAGAATGATGATCCTTGGATTCAGAAACCCTAATTTGATAAATTGATGATCAATTCATGGTTCGTCAGAAGTTTAACCATGGGACGAAGGAGAGAGTGACTACATGGGACCGTGGATCAACCATGTAGTGTCCATATGCTCACGTGAGCAAATACAAAGAACTCCTGAAGAGTTGACGATTTGTTGGTGAAAGAATGATCAAATGCTGGTTTAATCATTTATTCGAAAATGCTCGTCCGAGCCTTAGGTGAGAAAACCTAATTAATTATGAAGGAGTGAGGGACCAACCATGGGGTCATGAAACCGGCCCTGGGTAGTCACGTGACCGCCTGATGATCACTTCATGAAAATCCAAAGTGTTTGGAAGAGTCTTGGACCTAATACGTGCAATTGTGCAAATTAGGTCAAAACTGTGAAACTTGATGGGACCGGCTTCTGTAAGCCAAAGAGCCAATATTGGTCAGTCAAGATAGCGTGCTCGTGTCCTCAAGGCGTTCGCGTCTCAGTCCTGAGAATTTTGATATTTTCTGGCGTGCAATTGAGCATCCATTCGAGAAAATATGCCAAAATTAGGGTTTCGACGAAACTGAGGAAAACACCATGAGATGATGGAAAATAATTATAAAATAAGGAATAAAGAGGCGTGAGACCGCCGAGGCCAAGGTATGGTCGTACGGTCGTGGCCACGGTCCTGTGGTGCCTTTTCCTTAATTTTATAATATTTTGATGATTTTATGAAAAATTCATGAATTTAAAGAGTTTTGATGAATTTAGGGAGTTTCCCTGAAGTGAAGGAGTTTTCATGAGTTCAAGGAAGCAAAAATATTAAAATAATAAACAAGGGCGTGTGGGGCCGTGGGAGGCATGGTCGGCCGGCTAGGGCCCGGTCCCACAAGTTTTCATAATTTTATATATTTTTTTAATGTATTTTTTCATGATTTGAGGGAAATTTTCCTAATTTGAGAGAAATACCATGAAATCAAGGAATTTGATAAATTCAAGGAAGATAAAATAAATAATAATAAAATAAAGGGGCGTGTGGGACCGGCTAGGGCATGGCGGGCCGGCTAGGGCCCGGTCCCACAAGTTTTTCATAATTTTATATTATTTATTTCCTAATTTTTGCAAAATACCATGAAATCAAGGAGTTTTTTCATGAAATTAGAGAAATAATAATAATAATAAAATAATGAGTAACCATGAGGTGTGGGGCCGGCTGGGACCAAGGCATGGCCGGTTGGTCAATGGTCACGCCCCACACTATTTTTCCTTAATTTTGTGTTATTTTCATGGGTTTATGAAAACACCATGAAGCCGAGGAGTTTCCTCGAGACGAAGGAGATTTGATAAAACGAGAGAATTTTCATCAAATCACGGAAAATAATAAAAATGCATTAAAAATATAAAACTGGTGTGGGAATGACCACGACATGGTCGGTTGGTCGTGTGTCCGTGCTCCCAGCACCCTGGTCAATATTTTTAATTATTTATTATTTTCTTCCCTATTTTGCATAGGTTCATCGTTTCGTTGTATTTTGAAATACTCGTTCGTGCGGTGACTGTCAGTGCATTGTCGTTGAATACACTTTCACCATATAAATCGGGGCTTACTTAGAGGTAGCTCAGACGCCCGGTTGTTCATTATTTATTACTAATTGTGGAATTCAATGGAGAATAATTCACAAAACTGAGTAATAAGATGTTTTATTATTAATTCATAGGATCAGCTGAGGATTCGACTACGAATTCAGAATAATAAAGTGAAAGTTACCATTCCATGGGATCGTAGATTCGACCATAGAATCAGAGTAATTAAGTTTTATCTATTACCATTTATGAGAACAGTTGTGGATTCAATCATGAAATCAGAGTAATGAGATAACATAGTTATTGCTATTCTATGAGATCAAGCCGTGGATTCGATCATAGAATTAGAACAATTTTTTATTGCCATTCCATGGGACCAGTCGTGGATTCGACCATGGAATATGAGCAATTGTTACTACCATTCCATGGGATCAGTCGTGGATTCGACCATGGAATAGGAGAAATAATAGATTATTCTGGGAATTCAGTAGTGAATGTCACGACGGAATTAATCTTAATTATGAATAATTGACTTTGTGGCTCTATACTAGAAGAGCAAGCTGTCTAGGAGCATTAATTATCCCGATATGAGCTTGTCGGTAAGTCATATCCTTTATATAGTCAGGGTAAACTTGTTGTTTGTTCCTGAAGACGTTATCGTTCTACACTAGCAGAGCAAGATGTCTAGGAGCCGTCCATCTCGTGATACTATATAGAAATAATCACTGAAAGTGTTCAGTATTCATGAAATATGTCGTTGTCCAGTCGTGAGACTACATATCTACATGTACTCTGAGAGAAAGTACTCTCCGTTGAGAATTCGATGAGAGACCCGTGTCTCAATACTCACGTCTGATTGCTGGATCAGAGCTTCGTATAATTATGAGTTCACGATTTTAGCCCTTGTCAAAAATCCACCATCTACATGCGATTTTCACAAGATCATATTTGGACTTTCGCCAAGAGTATAAGATGAACTTGGTTGAAGCGAAATCTTACCAACACATATTTCGAGAAATATGTAAGCGAGTTAAACTCAGCTCGAAATCTCAAATGTGCATAATCGAATACTATATAATAATACGACTTTTGTCTCAATATAGGAGATAAAGTAGAAATAGACTTTCCAAGTGATAGATGAGTTTTAGTCTCCACATACCTTTTGTTGATGAAGTTCCACAAGCTCTCCTTAGTAGTTCTTCGTCTTCAATTGATGAACGTCGTGAAGTCTAATGCTCAACTACACAATCTATCCTAGTCCGAGACATCACTATAAGTAGACTAGAAATCAAGACTTATAGTTTTGATCACTAACATTGACAAACAAGCTTGAGATAGCAACGCATGTGAGTTCGACCGAGCAGTGCTCTAACAACCCCATCAAATCTATTAAACTTGTATACCCCCGATTCCCGAACATATAAACATAACCCAATGAAAAAAGCAGCGGAACCACTTCGGATTTTAGTCCTACTCGTAGGGATGAACATGGTTTCGATTTTCCGCTGGAACCGAACCAGACCAATTAGGAAGAAACCAAACCGAACCATTTACTAATGGATTGGTTACAGTGTAGAAAGTGGAAAACCGATAGTGTTGGTTTTGGTTTGGTTTGACCTCTAAAACCAAACCAAAAACCATTGGAAAACCGATTAATTTTTAAACTTAGTTTCTACCGTCGATTTACAAGTATTAGATACTACCCATTGATTTAGAGGATAAATAGAAATCCTAAATCTAATATTTCATTATGATACTCTCCCTCTTTCTCTTTCTCCTTCTCTCAGTCGCCTCCCTTCTCCACCCCCAACTACAGTTGCTGCTACTCGACTTTTTTCTTCCCGTCTTCCTTCTTTTTTATTTGTCAATAACTAAATTAAGATATATTATATATCTTCTTTTGATCTCTAGAATTAGAGTAAGCTTTAACTATTCTTGATATTTTTTATTTTTTTATTTTTTTGTCTATAAGTTTGTGTAAACCAATACTATCGGCAACTACGATTTTTTATCTGTAAATTTGTGTATTTTTTTTTTGGTTTGACATAATTATTGGTTAACCAAAAAACCACTGGGAAAAACCGAAACCAACTGGAACCATTTGGAAACCGAACCAATGGTTAATGGATTGGTTTGGTTTAGATTTTTAGAAACCAATAGTATTGGTTTCGGTTTTGGTTTGGCTAGAAACCGAACCAAAACCGACCATGAACAGCCCTACCTACTCGGCTCTCCGTCTTTGTTCATCATCTTCATCATAATAACAAATTAACAATCAATTATCCATGCAAACAAACACGTTTAGATATTCATCAATCCACCCACCATCATCCCCATTAACAACAACACCAACATGAGTCCATCACAGGATGTGAATTCGCTATCAAACCCAAAAATATCTATAAAAAGTATTAAATCCAAGAACCGTCCTCTCTACCCCTACAAAAAACCCCTAATGAATTACCACCATCAACATTCTTCTGGTGCTCTAACTCACTTGCATACTTTTATCTCTACATCATCACTATCATAATCACCTATCCTTTTAATACCCAACAAATTCACCTTCTTGTTCATCCCCATTAAAAATCTCATGGAATCCATTTTGGTCAATTGGGCCTAAACCTAAATTGGAAGAAAAAATTGAATGTGAATTCTGAACTAGAGTTCAAGTTTATAACAACAGTGATGTATATATGAAGGTGATTTTCAAAATATGTATGGGAGATACGAAAGGGATGAGAAATATGATGGGATTAATATTGAAACATACGATAAAGGGTTGATATCATGGGGAAAATAGGCAAGAGTTAAGACATGGATTTAGGGTTATATGTCACGGTTAGGGGGAATGATAGATTTATCAAAAAAAAAAAAGAGATTTTTATGAAATTTTCCACTAACTAGATTTTAACAATTTTTTCGACTGCCAAGGGGTACCAACAGTGTTTTCAAGGGGTATATATAGGAAGACCCATGTAGAAATAAAAAAATATGAGGAAGGAAATAATTCCAGGAAAATAAGCCTTCAAACCCGGGTTTAGACTTGGGCCTCGGTATTTAAAGCCACGTCCCAGTCCAAAGTTATGACAAATGGTTCGCGCTACAAATTCTCATGTAGCGCAAATTCACTAGGCGACAAAAAGGGAATGTTTCCCTAATCCTTGAATGTGTCCCTTAATCGTATTTCTTCGATTTCCTATTTACCCCTTACGATTTGCGCTATTCTAACCATCTGCATTACAATAACATATCCAATATGAAGATCAAATTTCGTCCTTTCGTGTTCGGCTGAAATCACCCAAAATTTTGGCAGGTTTTAGAGCTCTCAAACCAACAATAGTAAGATGAGATTGCAGTGAAGTAACTTTTTATAAAACGTAATTAGTAGCTCAATAAGTTTCGAGTATCATCTTACATGAAATAAAACAACAATATTGGGTGAGCCATAAAATTAAGTTTAATCATGTTATTTTCCCAAAAGAACACAAAGAAAAGCTCAAGAACACGACTAACAGCTGAATATAAAAATATATGTTTGAAACACTAATGAAGTACAAGGCAAATCAGATAGACACATTTTTGTGTCTGATTTGTCTCGATTATATATTTTGATAGTGTTTATTTTTGTACTTATTATGATGTTTTATGTGTGTAGGTGTTTTCGGGAAATAAACATTTTTGGAAAAAAAATTGGCTAGAAAAGTGCTAAAGGCACCCTCACTTTGGATAAGGGCACCCCTAGAATGTGCTAAAGGTACACCAGCAGTGGATATGGGGGGACCGGTCTTCTTCCCAAATCTGAATATCAAAATTGGCGGGAAAATAGATGCAGTTTTAGTCAGATTTAGGGTTCAAGATTTGGACGTGATTTAATGAGATTCAATTGCTGATTCTCATGGTTGACCTATTATGGATTTACAATGTCGGTATGTGTATTTTATTGGGCTGGATTTGGCTAGATACTCGTGTTGAAGCAAAACAAAGGGTGTAAAAGATATCGTGTTTCTGTGGGTCTATTTTCGGAAGTTCTGTGAGATTTAAGGGAAGATAAACTTTTCTAAGTGAAGAGTTGATCGAGCCCCAGGGAGGCTACAGAAGTTTTAGGGGAAGTTTATAAGAGAACATAGGAAAGAGAAAGAAGAAATCACGAGTTGCAGGAATTATTTCTACTGCTGCTTTGATGAAGAACACGAAGAACAAAGACTCTGAAGAATAGTCGTTTATAAAACTGTCATCTTTTCTTTCAAACACTGTTGCGCGTCTGCGATACATCACTTATAGTTTCTTATCTAACAGTGAGTTTGAAACACTTATATTCGTTGCAAATTCTCTATGTTAGCACTTTTACCTATTTTTAAACACTTTTGAGCTATGAACCATTATTTTGAGCGAGTGACTAATATGAGGAGCTAAACCCCTTAGTTGCAGCGGCGGAGGAAGCCATTTTTCTAAGAAAGTGGTATATTTCTATTTTATTTGATTTTTGCAGTTTCTTTTATGATTATTTTCTTTGATTAAAAACTGATTTAAGAATTTTATTGATCAATTGTGATTTATTTTGATAGAGCATGCTTATCCTAGGGTTGTTGATGTTATATGCTTTCGATTTACAATTGTTACTTTGAAAATTACAATTGTTACTTTGAAAATATACTTTTGCAACATATCAGAATCACTTTAAACATAAAGAATTTTATGAATATTGATTAGAGTGAATCACTTCAGTTAGTTAATGGTGGAATCCTGAGTCTCGATGCTTTTTATAATATTGGTACCAATTTTGTTAAAGTTTTTTAGTTTTATTATTAGAATCGAAGTCTAAAAATTATCCTTCACAAGTCTGAGAAAAAATCAATTTTTACCACTATTTACAATACCATCACGAACCTGTGATGTTTGGTATGGCGGATAAATGTCAGGTCTCATAATTTTTATCTTTGCGGAACAGTTGTTTGTCCTTGACGGATCTTCTTGATGACCGAACCGTGTTAATTGAACATTTTGTATCAAGAAATAATTAAGGTAAGATACATACTAGGAATCAGGTCTACGTACTTAAACCAAATTAATAACATTTTGTGAATTACAATGTTTGTTTCCTAAAAGGGGGACGAACTTGGAGAAGTACCTGAAGAGATTATGATGACAATTCAAAATAATAAAGTGTTTGAAATTATGGATAGTTCGGCAAGTTATTAGTGACGGATAGCGAACCATCTAATACATCCAGGGAAATACCATATGTAGGTTGTCGAACTACATGAGATAATATATAACTACAAAATAGAATTATCTAAATACAATACAACCACACAAGATCAAAATAATAGCCGAGATGTCTATGGAATCGGTACCTTGTTTGGTGTTTTGAGTACCACCATATTCAGTGTTGATACTCAACAGAAACCAAACAAGGATAAAGAAAAGGAATGTACTATAAATAAAGTCATTGGAGAAACCATCCTACAGATACTACCAAAAAAAATGTTACCAAAATTCCAAGTATAAAGAATATAAAAAGTGTCAATTCTTGTGCACTTTGATGAAAAATATCAATTAACAATACAATCTACTATTTATCGTGGGTTGATAATACTGTGCATTCCTAGTCTTTTGAGTCTCAACATCCTTTTTCCCTCTGATAGCTCTGGGTGGTCGGGTGTACTGTACTCAGTATAATTTGGTAATCAAGAGTTGAAGAAAGTAAATCTGAGTCCCTAATGAACACAACCTCTAACACTAAACTGCAGATATTTCTCATTAATGAAATAAGAGAAGAAGGTTCATACACATTTAAGGGAAGTGAGACCTAATAATAACGATCAGATAGTGGACACATGTCACTATCCGATCGGTCAACACTTAACTCAAGACAGACCAATGACTACATAGTTATAAGAGCACTCGCTGACTTTATACAGGCAGACCACAATAATCCATACAACCCTTAGGACTATGACATTGCCTACTGCTGGAAATTATCCTTGTCCTCAAGGATAAAGTTGCGATAGTGAGACTTAATGGTAGCCACATCCTCCCAAGTAGTATCCTATTGAGTTTAATTAGTCCATTGGATGAGCACCTGTTGTACTTGCCTCCTGCCAATAGTAATGGTTCTGTGTTGGAGGACTTTTGCAGGCACCATGATTACTTCACCTGCATGATCAACAATAAGCAAGGTAGGAGAGGGTGTGTGCTTCTTACCAATGTTTTGCTTCAATTGTGACACATGAAAGACAGGGTGAATTCTAGCCTGATCTGGAAGCTGTAACTTGTAGGCTACTGATCCAATTCTCTGTAAAATAGGAAAAGGTCCATAGAATTTTGCAGGCAGATTGAAATTCTTCCTTAATGAAACAAAAGCTTGCCTGTAAGGTTGCAGTTTCAGATATACTAAGTCACCCACTGCAAAGGTCATGTCTGTCCTTGTCTTATCAGCAAAGAATTTCATTCTTGCTTGAGCATTGTGAAGAGACTCCTTAAGAATATCAATCATTGCCTCTATGCCCTTGAGATATGACTCCACAGCAGCTACATAAGTGGTGGTGGTAGATGGAAAAGCCATGTGTGGGGGAACATAGCCATATAAGGCTTGGAAGGGAGACATTTTTAAACTAGTATGATAACTAGTGTTGTACCACCATTCAGCCAGAGATAACCATTGACACCACTTACTAGGTTTGTGGCCAGTGATGCACCTTAAGTAAGGTTCCAAACAAGAATTAACTCTCTCTGCAGTTTGAGGATGATAAGCAGTGTTGAGATTCAAGCTAGTACCCAAAGCTTTAAATAAATCTTTCCAGAAGTGACTAGTAAAAACTTTATCTCTATCTGAAACAATTGAAGAAGGAAGGCCATGTAATTTGAATACCTGATCCAAGAAAGCTTTAGCCACGGAAGCAACTGTATAAGGATGTTGTAGAGAAATGAAATGGCTGTACTTTGTGAGCCTGTCAACAACCACTAAGATCACACTCTTCCTGTCACTCAAGGGAAAACATTCAATGAAATCCATGGTGATGTGTTGCCATGCATGTTCAGGTAGTGGAAGAGGTTGCAGTAACCCAGATGGAAAAGAGCATTCACCTTTATTTCTTTGGCAAATGTCACATTTAGTAACAAATATGAGAATCTCATGTTTCATTTTAGGCCAAAAGAAATGGGATTTGGCCCTAACATAAGTGGCATGTATGCCAGAATGACCCCCAACATCATAGGTGTGAAGAGTATTTAAGATGGTTGCTCTTACCCCATTGCTAGGTCCCACATATATCCTGTTTTTGTATCTCAGTACTTCAGATGTGTAGGTATAATGTGGAACAGAGTTAGAAGATACAAGCAATTGAGTAATTAGCTGTTGCGCCTTGTCATCACCAACATAGCTTTGAAGAATGTCCTGCACCCAATTTGGTTGAGACATAGAGATGGCAGAGTAAGTTGTAGAAGGAACTGGTCTTCTAGATAAGGCATCAACAACTACATTTTCTTTACCCTTTTTGTAATCTCATATTCAAACCCCAATAACTTCATTAACCACTTTTGTTGTAACACTGTGGTGATTCTTTGTTCTAAGAAGTATTTGATGCTGTGATGATCAGTTTGGATAATGAATTTGCCTCCTTATAAATAATGCTTCCATTTGTGTACAACCTTAACTATGGCTAAAAATTCTTTTTCATATGTGGATAAGGCTCTAGCTCTTGGCCCTAAAGGGGAGCTGAAAAATGAAATTGGTTTACCTTCTTGAGTTAAGACTGCACAAGACAAGACTCACTTGCATCACTTTCCAAAGTGAATTGCTTGGAAAAATCTGGCAATGCAAGGACTGGAGTTGTGGACATGGCTAGCTTGAGTTGTTCAAATGCAGAAGTGGCATCTGCACTCCAATTGATAGAATTCTTCCTCAAGAGATCAGTTAGGGGTTTGCAGATGACACCATAGTTCTTCACAAATTTCCTGTAATACCCTGTTAAACCCAGAAAACCCCTCAATTCCTTTATAGAAGTTGGAAGTGGCCATCTTTGCATTGCTGCAATTTTGTTGGGATCAGCACAAACCCCAGCAGGAGTGATAATGTGGCCTAAGTATTCCAGATGTGACTGGCCAAAACAACATTTGGAAACCTTAGCATATAACTGGTGCTGTCTGAGTAAAGAAAATACTACTCTCAAATGCTCAATGTGCTCAGACATAGAAGAACTGTAAACCAAAATATCATCAAAAAAGACCAAAATGAACTTCCTTAATTAGGGAGCAAAGACTTCATTCATAAGGGCCTGAAATGTTGCAGGTGAATTGGTAAGGCCAAATGGCATGACTTTGAACTCATAATGCCCATGATGAGTCCTAAATGCAGTCTCGTACATATCCATAGGGTTCAATAGAATCTGATGATATCCTGCTCTTAAATCCAACTTAGACAAAACCATGAATCCTTGTAGCTCATCCAACAACTCATCTACAATTGGTATAGGAAACTTGTCCTTAATAGTGATGTTGTTTAGTCTTCTGTAATCCACACAAAACCTCCATGTATTATATTTATTTTTGACAAGAAGAATTGGTGAAGCAAATGGGTTGTGACCGTGTTGTATGATCCCAGAAGAGAGCATTTCTTTCACCAGTTGTTCCACAACTCCTTTTTGAATATATGGGCATCTATATGGCCTTTGGTTTGGAGGTTGAGAGTCTGGTTTTAATGGAATTGAGCGGTCTAAGGTTCTGTGAGGAGGTAAAGAAGTAGGCTCAGCAAAAATATCCTTATATTCAGATAAAAGATGCAATAGGGGTGCAGGGGTTGGAGGGGGTATGGGATTAGTGATGACTGAAAAGAGGTGACCAATGAGGCTATGAGTTGTTTTCTCTATAAACCTTTTAACTGCTGACCCACTCATCATAAGTAGTGAAGGTGAGTTTGTAGTTCCTTGTAATGTAATATGTTGACCATTATGAAGGAAAGAAACACTGAGTTTAGAGAAATTAAACACAACATCACCTAACTTCTTAAGCCAATCAGCACCTAGCACCATGTCACAGCCTCAAAGTGGAAGTAACCTTAAATCCTCAGTGAATTGATAACCCTGCATACGCCAAGGAAGTTTAGAACAAATACCAGTACTTACTGTTTTCTCCCCATTGGCAACTGTAACTAGCATATGAGCAGTTTTCTCCACTTTGCATTTGAGTTTAGCAGCTAGAGAACAATCTATGAAACTAATTGTGCTACCAGTATCAATAAGAATGGAGATAGATTGTCTCTTAAGAAGACCATAAATACGTATAGTATCACCAGTGACAGTACCAGTGAGAGCATGAAGGGAAGTCTCCATGTCAGATTCAACTGGTGATTCCACAGCTTCTTCAAAAACCTCATTCTCAGCCTCTATGTCCCGTGTATCAGAATTTTCAGTTTGCACCATAAACAATTGTTGTCTACCCTGGAACTTATGACCCATTGAATAAACCTCATCACAATTATAACAAAGACCTTTATCCCTGCGAATGCACATTTGCTCTTGAGTTAATCGTTTAATAATGGGGTTAGTTGATGTAGGCTTGAGTGGTGTTGGTGAATAAGATTTTGGAGTTGTAGGAGTATACTTGGAAGTAGTGTAATAGGTGGCAATTGGTTTAGGAGTGAAGGTTGTGGTAGAAAAATCTCTAGAGTTAGTGAAAGATCTAGAGTTGGGTCTAACACCTTTGGCAGCGGCAGATTGATGCTTCTGTTCCTCCATTCTTGTTAGGGAGAAGGCTATGGCAAGTGATTTTGGGTAAAACATAGCGACAGAATTACGCAATTCTTCCTTCGACCCACTAATGAAACTCATGATAAAATAGTGCTCACTTAAAGACGGATTTTTAGCAAGCATTAGGGCTTTGAGAGATTCAAATTCCTCAAAATAATCTTCTACAGAGTGAATCTGAACCAATTTATTAAAACTCCCAATAAAATTTTATTCCACAGGGTTTTCAAATCTTACACAAATACCATGAGCAAATTAATAAACCAAGTTATACGAGTTCGACCAACCTGAAAATTGAGAAACCATTTATCGGCCTTGCCATCAAGATAGATAGCCGCAATATCTACTCTGCGACTCTCATGGATGTTGTGTAACCAGAATTATCGTTCACATTTTTGGATCCAACCCCGAGGATTATCGCCATCAAATCTTGGGAAATCCAGCTTTGGTACTCGATTTAATTAATTTGGAGTTCCCCTGGCGAGACTGAACCAAAGATTGGAAGATTGTCGAACTGAGTACTATGGAATGATCCTCCTGAATCATTTGGTTGAGCTGTTTTTTGATGTAGAAGGTAAGAAGGCTAGCAGCTCATCAAATCTTTGGTTAATCGATACTTGATTCGAATCAGCTTTTTGTTGATGCAAAAGAAGCTTGTCTTCAATAGCAGTAAAACGATCATTCGAGCTCTTTTGTTGTCGCTGAATCAGTTCCAGAACATCTTTAACAGTTTTTGGATCGGAAGCTCCCATGGAGATTTTTTTTTTGAGTGGGTCTAATGCCAAATGTACTGTACTCAGTACAATTTGGTAATCAAGAGTTGAAGAAAGTAAATCTGAGTCCCTAATGAACACAGCCTCTAACACTAAACTGCAGATATTTCTCATTAATGAAATAAGAGAAGAAGGTTCTTACACATTTAAGGGAAGTGAGACCTAATAATAACGATCAGATAGTGGACACATGTCACTATCTGATCGGTCAACACTTAACTCAAGACAGACCAATGACTACATAGTTATAAGAGCACCCACTGACTTTATACAGGCATACCACAATACTCCATACAACCCTTAGGACTATGACATCGGGGTGGTGAACAAACTCGGGCCTGATGGGAACATTGCATTCCCGTATCTCTAGATTGTTGTCAAGGTGCAACATTTGATGGTTGCTGAGCCGCTGTTGCTGCTCGATGTTGGGATAATTCTGTTGTTGGCTGGTGAGATGCTGCTGCAATTTTCTAGGGGTTTCTAATATTGTGACATGCATTCACAATAACAACAATATTTGATGCTATTCTCCAAACCACTGGACTCAGAATGTCCAACAAAGGATATTGCATACCTGTACAGGGATAAGCAAGGATGCAATTCGCCTAGTTGCTCTTGTTACAGGTGGAAGCATGATAATTGTATAAAATCCCAAGAGCTCACCACCGGTCACAACATACCGATCACCCACAAAAATAACACCTTCATTTACTACGAATTTCCCAACCAGGGGATTACTGGAATATACCACCCATCCTTCATCCACTTGTCAATCCTTATCCTGTATTCGAGATCCCCTAGATGATGCAAAGCCAAAATCATCATTTGATATAGTCTTCTTACTAACCCCATTTTCATTGCTGACGCCACTACCACTTCCATTTCCCCCTCCAATCTCGTATGTGATATTCTGAAACAATGGCTTATTAGCATTTCTGGTTGTGGGGGGGGAGGGGGAGGGGGGGGGGATGGTAGAAAGGTTACGATTAATATCAGTATTGGATATCACAGGATAACCAAATCCTTGAGAAATTGTAACATGTGTTTGATCGATATGACTCATACCATGGTTATTGGTCCCAATATGATTAGAATGGTTTTCACTTTGAATACCTCTATGGGTTTGAGAAGCATGATTTTCATCGTGAGATTGATAACCAGAAAGAGGATCAGCCTATACTTTAGAGTTGTTTTCCCTCATGGGTTTGAATACTAGTTTCAGATTGATTTTCACTATCAATGTAAACATTTGGAATTGGTGCAGGACTCATTCTAACCTGTATTTTGATTTGAGTAAGGTTTGGTTGAATCGAGTTTACTGGTATGATTTGACTGGTGAAGAACAATAACAAAGGCTTATGAAAGTAAACTGGCTAAAGGAAGACTCTCGGGTTTTCTCTGCTGGTTTTAAAATGAGTTAGCGCTAATGAGAATGAAACAAATAATAATATTTGCATTTTCATTTGCTATAAGAGAAAAAACTCTTGTCTTGGTTTACCGCCTACCGTCGTCTTGTTTCACTCTGCTTCAAAATAATATAAATGTCTAATCAAATCACTTGAGTATGTAAGAGTCTTCTTAATAGGTGGCACTCATGCAAAGAACAACACGACTAGTGGAATCGATGTGTGCTTCTTCTACCTAACAAAAAATGATCCACTCAGATAAAGAGTATATGTTTATTGATTTCATATATTAAAGTAACATATATACTATGAATTAGCATCTTTCTACGAATTACAATGTTTGTTTGCTTCATTCTTATGTTATGTAATTTTAGTTGTTATATTGATCTTCTTCCCATTGTTTGGTTTTCCAACATCAGTGATCCTTGAAACTGCTCACATAATTTATCAATAATAGCTTTTGCATTCATCTCTTCATAATTGCATTCAGGGAAATCTTTCAAAAATACGTACGGCTTTCACAGCTTGAACAACCACTTTCCGAATGTTGTCTAGGTGATGGTAATGTGGTAGCCTCATCTAACCATTGGAATTCGAACATAATTGAAATATTATCACCTCAAAAATATCTTGTTAGGATTAGCCTCAGTATTTGCTTGTCAAACCCCTCTAATACCACCGTGTCTTTTATACATAGAGTACATAAATGGGCAATCTATAGCTGAATGTGTTAAATCCAAAAAAGTTTGACAGGTAATTTCGTCGTTGTCATTCTACAAGTTACAATTAAGTTAATTAAATTACGGTTTCCGCCATTACAACTGAAAATTATACTAGTTTATGACATATTTTATAAAATTACCTCAACTTCGAGATTTGAAGATGTTCCCCCCTTTAAGTTCAAGTTTCAGAGCAGAATGGATTGACCTAAAGAAGTTAGGTTGATAACAATATTGGTGATTAAATAGACAAGGGGGAGACTTAGAGGATTAGACGAAGAGATAAGATGACCATTGAACGATCAAAAAGATTTTGACACTCATAATTATACATGTGTATAAGTGTGTTTGGTGGAGTAATAAAGAATACAGTGTCATGTAGTCACTAAGAATCTAAATAGTTGAATCCTTATATTCTATAACCGCTGAATAATGGTTATCCGAACCCAAAACATGATGTCTAGATTTAACACATAATGAATATAAATGAACATAAATTTGTTGTAAATTTAAAGTTATTTTGATATTATGATGAAAGTAAATTGATGGCCACAACAACTACTTTGTAGATATGATGTTGAACATATTAAATAAACAAAGAGAAAGGGCTAGAATCGTGGTATTCGTCCATTTATTTAGTTTGACTTACCAAATCCGTTTTGTGTTTTCTCGTATTTTTCTTATCTATTTTGCTTCGTGGCACGATTTCAATCAACATTTAATTTTCCGACCAGTGAACAATAAAACAATTGCAAAGACAAAAGAGGACAAATTTATTACTTTATTAGAAATACTGAACAGTATAAGATCAGACAAACATGACAACAACAAAATAGAAATAGTAAATTTTGACAAAATAAAAAATCCCATAGAGTATCAACATAACATTGTGATTGTGTACATCACAATGAAAGACGGAACATGATGTATCTAAATAAGATCAAATAGAAGAGATTCCCTCATCCGCAGTAGGCACATAATGTTCAACCCATTCTTCAGCATACTTTCCCCCGTTCTCGAGGTGAATCAAAGTGACACGTTTTCTATCAGCATTTATATTTTGTCACCCATCATCAATTGCCTAAAATCTGCTAGGTTCTTGAAACGAGAAAATAAAAACACCGCAAGAGTATCCTGGATGAATCAAATTGGAATTTTTTTTATCGAAGTGATAGTCATTTCATAATCCCCTACATTTAATATATTTATGTTGTTAGAGCATAGCTCGGTTGAACTCACCAAGCGTTGGTATGTCAAGTTTGGTTGTCATATTTTAGTGTGTCAAAACTCATCTAAAGTCGCTTGATTGTAAACTAGATCCAACTTCGTTTAGGTTAGACTAGAAAGTCTAGGAATGTTGAGACATACAAATATTACTCCGAAGACCTGAAGAATGTGAAGAAGAAGCGAACTACAACGACAATACCATCATTCCTCTTGAGGTTAGCAATAACTATCTTTCAAGTCGTGCTATATTGAAAACATAAATGCGAAGCGGTATATACTGTACATGTTGTATAATACTCTAGTGTTGTGACATGGTCATATTTGTATGATCACAGTATTAGGAAATTAGAATACGAAGTATAACGCTTATCTTTTGAACTTCGTAGATATGACGTCGACAAAATCTTGTATATACTGTTATGATTATGAGAATGGGTTTTGGTGAAGATTTCATCTTAGGAAACAATGTTTTACATTTGTTTAAAGGAAGTACTTTCATGAACTTGTTTTATGAATCGAAAGGGAAATCATTTGTCTTATTGCTATGGCTATTCATTGCAAATCTTTGGATTACCAATATGTGTGAGATGGTAGAACCGATTGTAACTTTTTTATGTATCTTGGTACAACTAATCACAAGTGTCTGAATTATGACCTGGTATGACTAGTTTTTATTAATTAGTGTAACCGATCCTAAGTAATCACCATGAGATGGTATGATCGATATTTGTAATTGGTGTGACCGATCCTAGTAATTGGTGTGACCGATCACAAAGTGTTGTGTAATCGTTCCTTTTAATTGGTGTAACCAGTCTTGGTAATTGGTGTAACGGATCCTGGTAACTGGTGAGACAGATCACAATCAATGCCATGAGAATATGACAACCGATCCTGGTAATTGATGTAACCGATCCTAGTAACTGATGTAACCGGTCCTGGTAACTTGTGTGACCAATCACAAGTATTTCTATATTGAGGTATAACCGATCCTAGTGATTGGTAGAACCGATTGAACCCATGTATGTGATTTGATGAATGACATAGTAATCTTGGAGTACATGTGAACCAATTCTAAACTTGTTTGGAAGTGTGGTACAACCGATTCCAAGAATGTAAATCCATGTAAATATGAATAAGGATTTACAGTGAAGAGATGCCAACATACTTTGAACACGTACAATAACTCTTATCTTTTATTGTTCAAAGATATTCCTTAGTACTCACGGAGATCTTATCTTTTGGGTGTTGTTATTCAAAAAAGGGTTGGTGCCCAGATTGTTGCTCGACAGGCAACTAATAGTCTATTGTTTAATCACATTTTTAAATAAATTCAGAATCTTTTAATTAAGGTTTTTGGTTTTATATGCTTTAATTACCAACAATGAATTGCATATCTCTAGAGAATAAAAATTAGTAATGTGCATTTACTAATTGGAGATTTTCAATCGGGAGATTTCAGAAATTTTGGACAAGCATTTATTGGAATTAGGAAAACCGAATTTTGCTATTAATTGCATATCTTGAGAATATTTTCGGTTATGGAAATTCCTTGGTGTCCAAACATCCTTGGTCTATAAATACCTAAGTTTGCATTTCTAGCAAGCTATCCCAAGAGCCATGAAAACTTCATTCTTGTTGTTTCTGGTGGAGTCGTCTAAGCGGAGAGGAAAGTATCCTAATTAGGTGAAATCTCTTACGACCGCTCGTTTAAAGACTTCTGTCGGATCAAGAAGCTCTACGAGTACCGTTGGTGGGAAACTAGATAATTGCAGTGTTATTAGTTTTCGATTAATTGATTGACTAATGGTTGTTGAAGCTTAATTTGATTGCACCTAGTTTGTTTATTCTTGATAATATTGTCCTCTGATATAAGATTCACCAAAACTAGATCGAAGTATCGAATGGATATTTAGAACTGTTTGTAGATCTAAAGACATCTTGTGATAATCCACTGTTAACATACTCTGTTCTGTGTGTGATTGATCCCAAGAGATTCAAGTGGTGTTGTGCAGGTATTTATTGAAGATCAAAGAAGATTTGAATACGAAGAAGAATTAGTTCTCATATCTTGGGTGTGCACAAACCTTGATTGGCTGGGATCCAACTAAAATCGGATTTATTCGATTGATAAGTTGCGTGATATCGACATCGCTTTATAGTTTCTCGTTGAGCTCTATACTGATTGATTGCGAATCTAAACTTGGCTACTTTGGTAGTTATTGGATAGATTGATCTTACGAGGCAAAGGAGTTTATTAAATTAAACGGAAGAGCCTTTACGTATGACTTGAGATATCTTTATCTTGAAAGAATCAAAAGAGTTGTTACCAAACAAATTTATTGTTCCTTTACTGTTTGGAATACGATCCAAAGGAATTGTTCCAATGCGTGCACTCATCGAAGTCGGAAGCGCAGGGATACTGAGGAAACTAAGTGAACTATGGGTAGTTGCTTGGTCTCAACTATAAGAAGTTGGCGTAGATTTTGTATAGCAGCTTAATTCTGAGAGTATTCAATTCTGGACTTGGTCCTGGGGTTTTTCTGCATTTGCAGTTTTTCTCGTTAACAAAATATTGATGTTTGATTTTCTTTTGTTTTCTGCAATTATATTTGGTTATATAATTTATAGTAAATTACATAAACGTTAACTCCGATGTACTTGATAGTGATCCTATAGAGTTTGGTTAAGTCTGAACCTAATATCAAGTATCACACTTTGGTAGTCGTATTGTCTCGATCTCGTATCCATAGACAATCACAAAAAGTGTGAATACTGATTTGTTGCATTGTCTCGACTTTGTCCATAGACGATCGTTTTCAGTAAGAGGACTTATAAGTGGATAAATAAAAGATTGTGGTGTATTTGGGTACCCTCGTCTTTCCAATTCGTATCAGAGCAGGCAAACACGGAAAGATCTAACAATCTATGTTTGGTTGGATCCAACCTATAAGAATTAAATCTATGTCGGATTCAGTTAACGTTATGCAAGAGTACGAATACTCAAAAGTTGAAGATGTTACTCCTTCGTTAACTCATGATCCAGGAGTTACGAAAATTAAAAGTACATATGAGTTTATCTCTGATGGAAAAGAAGATGATGATAAAGAGGTTATAAAACTCCTAAAGCCTATAAGATCTCTGTCTATAAGGATGTTAATATTAAAGACATAATCTAATTTTCTTAAGCAAAAGATCACATAATAACACATTCAACTAATTATTCTAGCAAAGAGAATATGGATCTCACTGTCAAAGTAGAAGCTCTTGGTAAATCTCTTACTCAGGAACAAGAGATTCATCCTATGACTCTGACTAATGATTCTGTTATAATTTCTTCTGATGAGGAAAACAAAAGTATTTGCTCAACTTTTATAGATCATGATAACAAGACTTGTTTGATCACGTCTGAATCAGATCATGATGATGGGAGTTTGCCTACATAAAGTCAGAAGATAATGAAGTACCATCTTCTACAACTACTGATGATCAAACGAAATCTTGTCTAAAGGAAACTTTGAACCGATTCCGTGAAAAGGATCTTAAGGAATACAACTTTCATCCACTTGACATGAAACTTATACTTCTTCAGAATACTGTTATAAAAGTATTAAAAGAAGTTTCTTATTGTCTTGAAAAACTGAAAGATCATTCCTCAGTAGAAAGACAGAATATACCCCAAACTGATAAAATCAACTCAAAAAATTCAGAAGAAAGAGTTGATAATCACTTCTGGAAAAAGGTTCCTCCTCACTCATGTCGAAACAGTCCTTGTTTACATGAAGAACATTTTCAGAAGAAAGGGAAGGAAATAATTTCCGCCAAAAGAAACAATCAGGGAAGATTTCCAATAATTGTTTCAGATAATCAAACTGATGTGCATAATAAGGAAATCCTTAGAATGAGAAAATCTTATGAAAATCTCATTGACAGAACTAAGAGAGATTTATCCATCTCTGAAAATTCTTACATCAATACAGTTTCTCCTCGTGATCATACCTTTCGATCAAGGAAGGATCATCTTCTTGGGAGAAAATACTTTGGGAAGAAACTTCCAAAGAGAAACATGAACTATGTTTCCGATACTCGTTGTAAGCTCGATTAGGCTTACTTCGATACAACCTAGTTATATGGAGAATGTGTATCCTCATCCAAATTCGTGCTCACATTTTTGGGGATGAGGAATCACATAAAACGAGAGCACATGATATTACATTTTATCAAAAAAAAAAATTGTGACAATTCTTGGATAAGCTGCGAATCCATCTTGTCTTAAAAATTATTGTTCATGTTTATAATGATCTTCCATAATTAGGTTTTATTTGAAATTTTTGAATTTTAATAAACCTTCCAGCTTGAGAAGTTCAGACACAGGAAACAAAATATATTCTTAATATATTTTCGGAAATTCCATTGTATTTTCGGTTTGAAAGTTGTCTCTTCTTCAGAGAAACTCTCTCTTGCTTGTATTGAGAAACTCATATTAATTCTTATTTGAATCCTTGAGCATGCCTCCAATAACTCGCAATATTACAAAGGTAAATAAGGAGGAAGCTCAAAAGGTTAAGGATTGTCAAGGAATCAATACAAAAAGGAAAAAGAAGATCATATACAAAATCATGTCTGATTATGATTCAGATAGTTCTGTTGGATCTCAAGATGAGTCATGTCTATTGGATTACAACCTTCAAGATCCAACAAAAACCAAGTGGATTCCTTCTGATAGTAGATAGAGTATATCCATGGTTTTGAAGAACTAAGAACCAATCTCATAATAACGGTTCGAAATCAAGATTGGCTCAAGGATAGGATTGAGTAAACAAAAGCTGATCTTGCAGACATGAAGGTTCAAGTTGAAAAGCTTGAAAAACAAGAAGTGGTTGCTGACAAGTCTCTCGAGATATTCTTCAAGAGTTTGAACACTGAAGAAACCTCAGTGATAATCAGAGCACCACTAGGGATTAAGTTATATGCAGTAATACTTAATCAGAAAATAAACATCAATGTTTGATTTACTTCAATTATTGTATAAGGTCTGGTTTTAATAAAACTATCATTATTTAGGAATAAAATTATTTCTTTATAATTTTTCATGTGATAGTTACCGATTACATAGCCTGTGAATGAATGTTTATATTTTGCTATGTGTATTCGGTTTATGGGATGTCTGATTTCGATTTTTCATTAACCTTAATATTCGATCTCATATGATGTAACCCTTATGGTTTGTGTGGCTTTTTGATTTAGCGGGATTAAGTTCTAGCCCATGTTGGTAGGCTTTATCAAAGGATCATAAGATGTTCTGATTGAAACTCATATGTGAAAAGTCACAATATGTTGAATCAATTTATGTTTACATGAGTCGTGTTTAGCATAGCATATGTGTTTCGGGTTTTCAACTTTTGCTATTAGCGCACATTAGTTAAAACCGTTTCAACCTTTCTCTGGTAAAGGTTGCTTTTGTTGTTGTTCCTTTGTTCTTGCGAGAGGATGACAACATACTGGGGGAGAGTTCTTACTTGAACTCGCGCTTAATGATATATCTTTCTAGAGACAAGAGGCTGCGGAATCTGAGATAACGAATTTGTTAGTTAATTGTTTTCTGATCGGTGCCTAATAATGCATGTTTATAGATCATTTTGTTGTCTTTTATCACATCTCAAGTTCTTTAATGTCCTGTTTTATACCAAATCATGTAATTTATTGTTTTTGAGTAAATATGTTTGTACTGAGTTATTTTTATAATTTTAGGTAGTTAAATAAAGCTTGGAAATATGGAGAAGCAAGAGGAGCAGAGAAATGGGTAGCTAGTGACAAGCCAAGAAAAGAAGTAGAAGGCAGTGAAGAGTAAAAACAAGAACCTGTGTTGGCGCACTCAAGGCGTTGGCACCAGTGAACACGTCAATCACATATTCATGCCTTACACCAGACACTACTTCTTTCCCTAACACCAAACCTAGGTATTACTGAGGAACACCCTAGCAACACCTCTTTTCTTCCCTAAACTCCTCACGACCAGAAGCTTCAGTTTTCTCTCAATTCACCCCATGTTCTCTACTGTGTACTCCAACCACCACGACCTCACCCCTCTCCAACTACTCCACCTCTCCCAAACCTCTATCCAATTGATTTCCCTTGTAAAACAATCATTCATCCATTCATTCTGCCAGCAACTCAATTTCTCAAATTTCTTTTGCTAACCTATATGATTCTAGGGTTAGTCGTACGCATTCAGTGAAAGAGGAATGGGTATTGATGGAGATTGAGTGTCGAGGAAATCAATGTATTCACCACAACACCATAATGAAGACAGTGATCAATCGAGAGTCATGTGGTTCAATTGATGTCAGACAACTAGTAAGCAGCACAACTATTATACCTAATTTCATAGTTGTTTATTGTTGACATTTGGTGAAAATTGTGTATAAATTTGGAGTGGTGTTGTGATGAAAAAGGCATGCCCGGAGTAGTCGGTGCACCAAGCTCTAGTAGTAATTTAGGTTTTCTATCTTCAACACTTTCAATGTTTTAATTTTATCTTTGGGTCTAGATGAAACCCCTAAATAAATAGAATATCTTTGTTTGATTTTACTTGTTCTCCATGGATTTTTATTGAAAAGTATGATTAATCTCGGATTGCATATCAAAGTACTTTCACCTTGTATGTCTTGCATCCTTGGTAGTTTGATCAATTCTTTGTTATGTTTTCAAGCTCTATGTAGATTGATTTAGTTCAATTTGTGATTACCTATGCATTAAACAGATAGGTAATTCTAGGAATTGACATCTTTTGCTGAGATTAAATCATCATATTTGTTAGTGATTATATCACATCTTCAAGGTAGTTTGAGGCTAGAACTTCTATAGCTCCTTGATTGAAGGGAGAGCTAGTATATCAAATTAGGGATTTCTATGCGTATAGGAGGTGGATTCGAATCCCTAATTTACCATTTATTGCTCTGTAATCTTATTTATTCTGTATAATCATCCATCACTTTGTCGTATCGACGCAAACAAAACCCCTTTTTGTCACTGTTTGGATTAAATCAGTTGTAGTAAGGCCATAGTTTCAACTCTACACCCACCTTGTCCCTGTGGATCGACCTGTATTTGCACTATACACAATAAGGCACTGTCCACTTGCAGTTTATTGTAGGCTTGTTTAAAGTCCTACCAAGTTTTTGGCGCCGCTGCCGAGGACTCGGTAGCGGTGTAGTTGCTTCTTTGGTTAACTTTACTGATTTTCTGTATAACCCTGTATATATGTGTTTAAGATTTTTCTATTTCCATGTTGTTAGTGTAGTCTATCTGTCTTCTGTTGTATTTTTCTGTGGTGTCATAGTGTAACTTAGTAGTTAAACCATCTGTTATATATCCTGCATCATTAGTATAACTTAGTGTACCTGTTTCCATCTCAAGCTTTCTATCTTTACATGATGTAACCTTGCGAGTTTCATATCCTGTAAAATACCTTTTCTGAGTAGTGTTAAAAGTTGTGAAACATTTGGTCATTGTTATTATGTTAGCATAACTTAGATATAGGTCAGATAATCTGTAATTGTAGCTTTTTAGCATGTTGCAACTTTAGCTGTTGTAAACTGTTTTATCACAACTTAGATTTAGATTATAAAATCTGTATCTTTAACTTGGTAGCATCTTAGTTCAGTAATAGTAGTTGTAGTTCTTAAAGTTTCAACCATTCCATATTCAGTTTCATTTAGTTGTCGCTATAGTTAAGTTTTGTATATATACTTATCTAGATTTTTAATTTTCTGCATAACTATTGTTCTCTCTACTGTGTTAGCTTAAGTTTTGTTTACGTTAGAGAGTTTGTAGCTATTTTTCTCATAATCTATTTGTAGCATTAGTCTGCATCTTAGTGTAGCCCTGTAAATACTAGTTAGTTGCATTTCACATAAACTGCATCTCATGCTGTAGCTTAGTAGTGTATTCAGTATGTAACTTTACTGTTGTATTGTAGTTTAAGTTACCCCATTTGTTTATATATCTTACATCCTGGTATTAGCTTTTGATTTTCAGTTTCATACCCAGTTAACTCTCTACCAATTTCTGCTTGCATCTCATATTCTTAGCTGCATCTTTATTATATATTCCAGTCAGTTTCATCTGCATCTTAGCTGTAGCTCTAATTTCAGTCCTTTTTGTTAGTTAGTCAAGTTTTGCATCATTGTCCTGTAGCTTGGTTTGTGCATCTGTCTATTTTAAAAGCATATATATAACTGTATATATCCATCTGTAGGTCATATAAGATTGTGTTATTTGTCTTTTCTTTATCTCGATGTTAATACTTGCTGTTTCTTTCTGTCACCTGCACTAAAACTTGAAACTGCATAGCGTGAGTTACCCATATCTCAGGTGCATTGTGACATCCACCTTGAGATTGCCGAATCTTTGGTTGTGCTAGCCGATCCTGCAGAGATGATTTGTTCATATTTCAGTTGCATCATACCTGATGTTGCACTATTTTCAAAATTAATTGGCAGCTGTAGGTCCATCAGCTGCAGAATTATTTGTCAGCACCCTATAGCAGTTTGCAGTTTGTCCATCAGTACACTACGTGTTGGATTCATCTTGCACTCATTTTTTGTCTCCTGCAAAATATTATTTCACAATCAGTGCAGTGAAAGTTTCATAATTGCTGATATGGGTACTGAAATCCTTCTTTGAGTAACCAGGTACCTGTGGTGCTACTGCACTGCGAAACAAAGAAAGGAACAAATCTGTGTTGTGCCAAAAGCTGGTCCTGAACCGAAGAGTATCATTGTGCATGAGCCTGTGACATATGAGTCGCATATTTACCTGCTAAAGTTTTCGTACTGGGTGTTCACAAGTTGCGGCAAAGTAAGAGAAGAGAACTGTTGTTGCCTCTGCTCCGGCACTGTACCTCAGAAATAAAGAAACTACTATAGAAGCTACAAGGAAAATAGCAATATTCAGTTTGGTGTAGCCGTTTCCTGGATGCGCACCGGAGGTAAGTTTCTTAAACACGGCAACAACATGACCTCGCAATTTCTTTGCCTGGATGGTTTAATATTGGGTTTAAATAACTGAGCTTCATATTTTGTTAACAAATACAAGTTGGCCTCTCTTTAGTTGACCCATATTTTTATTGCCTTAAAACCAATAGAAACCCAATTTAGATTGATAGACGTCGGAGTTCTCTGCCATTGGTATAACAACAACATTTTTAATTTTCCTTGTTAATTCTCATTTTTGTAATCTTGTACTGTTGTGTTTTATATAATTTCTGCATGCATCATTCTGTTTAGGATTTTTTAGTAGCATTTAGGATATCATATTTTCAATTCAATAAAAAAAAAGTCTGGATTTTGGTCTGCAACTGGGGATGAGCACAAATCTATTAGAGAACTTGCTTACGGGCATGCTTCACGTTATGAGCCTCCCACATACCATGATGTCAATAGTTATAGGGATTGTTATATACATTTTCATAGTCCTGAGCCTCAACACATGGACCATAATCACTATTCACACATGTATCATCCACCATTGTGTGAAAGTGAACATCTTTACAGTGCCCCACTCACACATTCATCACTTTTGGATCAGTTAGAAGCTCAAATTACAGCTTTAGAGATGCAAATACATGAGATATCTGTCACAACTAATTCACCTAGGAAATCTGAAGTATATGCTTGTACTTTGTGTGGTAGCTTAGGCCATCCTGTTGAAAACTGCCATATTTTGCATGCTTTTAGGCAGTCTAGAATAGACCATGCTAATCCAAATTATGATGTTGGTAGTCATTGGGACCATAATCAACCTTTCGAAGGTTGCGATCAGTATTTTATAGACCCTAACGACCATGCACCCATGTACCAATCGACACCATGGGAAGTTGAACAATTTTTTACTTCCCCGACCCCTTGTATGCAATCTGTGGAACTCATTGAACAAGATAATGCTAGATTTGAATTGAATACATTTCATAATAAACCATATAACATTGCTTCTGAATTTCCTTTCTGTAGTGACCCTCATGTGCAACCATGTACTAACTATCCATCTGAAATGAGGATATCCACTGCCGAAGACTCCCCTTCCATTGAACACCTTAATACACTTCTAAAAATGAATTTGATTCGTTTACAAAATGAAGGGAGGGAGGAATTTCAAAATGAAGTGTTTGTTTGTCCTAAAGTGAATTCTGAAAATAGTGTTTATGTTCATACTCAGGGTACTAATATTGAACATGAACCTAACCTAGAGGTAAATGAGTGGACTAGAAATACTACAATTTTGAATAGGGAAATGTACTCTTGTTATGATGATGATGAATATGATGTTATGTTAGAAGAACATGTTTATTCTGAAAATATGGTGGAACCTTTGGGTTCAGAGACAGTAGGCTTCTCTGCCTCGACCTTCATGAATGATGTTTCTTCTAGTAGTACATATGCATATACACGTGATGTTGATGTTGAACTGGGACTTGTGCAATTGTTCGGTGAAAAAGAGCATGACATACAACTTGTGTCTGACTTAGGTAAGGTTGAATTTTCTGTTGACACTAATGTTCATATGCATGAAAGTATATTTGATGTGTCTGACTCCCTGCCTATGCATGAGACTAAAGTTTTGAATGATGCTGATGATACTGAATTGTGGTTTGCTGATTTGTTCAATAATTGTGAGCATGGTAGAGCACTACTTGTTTCTGAATTGGGAAAAACTAGACTACATTGTGATATTTTTGAGCCTAGAAATGAATGTAACTTAAATTCATCTGATTCTCTGCCTAGAACACAGTATGTTGCTCGATCTAAGTTTCTTATGCATGACACAGAGGTTTTGGATGATGATGATTATGAACTAGGGCTTGATGAATTGTTCTATAAAAATGAACATGATATGCTTGTTTCTGACTTTAGGAGAGTGTGTGTTGGTACTAGCGATTATATACATGAAAATAACTTAGACGTACCAACTTCCCTTCCCATGTCACAAACTGGTAATCTTGCACCCAACCTAGATTTGGTTTGTAACAAAATTGTAAAACCAACTTTTCTAAGAGGACCTAATCTAGGATTGGAACTGTGTGCCTCCCAAGTCCTCTTGGACTATTTTGCATCAAAGTATAACACCTTTAAGGAGGCACAGTTGGAATGCGCTCTTGCTTCTCTGCCCTTTCATAATAACAGTTCATTTTGAACTAGACCTTGTGCATGATGATCCTCCACAACTGCGAGATTTTGTGCCCAAAAGTATATCCGTTGAAAAATCCAGGTTTGGGGATAGCTCATTTTGTTTTTCAGCCTCACTTGCATTTCTGTGTTATTATAATTGTGTGAGGCTGTTAAAATTTCTACACTCCGTCTTTTGGGTTGATCCTCAACTCTTTAGACTGTTAATGTATGGTGAATTCTTCTTGTGTATAATCCAGTAGGTAATTTTTCTATCTCAAGTCAGTTTCATTTTTCTTTTGTATATATTATGCTAATCCAATGTGATCTCAGCTAAAATGTTGGATTCTAGCCGTGAATATTGGAGTTCAGTTCTTTCTTTCGTCAAATCTGGTAATCTCGTTCCTTTCCTCTACTCAGCATGGTTCTCTTGGTATGTATAATTTTGTTTATGTTTCGAAACATCGAGGACAATGTTTATTTTAGGTTTGAGGGTGAAAAGTGGATACCATGTGACTGTCACTGTGTTATAGTTGAAACAGAATTCTGCCATGTTAAAAAAAAATGAATAAATTGTTGAGCTCATCCATCTTGATCTGTGATGCCTGCGTGTATATGTTAGGGTTCTCGATCTAGATGATGAGTAGGGCTGTTCATGGTCGGTTTTGGTTCGGTTTCTAGCCAAACCAAAACCGAAACCAATACTATTGGTTTCTAAAAATCTAAACCAAACCAATCCATTAACCATTGGTTCGGTTTCCAAATGGTTCCAATTGGTTTCGGTTTTCCCAGTGGTTTTTGGTTAACCAATAATTATGTCAAACCAAAAAAAAAATACACAAATTTACAGATAAAAAAATCGTAGTTGCCGATAGTATTGGTTTACACAAATTTACAGACAAAAAAATAAATAAAAAATATCAAGAATAGTTAAAGCTTACTCTAATTCTAGAGATCAAAAAAAGATATATAATATATCTTAATTTAGTTATTGAAAAATAAAAAAGAAGGAAGACGGGAAGAAAAATGTCGAGTAGCAGGAGCTGTAGTTGGGGGTGGAGAAGGGAGGCGACTGAGAGAAGGAGAAAGAGAAAGAGGGAGAGTATCATAATGAAATATTAGATTTAGGGTTTCTATTTATCCTCTAAATCAATGGGTAGAATCTAATACTTATAAATCGACGGTAGAAACTAAACTTAAAAATTAATCGGTTTTCCAATGGTTTTTGGTTCGGTTTTAGAGGTCAAACCGAACCAAAACCAACACTATCGGTGCCTAATAATGCATGTTTATAGATCATTTTGTTGTCTTTTATCACATCTCAAGTTCTTTAATGTCCTGTTTTATACCAAATCATGTAATTTATTGTTTTTGAGTAAATATGTTTGTACTGAGTTATTTTTATAATATTAGGTAGTTAAATAAAGCTTGGAAATATGGAGAAGCAAGAGGAGCAGAGAAATGGGTAGCTAGTGACAAGCCAAGAAAAGAAGTAGAAGGCAGTGAAGAGTAAAAACAAGAACCTGTGTTGGCGCACTCAAGGCGTTGGCACCAGTGAACACGTCAATCACATATTCATGCCTTACACCAGACACTACTTCTTTCCCTAACACCAAACCTAGGTATTACTGAGAAACACCCTAGCAACACCTCTTTTCTTCCCTAAACTCCTCACGACCAGAAGCTTCAGTTTTCTCTCAATTCACCCCATGTTCTCTACTGTGTACTCCAACCACCACGACCTCACCCCTCTCCAACTACTCCACCTCTCCCAAACCTCTATCCAATTGATTTCCCTTGTAAAACAATCATTCATCCATTCATTCTGCCAGCAACTCAATTTCTCAAATTTCTTTTGCTAACCTATATGATTCTAGGGTTAGTCGTACGCATTCAGTGAAAGAGGAATGGGTATTGATGGAGCTTGAGTGTCGAGGAAATCAATGTATTCACCACAACACCATACTGAAGACAGTGAGAAATCAAGAGTCAAGTGGTTCAATTGATGTCAGACAACTAGTAAGCATCACAACTATTATACCTAATTTCATAGTTGTTTATTGTTGACATTTGGTGAAAATTGTGTATAAATTTGGAGTGGGTTTGTGATGAAAAAGGCATGCCCGGAGTAGCCGGTGCACCAAGATCTAGTAGTAATTTAGGTTTTCTATCTTCAACACTTTCAATGTTTTAATTTTCTCTTTGGGTCTAGATGAAACCCCTAAATAAATAGAATATCTTTGTTTGATTTTACTTGTTCTCCATGGATTTTTATTGAAAAGTATGATTAATCTCTGATTGCATATCAAATTACTTTCACCTTGTATGTCTTGCATCCTTGGTAGTTTGATCAATTCTTTGTTATGTTTTCAAGCTCTATGTAAATTGATTTAGTTCAATTTGTGATTACCTATGCCTTAAACAGATAGATAATTCTAGGAATTGACATCTTTTGATGAGATTAAATCATCATATTTGTTAGTGATTATATCACATCTTCAAGGTAGTTTGAGGCTAGAAATTCTATAGCTCCTTGATTGAAGGGAGAGCTAGTATATCAAATTAGGGATTTCTATGCATATAGGAGGTGGATTCGAAGCCCTAGTTTACCATTTATTGCTCTGTAATCTTATTTCTTTTGTATAATCATCCATCACTTTGTCGTATCGATGCAAACAAAACCCCTTTTGTCACTGTTTGGATTGAATCAGTTGTAATAAGGCCATAGTTTCAACTCTACACCCACCTTGTCCCTGTGAATCGACCTGTATTTGCACTATACACAATAAGGCACTATGCACTTGCAGTTTATTGTAGGCTTGTTTAAAGTCCTACCATTTTCCTATTTAAGAAAAGCCTGTTTATATTGCATATATTTTGTTTTTGCTTAACAAAATTTCGGTATAATCGATATATTCCATTATTGTGTATGGATATGTGTGTGTTGATTCAATTGTTTTCGATTAAGAAAAACTGTGTCAATTTATTTGACTTATTGTTTGGTATCTTCTTTATTGTTGGGATTCAAGTGTTTTTGCTTAACGAAATTCAGTGCAATTGCGGTGCTATAATGTCTATGTTTGTTTCAATTGCTTCCGGTTAAGAAAATAGTTTTACAAGTCAATTTATTTTGATTTGCATCTATTGTTTATGGATTAACGAAATACGGGATCATTTGTTTAGTCCAAATCGATTCCGGATAAGAGAAACTAAGTTAATTCTGATCTTAGTTAGACTTATCAAATTGGAGGATTCGGTTATTCAAGTCTAACTGAATTCCTTGACAAGAAAAACTAGTTAACTAACCTAGTGTTTGTATTGTCTAAATAGAAAAGGTCTAAGTTATTGTCTGAATAATTAGAGCCTGATGAGAAAAATAAAGTTAATTCTGATCTTTGTTTTGGTCTTATCGAAACAAGCGGTTGTACATACGCAACCTGTTTAACAAGGGAATTAAGTTTCTTAGTCGATTTGTTAAACTATTATGGAAAATTGCTTCGGGAAATTGTTTCCTTGATAACATATTAAAACTAAATTACTTGTAGTTTCGGTTTTAATATTGGTTATCTAAAGTGGTATGTGAAACCTTCGTGTTGAGCTCTTATAGGTTGTTTACAACTCTTTTAGATTTGTAAGATCCTTTCGGTTTGTCCTTTATTTGCTCGAACAATTGTCATTTTGTGACAAAAAGGGGGAGAAATATATGGAGTAAACAAGTGATTTGCAATCACTAATGAAAGGATAATTGTCCTTAAACGTTATATCTAACGAAAGAGTAAAGCATTGACTAAGGGGGAGAAACATATCATATTGTTGTTGTAGTATTCTGACTACAAAAAAGAAATAACAAAGATATTCAGATTGAATATCTACCTAGCTTACCTTCAGTGGGAGTAAAAGCTTTGTTATTCAAATGTCAACAGTGGCGTTTATTGATTGAATATATGCAGGTTATTGTGTTGTTGAAACTTCGAATCAAGCGTATGAAAAATGAATTCTTATGTAATTTGTTTATCCATATGTAATAAGAGTTTTGTCACTAAAATTGACAAAGGGGGAGATTGTTAGAGCATAGCTCGGTTGAACTCACCAAGCGTTGGTATGTCAAGTTTGGTTGTCATATTTTAGTGTGTCAAAACTCATCTAAAGTTGCTTAATTGTAAAGTAGAGTCAACTTCGTTTAGGTTAGACTAGAAAGTCTAGGAATGTTGAGACATACAAGTATTACTCCGAAGACCTGAAGAATGTGAAGAAGAAGCGAACTACAATGACAACATCATCCTTTCTCTTGAGGTTAGTCATATTGACTTGAACTATTTCATTCCTAACGTATCTTTCATGTCGTGTTATATTGAAAACATAATTGCGAAGCTGTATATACTGTACATATTTCATAATACTCTAGTGACGTGACATGGTCATATTTGTATGATCATAGTATTAGGGAATTAGAGTACGAAGTATAACGTTTATCTTCCGAACTTCGTAGATATGACATCGACATAATCTTGTATATACTGTTATGATTATGTGAATGGGTTATGGTGAAGATTTCATACTAGGAAACAATGTTTCACATTTTTTTTAAAGGAAGTACATTCATGAACTTGTTTTATTAATCAAAGGGAAATCGTTAGGCTTATTGGTACGACTATTCATTGCAAATCATTGGATTACCAATATGTGTGAGATGGTAGAATCGATCGTAACTTTGTTATGTATCTTGGTACAACTAATCACACGTGCCTGGCTTATGATTTGGTATGACTAGTTTTTATTGATTAGTGTAACCGATCCTAGTAGTTGGTGTGACCGATGACAGAGTGTTGTGTAATCTATCCTTGTAATTGGTGTAACCGGTCCTGGTAATTGGTGTAAACGATCCTGGTAACTGGTGAGACCGATCACAAGCAATACCATGAGAATATGGTTACCGGTTCTGGTAATTGATGTAAAAATCCTAGTAACTGATGTAACCGGTCCAGATAACTTGTGTGACCAATCACAACTATTTTCATATTGAGGTATAAACGATCCGAGTGACTGGTAGAACCGATTGAACCCATGTATGTGATTTGATCAATCACTTAGTAATCTTGGAATACAGGTGAACCAATTCTAAACTTGTTTGCAAGTGTGGTATAACCGATTCCAAGAATGTAAATCCATGTAAATATGAATAAGGATTTACAGTGAATAGATGTCAACATACTTTGAACACGTACAATAACTTTTATCTTTTATTTTTCAAATATATTCCTTAGTTCTCAAGGAGATCCTGTACCGAAATAAATTGAGAATCTTTTAATTAAGGTTTTTGGTTTTGTATGCTTTAATTACCAGCGATTAAATGCATATCTCTAGAGAATAAAAATTAGTAATGCACATTTACTAATTGGAGATTTTATATGGAGAGGTTTCGGAAATTTTGGACAAGTATTTATCGGAATTAGGAAAACCGAATTTTGCTATTCATTGCATATCTTGATAATATTTCCGGTTTTGGAAATTCCTTGGTGTCCAAACATCCTTGGTCTATAAATACCTAAGTTTGAATTTCTAACAAACTATCCTAAGAGCCAGGAAAACTTCATTCTTGTTTTTTCTGGTGGAGCCGTCTAATCGGAGAGGAAAGTATCCTAATTAGGTGAAATCTCTTACAACCGCTCGTTTAAAGACTTCTGTGGGATCAAGAATCTCTACGAGTACCGCTGTGGGAAACTAGATAATTGCAGTGTTATTAGTTTTCAATTGATTTGATTGACTAAGGTTGTTGAAACTTTGATTGCACCTAGTTTGTTTATTCTTGAGAATCTTCTCCTCTGATATAAGATCCACTCAAACTAGATCTAAGTATCGACGGGATCTTTAGAACTGTTTGTAGATCTAAAGACATTTTGTGATAATCCATTGTTAACAGACTTCATTCTGTGTGTGATTGATCACAAGAGATTCAAGTGGTGTGCAGGTATTTATTGAAGATCAAAGAAGGTTTGAAGACGAAGAAGATTTAAATCTCATATCTTTGGTGTGCACAAACATTGATATGCTAGGATCCAACTAGAACCGGATTTATTCAATTAATTAGTTGCATGAGATCGGCATCGTTTTATAGTTTCTCGTGGAGCTCTATATTGATTGATTGCGAATTTAATCTTGACTACTTTGGTAGTTATTGGATAGATTGATCTAACCAGGGAAAGGAGTTTATTAGATTAAACGGAAGAGCCTTTGCATATGACTTGAGATATCTTTATCTTCAAAGAATCAAAAGAGTTGTTACCAAACAGATTTGTTGTTCCTTTACTGTTTGGAATACGGTCCAAAGGAATTGTTACAGTGCGTGCACTCATCGAAGTCGGAAGCGCAGGGATACTGAGGAAACTAAGTGAACTAGGGGTTGTTGCTTGGTCTCAACTATACGAAGTTGGTGTAGATTTTTTATAGCGGCTTAATTATGAGAGTATTCAATTCTGGACTTGGTCACGGGGTTTTTCCGCATTTGCAGTTTTCCTCCTTAACAAAATCTTGCTGTGTGATTTACTTTTGTTTTCCGTAATTATATTTGTTTATAAAATTTAAAGTAAATTCACTACACCATTTTAAGGTATTAGCAACCTACATAGATGTTGTTGAACGGGGTCGCAACAGGCTTTTTCCGTTGCTAACACGGTGTCGCAGTTTTTAGCAACGACATAAGCTCTGTTGCGAATCTCAGTCAGAGCAAAAGACGAGGGTACCCAAATATACCTCAATCTAAAACTTTTCCACCTATAAGTCGTTTTCCCGAAAGTGATTTTCTATGGACTGAGTCAAGACAATACAACGAATCGGTTCACACTTCGTGTGATCGTCTATGGATACGAGATCGAGACAATACAAATACAAGATAACTTGTGTGATTGACTATGAATACAAGATCGAGACAATACAACAACGAAAGTGTGATTACTTGATAATAGGTTCGGACTTAACTAAACTCTATAGGATTGCTATCAAGTAATTACGGAACTAAACGTTTGTGTAATTTACTTTAAATTATAATAAAAACAATTATAATTGCGGAAGACAAAAGTAAATGACACAACAAGTTTTTGTTCACAAGGAAACCGCAAATGCAGAAAAACCCTGGGACCTAGTCCAAAATTCAATACTCTCAGAATTAAGCCGCTATACAAAATCTAAACCAACTTCATATAATTGAGACCAAGAAACTAAACCTATAGTTCACCTAGTTTCTTCAGTATCCCTACGCTTCCGACATTCGATAAGTGCACGCACTGGAATAATTTCTTTGGTTCGTATTCCAAACAGTAAAGGAACAACAAATCTGTTCAGTAACAACTCTTTTCAAACAAAGTGATATGAGTTTGACAAAGGCTCTTCCGTTTACCAATAAACTCCTTTGTAGGGTTCTAGATCTATCTAATTCACAACTACCAAAGCAGTCGTGTTTACACTATGCAATCAATAATAGGATCCACCAATATACTATATACTGATTCCGATCTGCGCAACTAATCAATCAAGTCTATCAAAGATAAACTGATTATAGATGGATCCCAGCCGATCAAATTTGTGCACACCAAAGATTATGAACCCAATAAGAAATCTTCTTTGTCTTCAAATCTTCTTAGATCTTGAACAAACATCTGCACACCACAACTTGAATCTCTTGTGATCAATCACACATATAACGGAGTCTGTTAACAATGGATTATCACAAGACGTCTTTAGATCTAAAAAAGTTCTAAAGATCCGTCGAAAGTTCGATCTAGTTTGAGTGAATCTTATATCAGAAGAGAAGATTCTCAAACATAAATAAACTAGTTGCAATCGAAGTTCAACAACCATTAGTCAATCAAATCAATCGAAAACCAATAATACTGCAATTATCTAGTTTCCCACCAACGGTACTCGTAGAGATTCTCAATCCCAAAGAAGGCTTTAAAACGAGCGGTCGTAAGAGATTTCGTCTAATTAGGATACTTTCCTCTCCAGATAGACGGCTCCACCAGTAACAACACAACTTGGTAGTTTTGCTGGCTCTTAGGATTAGTTTGCTCGAAATGCAAACTTAGGTATTTATAGACCAAGGAATTTCCAAAACTGAACATTCTCAAGATATGCAATAAATGCCCAAATTGGTTTTTATAATTTTTGGAAATGGTTTGTCCAAATATCTATCGAAATCTCACTAGAAACTCTCCAATTAGTAAATGCACATTACCAATTTTTATTTTCCAGAGATATGCATTTAATTGCTTGTAATTAAAAGCATATAAAACTAAAAACCTTAATCAAAAGATTCTCAATTTATTTCGGTCGAGGATTCTCCTTTAGTTATTAAGGAATATCTTTGAGTAAAAGATAAGAATTACTTCACATGTTCAAAGTATGTTGACATCTTTATCTTTGTAAATCCTTTTTCATATTTATAATCTTGGAACCGATTTACCACACTTCCAAACGAGTTTAGAATTGGTTCATCTGATTTCCAAGAACTATATGTGATTTATCAAATATCAATTATCAAATCACTAATCATGGGTTTACGGTTCTACTAAACACAAGGATTGGCTCTACCTCCATATGGTTACTAGGATCGGTTACATCAGTTACCAGGATCGGTTACATCAATTACCAGGACCGGTTACCATATACTCATGTTATTACTTGTGATCGGTTACACCAGTTACTAGGATCGGTCACACCAATTACAAGGATCGATTGCGCACTCTTTTTTGATCGGTTACACCAATTACTAGGATCAGTTACACCAATTACTAGGATCGGTCATACCAATTACAAATATCGATCATACTATCTTAGGTGATTACTTAGGATCGGTTGCATTAATAAAAGTCATACCAATACATAAGTCAGGCACTGTGAATAGTTTTACCAAGATACATAATAAATTATGATCGGTTGTATTAATCACACATATTGGTAATCTAAAGATATGCAATGAATAACAATACCAATAAGCCTAGCGATTTGCCTTTAGATTCACAAAACAAGTTTATGAATGTACTTCCTTTAAAAGAATGTAAACATTGTTTCCTATGACGAAATCTTCACCCATACCCATACACATAATCACAATAAAATTCATACGATTATGTCGATGTCTTATATACGAAGTTCAAAAGATAAGTGTTATACTTCGTATTGTAATTCCTTAATACTATGTCTATCTACTAGAGTATAATCATTCAGAGCTTCGCAGTTTTGTTTTCAATATAACACGATTTGAACGATACGTTAGGAATGAAACAGTTCAAGTTAAATTATTACTAACCTCAAAAGGAAGGATGATGTCGTCGATGTAGCTCTTTACTTCTTCACATTCTTCAAGTCTTCGAGTAATACTTGTATATCTCATATTCTAATAACTTTCTAGTTTAACCTATACGAATTTGACTCTATTACATAATCAAACGACTCTTTAAATGAGTTTTGGTTCACTAAAATATGACAACCAAACTTGACATACCAACGCTTGGTGGGTTCAACCGAGCAATGCTCTAACAATCTCCCCCTTTGTCAATTTTAGTGACAAAACTCTTACATCATATGGATAAAAAAATTACAAAAATTCATTATACATACGCTTGATTCCAAGTTTCAACATCACAATAACATGCATAAATTCAATCCTTAAATGTCATTGTTTACATTATAATAACAAAGCTAATACTCCCCCTACAGGTGAGATAAGTAGATTTTGAATCCGCACATCTTTGTTATTTTCCTCTTGTAGTTCAAATAACCACAATCATCATATGATATGTTTCTCCCCCTTGGTCAATGCTTTACTCTTTCGTTAGATATAAAGTTTTAAGCACAATTGTCCTATCCTTAGTGAATACCATTCACTTGTTTACTCCATATATTTCTCCCCCTTTTGTCACAAAATGACAAAGGTTTGAGCAAATAAAGGACAAACCGAAAAAATCTTACAAATCTAAAAGACTTGTACAACATATAAGAGTTAAGCACGAAGGTTTCACATACCATTTTAGATAACCAATATCAAAACCGAAACTACAAGTAATTTGGTTTTAATATGTTATCAAGGAAACAATTGCCCGAAGCAATTTTCCCTAATAGTTTAACAAATTGACTAATCGCCTTAGTTTTTTTTTTTTGCTAAACCGATTGTATAAATACAATCGCTTGTTTGATAAGACCAAAATAAATATCAAAATTAACTTTATTTTTCTCATCAGGTTCTAATTATTCAAAACAATAACTTAGACCTCTCACTTTTAAACAAGACAAGTACTAGGTTAGTTAACTAGTATTTCTAGTTAAGGCATTCGATTAGACTTGAATAACCGAATCCTTCACTTTGATAAGTCTAACTAAGATCAGAATTAACTTAGTTTCTCTTACCCGGTATCGAGTTGGACTAAACAAATGATCCCGAGTTTTTGTTAAGCCATAAATAATTCACACAAACCAAATAAATCAAATTGCATAATTATTTTTCTTAACCGGAAGCAATTGAAACAAACATAGACATTATAGTACCGCAATTGCATCGAAATTTCGTTAAGCCTAAACAATTGATACCAAACAATAAAGAAAGATAACAATAGTTTTTCTCAACCCGAAACAATTGAATCACACACACACACACATCCATATACACATAATGGAATAAACATCAATTGTACCGAAATTTTGTTAAGCAAAAGCAAAATATATGCAATAAAATCAGGTTTTTCTTAAACAGGAAAACGATTAACTAACAAATTTGTTACCTCAGATTCCGTATCCTCTTCTACCCAGAAAGATATATCATTAAACACAAGTTCACGTTAGAACTCTCCCCCGTTGTGTTGTCATCCTCTCGCAAGAACAAAAGAACAACAACAAAGAGCAACCTTTACCGGAGAAAGGTTGAATCGGTTTTAACTAATGTATAGAAAAAGTTAAAAACCCGAAACACTTATGTTTATATGCTAAACCAAAATCGATTCAACATATTGCGACTTTTTCACATATGAGTTTCAATCGGAACTCCTTATGATCCTTTGATAAAGCCTACCAACATGGGCTAGAACTTAATCCCGCTAAATCAAAAAGCCACACAAACCATAAGGGTTCACATCATATGAGATCGAATATTAAGGTTAATAAAAACCGAAATCAGACATCTCATAAATCCAATTTGCAAGACACCATAAATATTTAAAAGTAAATCACGTATTGCAATTACCTCAATCTTGTAGGAAGTTAAATTATGAAACCAACGCAAAAAGAATGAGGTCATTCCGAGTTCGGGCGAAGAAGTTATGAGCAAGACAGTTTTACACTCCTTCGTATGGACCAATCACACCAATCACTAGGACCGGCTAAACCAATCACTAGAATCGGTTACAGTGATTACTTGTGACGGGTCACAACATGAATCCACACAAAACTGTTTTAGACATAACTTTTGCATACAATGTCTGAATTCAGTGATTTTTGGCTCGTTTTAACAGTATAAACAAGAGCTACACATATATGACCAGTAGATATCAACATCATAAACTCAAAGTTACCGTTTCTATAAAAATCTCAAATATAAATAAAGAACGTATGAGTTTAGAAGAAAAGGAATCTCCCTAAAGATGTTAATTAGTCATATAATAACCTAGAGATTATGTGCTCAGTTATCATGTGCTTCCTCACCTATCATAAGATTGAGCACAAAGGTGAGCATGCACATTCCAACACAACTAGGTTATGTTTTGGTGAGCCTTGTCTTGTTTGTCACGGGTGACTAAGACAGAATCATCACTCTTGACCTCTTGCTTGATTTGTTTTCTCTTGTTCCATCTCTTGTTTTTGAACTTTGACTTGTGATGAAGAGTGTCATTATCACAAAGTTCACTAGTATAAGAGATTTCAGACATGATGTCTCTCTTTAGTCTTTCAAGAAAACTCTTGTAATTATTGTCACCAACAATTAACAGATGAGAGTCATTCTTTTGACTAACTTTTGGTCTCTTCTTGGCTATGGAAGACTTCGGGACCCATTTAGAGTTCGGTTTCGCAGGAGCAGCTTTCTCCTTCATACCATTAGGACGATTGTCCTTTTGAATACTTTGCAAAACAACTTTTCTCCAATTTGGAACATCAGATCTTGTCTTAGCATTTACAAAGTCATCTCTCCTTTTATAATTGGGTCTTCTATGATATGACCTTGTCGAGCGATAGGTAAAATTTGAACTATTATTATAATAATTCTTTTGCCTAAACTTAGGACAATAACGATCTGAGTTCTTTCGGGGAGCAAACTTAGCCAATTCGTTTGATACAAAAGAAAGTGCATCTTGCATCTTACGAAACTTTGCATCCCCATTGCAAGTGTCCCTTATTACCACAATAATGACAATGCTTAACATACGAAGATTGAGTTTTAATGTTACCTTTTTGTGGATCCTCTTGCATTGGAGATCGACGAGTTTTCTTCTTCTCCCTCTTAACTTTGTTCAACATTGTTAGTTTCTTGACATTAGCAGTAGTGCTCTCTTTGATTGCTTCTGGTTGAACACAATTCTTAGGCTTGACAGGCTTTTCTTTTTTACAAGAAATAATATCATTTTTGACATCAATGGAAGCCTCTGGTTGAGAAGAATTTGTAGTTTTAACAAATTTTATCTCATTGTTATCATTGGAAGCACTTGATTCCTCATATCCCAATCCACGTGTATCACCATGATATCTCCCTGCTTCTAACAATGAGGATAAATTGTTTGTGGTATCATTAGACTTTTTCAAGTACAAATTTTCTTCTTCCAACGTCTTGATTTTATCAAGAGCACCGGTTAGATCAGCCTCAAGGCGTTTTTATCGTGAGAGATATTCACCTTCTTTCTCTTCAAAACTCTTTTGTTGAGAATTAACCCTTGCTTCAGATTCAGCAAGTTTCTTTTTCGACAAAAACAGATCTCTTCGAAGATTTTCACATTCTAATTTCTTAGAATTTAGATCGTTTGTACGATCTTTAAGAAGAAAATCACCGGTATGATAACCATTATAATATCCTTGAAAAGCCCTATTCAGTTTCTTGTTCTCACGACAAAGAGGAGTCATAAAACCAAGAAAATATGAAGTTCTCAGTTTTTTATTTTTCAAAGGATTCAGTAGTTTAGAGTATTCTGAGATATCCTCTTCTACTTCTCGTTCAAAATCTGAGTCATCATCATCGGAAATTTCATCAAACCCTTCTTGTAGACGTATTTTCCAGTCTTCATCAGTTTCTACATCATTAACAAGATTAACTTGTCTAGTAGATTCTCTCGAGTTGATTTTATGAAGACCTTCATATATTGATTCGTAGATGCCATTATCAAGTGTTAATTCAAAACTCTTGATACCTTGCTTTACGTTAACTGAATCATTATCAGGTTCTATAAAAACCATTTTTAGATTCCAGTCTTATAGGTTGGATCACACCAAACACAGATTATTAGATCTTTTCGTGTTTGCCTGATCTGATGCCAGTTGAAAAGATGAGGGTACTCAAATATACCTCAATATAAAACTTTTCCACCTATAAGTCCTCTTAGCGAAAGTGAGTGTCTATGGACTGTGTCGAGACAATACAACGAATCGGTTCACACTTCGTGTGATCGTCTATGGATACGAGATCGAGACAACACGACAACAAGATAACTTGTGTGATTGACTATGGATACAAGATCGAGACAATACAACAACGAAAGTGTGATTACTTAATAATAGGTTCGGACTTAACCAAACTCTATAAGATTGCTATCAAGTAATTATAGAATTAACGTTTGTGTAATTTATTTTAAATTCTAATAAAAACAATTATAATTGCGGAAAACAAAAGTAAATGACACAACAAGATTTTGTTAACGAGGAAACCGCAAATGCATAAATCCCCCGGGACCTAGTCCAGAATTGAATACTCTCAAAATTAAGCCGTTATACAAAATCTAAACCAACTTCGTATAGTTGAGACCAAGCAACTAAAGCTATAGTTCACATAATTTCTTCAGTATCCCTGCGCTTCCGCCATTTGATAAGTGCACGCACTGGAACAATTCCTTTGGTTCGTATTCCAAACAGTAAAGGAACAACAAATTTGTTCGGTAACAACTCTTTTCAAACAAAGTGATATGAGTTTGACAAAGGCTCTTCCGTTTAACAAATAAAATCCTTTGTTAGGTTCTAGATCTATCTAATTAACAACTAGCAAGATACTATATACTCCTTTGTCAGGTTCTATATCTATCTAATTAACCAATAAGCAATCGTGTTTAGACTATGCAATCAATAATAGGATCCACCAAGATACTATATACTGATGCCGATCTACGCAACTAATCAATCAAATCTATCAAAGATAAAACGATTATAGTTGGATTCCAGCCGATCAAGTTTTGTGCACACCAAAGATTATGAACCCAATAAGAAATCTTCTTTGTCTTTAAATCTTCTTAGATCTTCAACAAACACCTGCACACCACAACTTCAATCTCTTGTGATCAATCACATACAGAACAGAGTCTGTTAACAATGGATTATCACAAAACGTCTTTAGATCTAAAAACAGTTCTAAAGATCCCGGCGAAACTTCGATCTAGTTTGAGTGAATCTTATTTCAGAAGAGAAGATTCTCAAGCATAAACAAACTAGGTGCAATCAAATTTCAACAACCGTTAGTCAATCAAATCAATCGAAAACTAATAATACTGCAATTATCTAGTTTTCCACCAGCGGTACTCGTAGAGCTTCTCAATTCCAAAGAAGTCTTTAAAACTAGCGGTCGTAAGAGATTTCGCCTAATTAGGATACTTTCCTCTCCAAATAGACGGCTCCACTAGTAACAACACAACTTGGTAGTTTTGTTGGCTCTTAGGATTAGTTTGCTCGAAATGCAAACTTAAGTATTTATAGACCAAGGAAGTTTGGACAACAAGGAATTTCCAAAACTGAATATTTTCAAGATACGCAATAAATGCCCAAATTGGTTTTTATAATTTTTGGAAATGGTTTGTCCAAATATCTACCGAAATCTCACTAGAAAATCTCCAATTAGTAAATGCACATTACCAATTTTTATTTTCCAGAGATATGCATTTAATTGATGGTAATTAAAAGCATATAAAACTAAAAACCTTAATCAAAAGATTCTCAATTTATTTCGGTCGGGGATTCTCCTTTAGTTATTAACGAATATCTTTGAGCAATAAAAGATAAGAATTACTGCACATGTTCAAAGTATGTCGACATCTTTATCTTTCTAAATCCTTTTTCATATTTATAATATTGGAACCGATTTACCACACTTCCAAACGAGTTTAGAATTGGTTCATCTGATCTCCAAGAACTATATGTGATTGATCAAATATCAATTATCAAATCACTAATCATGGGTTTACGGTTCTACCAAACACAAAGATCGGCTCTACCTCCATATGGTTACCAGGATCGGTTACATCAGTTACCAGGATCGGTTATATCAATTACCAGGACCGGTTACCATAAACTCATGGTATTACTTGTGGTCGGTCACACCAGTTACCAGGATCGGTTACACTAATTACCAGGACCGGTTACACCAATTACAAGGATCGATTACACACTCTTTTGTGATCGGCCACACCAATTACTAGGATCAGTCACACCAATTACAAATATCGATCATACCATCTTAGGTGATTACTTAGGATCGGTTGCACTAATAAAAGTCATACCAATACTAGGCAGGCACTGTGAATAGTTTTACCAAGATACATAATAAATTATGATCGGTTGTACTAATCACACATATTGGTAATCCAAATATATGCAATGAATAATAATACCAATAATCCTAGCGATTTCCCTTTCGATTCACAAAACAAGTTTATGAATGTATTTCCTTTAAACGAGTGTAAACATTGTTTCCTAGGAAGAAATCTTTACCCATACCCATACACATAATCACAATAGCATTCATACGATTATGTCGATGTCTTATATACGAAGTTCAAAAGATAAGCGTTATATTTCATATTGTAATTCCGTAATACTATGTCTATCTACTAGAGTATAATCATTCACAGCTTCGCAGTTATGTTTTCAATATAGCACGACTTGAAAGATACGTTAGGAATGAAATAGTTCAAGTCAAAAAATTACTAACCTCAAGAGGAAGGATGATGTCGTCGATATAGCTCTTTACTTCTTCACATTCTTCAAGTCTTCGAGTAATACTTGTATGTCTCCTATCCTAATAACTTTCTATTTTAACCTATACGAAGTTGACTCTAGTACATAATCAAGCGACTCTTTAAATAAGTTTTTGTTCACTAAAATATGACAACCAAATTTGACATACCAACGCTTGGTGGGTTCAACCGAGCAATGCTCTAACATGAAGTATCAAAGAAAATTCTACATTGAGACGGAAAATCATAATTAGAGTGATGGATTTCGATGAGATACAAGGTCTGCCCAATTTCAAGTACGTATATATTTCATTCACATTGTCTATTGTAGAACGATTTTTTTTTGGGTATAGGTTTCATTTCTAAACGATTGATGTTTAGTAGTATATATAGGAAATTTGATGTGATCAAGTGTACCATAAAAACGGATACGGGCTTATACTAAACTGTATAGTACGAATTTCACATTTTAGAAGAGTGTCCGAAGATAAAAAAAAAGATATCAAGGCCGAATATTTATGAGGAAAATGGCTGAAGGACAATACCACAGTACACAAGAAGAAAAAAACAGTTGGATGAAGGCCACAAATCCTCGTGTAGGCCACTCTTAAATTTTCATATTTTTTTACAAAATTTAACCCTTATATCAACTGACTTTATGTCAATGTTTATGATTTTTTTGTTTTGTTCGATAATATGATATGATGCCTCTTGTTTGGTCTATGCAGGGGAAATGACGGTGAGCCATTGTCCTTGAAGGACCAATCATATGTGCTTGAGAATGTGTTCAAGTATCATTCAAATAAAAACGTATAAATGGGTTTAGACATGTATCATTTGATGGTAAGCTGAGTTGCCATCCACTACTACTTAAACTTATACCCCTCCGTTCCATTTTAGATAAGGATCTAGAGTATTTCACACAGTTTAAGAAATAAAGAGAGGTATAACTTTTTTTTCTATTTATAACTTAGACAAAAGTATCCAAACATTAATTGTTATTACTATATTTAAAATGAACGCATAATTCCAAGACAAAATATAAGGGTGTTGTTGGAAGTTTTATGAGAAAAAGATGAAACCCTCGTGTATTTTGGAACAATTTTTTTCTCCCTAAACCCTCATCTAAAATGGAAATGAGGGAGTATAAAACTTTCAATCTTCACAGCGTTCTATTATATTTTGTGAGATTACCAAATTCATTTACATTAATTATATGCATAAACTTTTCAGGAATATGCTTGAAATCAGGAGTTCGAATGATGATTAGAGTAAAATAAAAGACCCCAATCATATAATGTTGTCTTTGTTCATTCACCAGTGTTGACTATTGAACTGTTTGTTTTGACAGGTAAATCTCAGTCTTTACGAAGATTCAAGGTGCTTCTATTTAGTCTTGACAGACGGATGTAGAGAAGATTTCTCGTACCATAAATATATATAAAAAATCGTCAAAGAGAAATATGTTGCACTAGATGAATATTTCAATAATAGACATTTCAAAACACCTCATGATAGAGGTGGCACGAACTGGAATCATATGGATTTGGGTGTGTCTGGTGTCACCCATCAACTGAGCTCAAGAAACAAAATCATTGTCATCATCATAGTTTCGGTTAGTTCAAGTCTTTTATGCTGAAAATGTATAGCTAACTCTTTTATTGACCGATATAGCTGGTGATGTTGTCAAAAGTATTTCTGAGGTTTTTTTTGTTGTTGATTGTTTGGAATAGGTGTACATGGTGATTGAGTACTATTAATCATTTCATAAAGAAAAGATTTGGTGTGATAGTAAAGAAATTATAATAATAACAAAGAATTTCGCCATTCATGTCAATGAGAGAGGTTTCAATAATGAGGATATTTCAATGTTTATTTATATTTTGTTGTTGTTGCTGCTGAAACTCTTTGTCCCCAGAAAAATCACTGTCTGAGTATTTTAATATGAACAAGTCTGTTCCCGGATGTATCGAATTGAATCATTTGAAGGAGACACAAGGAAGAAATGTCTTTTCATTCCAATATTACTTAAAACTGCATACACCACCGCTAGTTCACACTGCACTGTTGGCAGCTATCATGTCCTTATCATTCTCGTTACACCTAAAATATAGATAATCGTTTCTAGAGATTGTCTATAGATTTTCAAGACATGATCGTTTCCTCAAAAAAATCACTCTGAAAGGTTCTGAAAGTTAAGTCCAAATGTCCAATTTAGACATGATTTCCACACCCAATATCACTAATGGGTCCATGGCTCAGTGGTAGAGTATTTGACTGCAGATCAAGAGGTCACCGGTTTGAACCCGGTTGGGCCCTTTTTACAAAATCATTTTTAGTAGGTTAATTAGATGGTTAATGATAATTAGATTAGGTTAAATGAACTAAACTTAAGTTATAGGAGTTATACATTTTATCAATGTCAATATTTAATATTTCATTTATTACCTATTTCCCATCCTCACTTTTTCTAAATCCTATCCGAATCACAAAATCTATTTTTATTCAACTCCTTCTAAGTTAAGTAAACAAAACTCAACTTGATCACTACCGTCTTCCTTGTCCCCCGCTCTCTCTCAAATCTCCACTTCTAACCTCTGTAAGTTGTGCCACAACCCCGAAACACCTTGTGTATAACCATAAAGTACTACTACATCTGGTATTGTTTATAGACATGATCTAATCATAGTAATGGTTTCGTACTCAATACAAAAAGAACGATGACTATGATTAACCGCATATTCATATTGATGCGATGAAAACAACCCAAATGAACTAAAATTGAGACGGCAAGAGGACATGGAATTTTCATAGGTATTTTCAATTAGTTTTATTATACTCAGTTACCTCTAAATTTAATAATTTCATATTATTGGATTGTTTTTCTTCGATTATTCCATTATGGTATTACGTACGAGAAGTATGTTTCGCGATTCAATCTTCAAACCTGATTAAAAAGGTTCGGTAATTAATTTCCATCCTCATCAATTTTGTGGAGTGGTGAAAGTTTAGGTTAACTACGTAAAATAATAGAATGAATTTTGTTTACCCAATATAATAAGGGTCTTATAAAATCTGGTTTGTGTGGTTGGGATGAGAATTTGAAAAAATGAGGATAAAAAATGGGTAAAACCTTATTATAAATGGGTTTCACGTCCATTTGGATTGTACCTAATGACCACGAAAACATTGTATACAAAGCATATTTGGAAAATGTATTATGAGCTATATTGAAATTAAAAGTAGGAAAAAAATGGGCTTGATCCTAAAGTCCTCGTTTGACATACGAGACATAGCTGATCCACATGGTTAAGTTTAGATCACGAGGAGGGATTTAGATCATCAAACAAATTTTACAACATACTTAATTAAAACATGTGACAATATTTAGGTCAGGGACGGATCCAGAAATCTTGCATGGATAGGACTGGAACATCATCAGTTGACAATGCGGTTGGAGGCCGCAATTTTTTTTTTGGAACAAATCCAATGATAATTGAGATGTGCCAATAAAATACTAAATAGATGACTAATGAAAGATAAAAATAAATAGAATCTATATGACAAACTCAATGGGATAAGAAAAATATGGTTTAGGGAAAAAAATGGAAAAATAAATATGATTAAAAGAAAAAAGTTATGTTTTAAAGAAGATACTCCCTCTGTCCTGAAATTTATGTCCTCTATTCTATTTTCGTCTGTCCTAAAATACTGTCCAGCTTCTGTTTATAGTCATATCTTTTAGTCAAACTTTCATATTTACCCTTCAACTTTTATTAATTATAAAATTGTTTGTAATATAATCAATCTAAAATCTTAAATGATATTTTCCCCAATAGGAAACAAATCTACTAAATCAATCCACACATATTTTTATTTTTATCTTCTATTTAAACATTTCTATAAATAATAAAATTACCAAGTATTTATTTATCTTACACACTCCATAATTCGTATACTCCTTTTAATTTTGGTAATAACATAACATTTAATAGGGATAATTTTTTTACAGTTCTCCGGTCTCATTAATATCATGACTTAGTCAAAGCGGACTAATAATTTAGGACGGAGGGAGTATTAGTTTTAGTTCTTTAATAACAAGGGCTAAACCTATTTGGACAAAGAAAATACATTAGCTAGGTATAACCATGAGAGGACTAACCACTAATTTTCAAAAAATTTACATAACTAATTTTTTGTTTGCCAAATATAGGGACGGGCTATAGCCCGGGTTAGCCCCTTGCTAGGCCCGTCCCTGATTTAGGTCGTAATGATTGATTATAGGTTACATTGCATCGCATGACACGATTTGATTTTTGGTGGGATACATTGCAGTACTATGTAAATAGTGAACTACAAAGCAGATTCTGGGTTACAGTGCAGGCTTTAAATCACACAAAATTGGTTAAAAAGATTAAAATCAACAATTTTTGGGTGAAATAGACAGTTAGATTTTGATACTGTTTAAATGGACAAAAATATAAAAATAGGCAGAATGTAACCAGTTTCATCGTGCCCATTTTCAAATATTTTTTCTTATTTTTAATTTACACAGGATGTATCCAGTTTCATCCTTACTATTTTTTAAAAAAATTTCATCCTTACTATTTTTTTTTTTTTTGGCCATTTCACCCAAACTATTTTTTACTCGTCCATTTGAACTGTGATTTAAAAATATTTGGACAAATGACCCATTTTCCGTTTAGATCACAAATCAAACGCTGATCCCCGTTGGTAGATTTTGGGTTTCAATAAAAGAAAATTTTAGTATTTTACCTCTTAATGAGAGATTTTGGGTGAGAAGCAACACTTTGAGTCACGTGGCCCATATTGAGTCGCTTACCAAAATTTGGGCCACAATACAAATTTCCCGTCACTGGCAAAACTCTAGTTATACCTCTTAATTTATGCAACAAGAAAAAATTTGTATTTAGGTGTCGCGTGCCTGTTTTTCTGAATGAATTCACATAATATAGTTTCACAAGGCTGTTAATGATGGATACTAATTCACCAGGAAGGTACCATAAGAAACCATATGAGACAACACTATTTTCAGTTCATATTATATTATATGAGTTTTGATACCCTTCCAATTAAGTTTTATAATTTCTGTGAATAGACAATTTGGAGCAGAAATGCACGTTTTGGATGATGATGGGATATATTTTAGGTTATACTAGTTGATTTTCCTTTCCCATTACGAACATGCTCTGGGTCATAAAGAAATTTTTGGGTTCAACTTGTTAACAATGAAATATTTTGTTTTTACATTGATATTTTTTTGTTTCATCTCACTGTGATTGTATTAGCTGCAGGTAAGAAAACTGCAGTCAATCAAAGAGAGTCCCTAAAAAGAATATACTAGAACACCGCTGCCACGGTGGGTAGGACCAACCGAAGAAAAACGAAACACCACTTCAATTTTCGAAAATTGTGCCTAAAGCGAAAGTATCACTTTTCCTGAAACAGAGGGAGTATGTCGTGAAAAGACGAGGGTGCCCAAATATACCTTAATCTAAAAAATTTCCACCTAAAAGTCCTTTCTCAGAAAGTGATTGTCTATGGACTGAGTCGAGACAATACAACTAATCGGCTCACATTTCGTGTGATCGTCTATGGATACGAGATCGAGACAATACGGCAACAAGATAACTTGTGTGATTGACTATGGATACAAGATCGATACAATACAACAACAAAGTATGTTTACTTGATAAAGGGTTCAGACTTAACCAAACACAATAGGATTGCTATCAAGTAAATAGGAATTAACGTTTGTGTAATTTACTTTAAATTATAATAACAACAATTATAATTGCGGAAAAGTAAATGACACATCAAGATTTTGTTAACAAGGAAACCGCAAATGCATAAAAACCCCGGGACCTTGTCCAGAATTGACTACTCTCAGGATTAAGCCGCTATACAAAATCTAAACCAACTTCGTATAGTTGAGACCAAGCAACTAAACCTATAGTTCACTTAGTTCCGTCTGTATCCCCGCGCCTCCAACTTGCAATAAGTGACGTACTTGGAACAATTCCTTTGGTTCGTATTCCAAACAGTAAAGGAACAACAAATCTGTTCGGTAACAACTCTTTTCAATCAAGTGATATGAGTTCGACAAAAGGCTCTTCCGTTTATCCCAATAAACTCCTTTGTCAGGTCCTTATATCTATCCAATAACAACTACCAAAGTAAGGTCAATATTTTGCAATCAATACTTTGAATCACAAAGAATTGTATTGATGCCGATCTACTCAACTAATCAATCCAATCTATCACAAAGATCAACCGATTATAGTTGGATCCTCTTTTCCCGAAACAAGTATTGTGCACACCAAAGATTATGAACCCAAATCATAAATCTTTTTCGTCTTCAAATCTTCTAGATCTTCAATAAACACCTGCACACAATCAACTTGAATCTCTTGTGATCAATCACACATATAACAGAGTCTGTTAACAATGGATTATCACGAGACGTCTTTAGAACTACAAACAGTCTAAAGATCCCCGTCGAAACTTCGATCTAGTTTGAGTGAATCTTGTATCAGAAGAGAAGATTCTCAAGAATAAACAAACTAGGTGCAATCAAAGTTCAACAACCGTTAGTCAATCAAATCAATCGAAAACTAATAATAAACTGCAATTATCTAGTTTTCCACCAACGGTACTAATATAGCTTCTCAATCCAAAGAAGTCTTTAAACCGAGCGGCCGTAAGAGATTTCGCTTAATTAGGTTACTTTCCTCTCCGAATAGGCGGCTCCACCAGTAACAACACAACTAGGTAGTTTTGCTGGCTCTGAGGATTAGTTCGCTCAAAATGCAAACTTCAATATTTATAGACCAACGAAGTTTGGACACCAAGGAATTTCCAAAACCGAAAATATTCTCAAGATATGCAATATATTTCCAAATTCGGTTTCCATAATTCCAGGAAATGCTTTGTCCAAATATTGACCGAAATCTCACTAGAAAATATCCAATTAGTAAATGCACATTACTAATTTTTATCTTCCAAATATAAAATTAAAAACCTTAATTAAAAGATTCCCAATTTATTTTCGATCCGGGATTCTCCTTTAGCTATTAAGGAATATCTTTGAACAATAAAAGATAAGCGTTACTGCACATGTTCAAAGTATGTCGACATCTTTACTTTGTAAGTCCTTTTTCATACTTACAATCTTGGAACCGATTTTCCACACTTCCAAACAAGTTTTAGAATTGGTTCATCTGACTTCCAAGAACTACGTGATTGATTATCCTATCAAATCACCAAATTTGGGTTTAACGGTTCTACCAAAACAAGTTTCGGTTCTACCTCCATGTGGGTACTAGAATCAGTCACTCTAGTTACCAAAACTTGGTTGATTAGGTACTAGGATCGGTTCCCACATATATATGGTATCTAAATTGTATTTGGTGCACATGTCCATAGGATCAGTCCCCAATAACTAAAAACGTGTTGCACATGTTCATAGAATCGGTTCCCAATAACTAGAAATTTGTTGCACCTCTTACAAGGATCGATTCCCCTTTTGTGGTCGGTTGCACCTCTTACTAGGATCGGTCCCCCAATGTCTAGAGTTGGTCATACCAATTACAACAAATCGATCATACCATCTCAGGTGATTACTTAAGATCGGTTTGACTAATAAAAGTCATACCGATAAAAAAGTCAGGCCTTGTGAATAGTTTTACCAAGAACATAAATAAGTCATGAGCGGTTATACTAAACATACATATTGGTAATTCAAAAGATTTGCGATGAATAACAATACCAATAAGCCTAGCGATTTCCCTTTCGATTCACAAAACAAGTTCATGAATTTACTTCCTTTAAACGAATGTAAAACATTGTTTCCTAGGATGAAATCTTCACCTCATACCCAAACATAATCACAATAACATTCAAACGATTACGTCGATGTCTTATATACGAAGGTCAAAAGATAAGCGTTATACTTAGTATTGTATTCCTTAATACTACGTCTAACTAGAGTATAACCATTCATAGCTTCGCAGTTATGTTTTCAATATGCACGACTTGAAAGATACGTTAGGGAATGAAACAATTCAAGTCAAATATTACTAACCTCAAGTGGAAGGATGATGTCGTCATTGTAGCTCCTTACTTCTTCACAGTCTTCGAGTCTTCACGTAATACTTGTAACGTCTCATATCCTAATACTTTCAAGCTAACCTATACGAAGTTGACTCTAGCATATATAATCAATCGACTCTTTAAATGAGTTTTGGTTCACAAAAATATGACAACCAAACTTGACATACCAACGCTTGGTGGGTTCAACCGATCTATGCTCTAACATGTCGTTTTATTAGTTGCAACGGAAAATTAATTGATGCATAAACCAAAATATAGATGCATAATGTGTTATGCATCCTTTGAGGTGGTTTGCATAATGACTATGCATTCAATTTTCGAAAATTGTGCATAAAAGGATAGACACCTTTGAATTTTTCGTAAAATCTCTAACACCTTTTTTGTTTTTTCCTTACTCACCCGAGTCGTTTGAATATAACTTGTCTGGATCTGACTCAATATGTTTATTTTTTGAGTCACATCTGACTCATCTGATTCAAAAGTATTTGAGTCAGTGGCTTTGTCCCATGAGTCAGGGCATTTTATTCTCTGACTCAAATGGTTCGAATCAGGGTTTAGGTCTGAGTAAGATTGCGAGTCAGATCTGACTCAAAATAAAAAACAAACGGTCTGACATCTGACTCGATCCGAGTCAGATTCAGACGCCGAGTCAGCAAAAAACAAACACACTGTAAATTTGATATTGTTGTTTGTACTTATTGTGTAAATCTCTTTAAAAAATTTCCAACGAGATAAAATTTGTAAAATTTCAAGGCACCGAATTTTAGATATGTTATATTCTAGTTTGCTTGTCAATCATACCCTGAAAAAATAGGATATATAAGGAGTTATAATAATTAGACTAAAAGGGAGAGGCATTTCGGGTTTTTCAGGTCCTAAAGGCTTCTATCAAGCCATTTCCAATCTTTTTATCAAATTACACATTTACGCTAAGTCTCATTTTACTGGAAAAAGTGACCATAAAAGAGATTCCTCCTTTCGGGCCCTCCGGTCGGTAGGCCCAAAAAAGAAAACAAAGTAGACAATCCTAATAGTATTGGTATGAAATGGTATCGACCCGTAATAGTACTGGTATCCCTTTATAAATCGGGACAAAGTGAGATACTATACCGAAAAAAAGGCCAATTACAGAATGATCATACTTTTGTAATTCGTTTACAAAATAGTCTTTTTCCATCCGATATAACACTTTTGAATAAAACGGTGTTATCTTTTCCAAACATACACTCCCTCAAAATATCCTTCCTAGTTAACTAATTGGTTGAAGTGGTGGTGATGAGGCGGTGGTGGTGGTGGCAGAAGCTTAAGAATACCTGCTAAACCCCGGAGGGGAAACGGTGAATCCTTTGGGTGAATGAGGTGTAACGATCCTGAATGCGGTGTAACGAACCTGAATATGGTTTTACGATCCTGAATGTGGTGTAACGATATGTAAGTGGAACCACCACCATCAGGGCCGTACCAAATTATTTAGGGGACCCCAGGCAAAAGCCAAAAATAGGGGCCTAAAAGAAAATTCGGATCGCTTAAAATAAAATGATAACATAAACGTAATACAGTAAAATTTGCAAATAAAAACAACTACATAAAAGCAACTACTAGCTAATCTACTAAAAATTGACATTTCTCGCCTCCTCGAAGCAAACTCATCAATTATAACATCGTAATCAATATTGTTCACCATGTCAAACTCGATAAATAACATTGCGGAGTCATTCAATTTTTCTTGTGATGATCGCACTATGTCCTAAATACATTCTTGTTATTGGTAATATGTTTAACTAATTATAGCTTTGTGCTAGTTAATAGTTATAGCTTATAGACCAACTTTGATCTTGCTGGATACACACTTTCATTTCCACTTTCATTTCTGGTTCAGTCCAAACAAAATTTACATACATTCACATCATAATTTGCAGTTGTGCACCATTCCTTCTCCCAGTGACGGAGCTTAGTGTAGTTCAGGGGTGGCCCCCGGCTCCCCTGTTTCCCGTTAATTCATTATAAATCCTTTGGAACTTTTATTATTTAGAAAAAAATTATTAATTAGCCCCCTTGAATTTATGTTTTGCCTCATTTGCCTCCCCTGAAAAATATTTCTGTTTCCGTCCCTGCCTTCTCCTCCTTCGACTAGCAATCGACTAAAATTACTAATGTCTACTATTAATTTTAAAAAATAAATACACATATCAACGATGTCATGTAGATTTGATACATAAATTAGCATCAAAAAAAAAATATTGAAAAATAGTACTAATTGACGAACTTACCAAATAGAATGTCAAGAGAGGCAGATCAAGACTAAATCAGTTTGTGTCAAAGTACTGGGATATAGTCAAGTTGGACACTAAATGGGGCGAAAGATAAGGGTTTTTATTGGGCTTCTATAATACAGTCTATCACCTAAACATTAGGTCCGTAGCAGTTCTTTTTGAACCCTGATTTTGGGCATACCAAAATCTTTCTAGGCATACAAAGCAATAGTCCCATTTTGGGTGACCTTATAAGGGGTAACCTATGGGTAGTTCAATTACCTATATGCCCTTAATACAAAAATCTAAAATCAGTTTTCTAGAAAATCAAAATCAGTTTCCCTTAACATCTCTTCTTCTTCCTCCTCTAGCCGAACTCTTCCCCTCTCGGGAAAAAAATAATTTCATCACCGTGATTAATAGTCTATTCGTAAAAATTTGATCGTCGATTAAACTCAATTACATAATGACTCGTACCAAGAAAAGCTGGGACTAGGCAAACCAAATCGTCTTCTAATCCATCAATTGAAGAAGAAGAACCAATTGAAGATGAAGGTGTAGAAACTGAAATTGAACCAGAAATTGAACCAACTGCATCTCCAACTCCGGAAATGAGGATAAGAAAGTAAGTTTTACAAACCCAATCTGCTATTTGCTGTTTTTCATCGATTAAATGACGGTTACAGTGTTGGGTTCGACTCAAAATTGAGTTGCGTTGTTAACCGAATTGTTCTTCACAAAAGCTTCCTGTAAGTGTATATGAACAGTTCGACATGAAATATCATGAAATTTCAAGCCGAACCTAGTCACAAATAGAGATGCATAGGGGTTCGGCGTATTCGATAATCATAATATGTGCCGAACCTAGCACTTTTACGAGGTTCGGCTATTGCGATATTCATATTATGTGCCGAACCAATACATAATTCTTACCCCAATAATTATCAGGAATATAAATGATCAGGTTCGGCTTATATAATACTTATGTAAATAGCCGAACCATGTACTACCAAAAGGTTCGGCGCTTACGATTTTCTCAATATAAGCCGAACCTAACATAATATTTCTTCCGTATCACACAGGATCAGGTTCGCTCATTATGACATTTTTAAACAAGCCGAACTAGTTGGTTCGGCTCATAATAATAACACTTTCAGCTTTCCGAATTGTTCATTAGTTGTCAATATCCAGGTGGGTTCGGCTGATATATTAAGCCGAACATATTCCAGACTCGCCGAACCTTAGTGAAAAAACAACAAATTTTTTATGATTTTAAGCTACAAAAGTGAGATTAAACATAAGATAGAAGTGTACCTTCCTCATCCATTGAATCAAATACAAGTTTTTTTCTCATTTTCCCCTTCTCCAAAAAAATCTAACTAAATAATCTTAAAACTAATCACTAATCAAAATTATTTTAATTAATCATTTGTATTAACACTCCTAAAAGGGCAGATTTGTCATTAAAAAAAATTTGGTTAAGGGGGCTTCTGATTTTGTTATTTCATATCCTTTTTTTGTCTTTATTAGGTATCCAAAATCAGGGTTTTTTTTTCCTTTTTGCTCCGGCCGGTGATACACAGTAGCACATATAGAAAGATTTTTCTTTTTTGGGGGCCCTTCAATTCGGGGGCCTTAGGCGGCTGCCTATGTCGCCCAAGCATTAGGTGGCCTGACCACCACCTATAAATAGTACCATCGTCAAAAAAAATTATAATGGCAAAAGTTAAAATTGTGTAAGGATAATACGAAGGACATATATGTAATTTTATTAACATATTTAACTGTGAGTCACCATTTAACTACCTTTTTAACGAAAGCATGATCATTTTGTTATTAGTTTGTAACAGTAGGATGCTTTTATGAATCGGGTCATAATACTAAGACTGATTTGTACATTTTCTAAACAGGGCAAGTCCCAAAAGATGTCAAAAGCGGAAACTATATTTAATATTTATTAATTAATCCGATGGTTGAAACTCAACGACGATAAAAATAGAAGTTAATGAGGAGGACATTATCTATCAACACTGTTCCGTTAGTTAAAAAAGAACAACAAAAACAAACAGTGAATAGTTAATATTCAATTTTCTGTTAGATTTTTTTTCCTGAAATAAAATAACAATAAAAAATAAGTTAAGTTTTATCTTTTGATTTTGTCTGTTTTTAGGTTTTCTCGTTAATATTTTTTTATTTTTCTCTTGCGAAAACTAAAACCGATTATTTCTTCTTTCAATTCAACGAATGAATGACAATGAACCGATCATCAGAAATCCACTACTTTTGATCTAATCTGGATGCATTCCAGAAGATCACTTGCAGATGGTTTCGGTGATTCTTATTCATTTCCTTCGGATTTCTCCACGATTTCATTCCAAAAAGGTATCCATCCCTTTTTCCCCTGTTCGTCAATTCTCTACACAGAATTTGAGCCAGATCTTATAGAATTTAGAAAGCTTACAACTTGATGTTATTTGGGTTGGAAAATTTTCTCTTTTTTTCCTTGTGTTAAATTTTATTGATTTATTTGTGATATTGTTATCTTTTTAGGGTTTTTGTTTGTAGCAATTTGATTGATTAGGTTGAAATTTGGATATAGAATGAATTTTTGGATTTAATTTTTCAGGTTAGAGTTAATTTGGAAGGGAAATGTTAAACAAATTTATAAAACGTGGGCATCGGAAAGTTCCCAAATCAGATGCCAATGAGGCTGCTTATGCGGGTCATCGGAGTTCTGGATCCAATGTTACCGTAAATCATGCTTCTAGAACTACGGTTGCTTCTTCTGTTGCCAATGCTCAGCAACAAGGTGGTGGTGTTGGTGCTGGAGCAGGAGGCCCAGCACCAACGCCTGCCGCAATTGCTGCTGCCATCCCAGGATCATCAGGAGTTGTTGAATTTCTTCCATATTTTAAAGATGTTCCTTCAGCAGATCGTCAGACTTTGTTTATTCGTAAGCTAAACATATGTTGCCTTCAATTTGATTTTTCGGATACATTGAAAATGATCCGGGAAAAGGAAACCAAGCGTCAAACACTTATTGAGCTTGTGGAATTTATTCAATCTGGTTCTGGGAAGATTAATGAAGCGTGCCAAGAAGAATTGGTAAAGATGGTTTCGGTAAACATATTTCGCTGCCTACCACCTGCTTCTCATGAGAATACAGGTTCCGAAAATATTGATCCAGAAGAAGAGGAACCTTATCTCGAACCTTCATGGACTCATTTGCAGCTTGTGTATGAGCTGCTTCTTAGGTATATTGTATCATCAGATACTGACACTAAGATTGCTAAGCGCTATATTGATCATTCATTTGTTCTGAAAATCCTTGATCTGTTTGAATCAGAAGATCCCCGTGAAAGGGAGTATTTAAAGACAATTCTCCATCGTATTTATGGGAAGTTCATGGTTCATCGTCCCTTTATAAGGAAAGCAATTAATAATATATTTTATCGGTTTATATTTGAAACCGAAAGACACAGTGGAATTAGTGAGTTGCTGGAGATTTTAGGGAGCATAATAAATGGATTCGCATTGCCCATGAAGGAGGAACATAAGCTGTTCCTTGTCAGGGCTCTTATTCCTCTTCACAAGCCAAAGTCTATCTCTATGTATCATCAGCAGTTGACATATTGCATTACCCAGTTTGTCGAAAAGGATTACAAGCTGGCGGATACTGTTATTAGAGGATTATTGAAGTATTGGCCACTGACGAATTGTCAGAAAGAGGTTCTTTTTCTAGGGGAACTAGAGGAAGTGCTGGAAGCAACACAATATTCAGAGTTTCAACGCTGCACAGGTCCTCTATTCAGACAAATTGGTCGCTGCCTCAATAGTTCGCATTTCCAGGTTTGATACCAACTTATGCTGTCGTACTGCTCGTACGGTATCATGTACTTTTATGCACCATACCTTGGGTATTTAGCGTTCACGGTACTCTATAGTCAATATGCGTTGTCATCTAACCAGTAACTTTCAGGTCTATTTCCGTAGATTACATTTCCTGTCAGTAAATTAGCCAATGGATGAGCTCTCGTTTTTGAAATTGTGCTACCTCGCTGTTATAATGCGGCAGTAGTTTTTAGATTTATGTGCTTCCGCAGTTGTGAATGATCCCGTTTTCTAGTCTTGTGTGCCTGGTTGCCTTCAAGTTTTCTAATATAGGATTTTATTAAGTATGAACTTGAATCAGACATGATCTATGGTTGTTCTTCTTTTTGTCTGAGGGATTTACATTTTCATCATTTTGGCTTCTGTATCTTGAAAAGTAGAAAATGGTCTCAATCCAGCTCGGTTGCAAGGAAGAGGCAGCCACAGAGGCCACTAAATTTAGATACTCTAGGGAATAGTGCTTATATAATTGAACCCGCTATATACATTCCAGTTATTGAAGCTAATCTTGTGCACACATGGTTGACTAGGACGTATATGGTTGGTGCCCAAAACCTTTAGATATGCTTAGGATTACGTGACCTTTTCAAAACTTAAACTATCTTAGGTTTTTCCTCATCACCCTTCAGAGATACCAATGAGTTTTCTGTTAATAACCACTGCACAGTAATTCCGTTTTCATATATTCCTTGGTTCTATCTAGCTTCTGCTGCATATAATGAATAAATTGCCTCGTACATATCATATCGTCTCTAAAATTATTCATTTCGTTAAACTTAGCAAATATAACTGACAGTACTTCTACAGCTTTCAATAAATTCCTGAAACATTATGAAGGGGGCATAGAGGAAGTTGTAGTTTCTTAAGGAAATAAGGAAATGAAGAAATTACAGACTTCTATCTGAACATTACCTTTTTCATATTTTCTGTCAACCAGTAGCTAATCTGAAGCTATCCTGGTGTAGGTTGCAGAACGTGCACTTTTTCTTTGGAACAACGACCATATTGTGGGATTGATTGCACAGAATCGAAGAGCGGTGCTGCCAATTATCTTTGAAGCACTGGAGAGAAACATACAGGGGCACTGGAACCAAGCTGTCCATGGGTTGAGTGGAAATGTCAGGAAGATGTTCCTGGAGATGGACTCGGAGCTGTTTGAAGAGTGTCAGAGGCAGTACCAAGACAAAGAAGATCAAGCAGTAGGATTAGAAGAGCAACGTGAATTAACATGGAAGAGACTGGAAGAGATGGCAGGAATCGAGGTAGAGGAGGTAGAGGATGATGATGACGTTGATGATTGTGTTAATGATGATGAGAGTGATGGTGATGTCGATGTTGATATGGTTAACTGATTAAAATCATGGCTATGGTTTAATTAGTTGGTCGGGTAGGTTCAGCCATCCGAGTAATGTAGGATGATGAGGAGGCCTATTTTGCATCTCCATGACCGAATCATTGCCGAGTCTTACTCTGCTTTTTGATGGTAGTTCTTTTGTTTCCTTCTTTTTATCTGCCCGTCCACATCATGGAAGACGAGAAACTCGAAAGGCAGATGAAAAGATAGATCCCGAGAGAGACAGAGACAGGGGAAATCAAAGATGTAATCTAGAATTATCTGAAAATCAGAAAATCATGTGGATAATTATGTTTGCTTGTGAAGATTATTTTTTCCTGCTAAAGAAAAAAGCGTTAATTTGTTTATTCTGTGCCTCTTTTTTTTTTTTTCCTTCGAACAACCGAAACATTCACGCCCATTTTCTATGGTTTTCAGGGGCTAATTTACCCATTTTATTATTTCTCTTATCTCTTTAGCTATTAAAGTATTTACTTATTCCTAATCTTTCATGCTTAGGAATGTATACATGTATAATGTAGCTAGAATTGGATTTATACATAAAAATGTAAGCGGATGTCTCCCAATAAATCCTATCAATCAATGAAGAACTTTTTGTACTTGGACTCCTTGCCAGTAGTGTTTAGATCAACAAGAAAATAAAATTCCAAGCAACGAGAAAAAGAAAAGAGTCAAAGTAATGTTCTCGTTGCTCAGATTTATAGCACCTGAGGTGAAGGTGCCGTTGTATTAAAATATATATATATAAAAAATGCGGTGAGCGTGGATCGAACACTCGACCTTCAGATTTTCAGTCTGAAGCTCTCCCAACTGACCTATCCCTCTTAGATGCTGTAGTTTGTAGACTACTCGGAACCAAACGGAAAACTCAATATTAGTGAGGTGGGGATTTGACTTGACAGTATCCGTCAAGCTCAACGAACACAAAATCCGGTTAGGGATTAGGAAATTCAAACTTTCTCAGCCTCTAAAATCCCCCCCTCTCTTTCCTCCTACCTTTTTATATACTACGGAGTATTAAAGTAGAAATTAAGATTTGTGAACAAGATTATAAATTTTGAGATATAGAGAGAGTAGATAGAGTTAAGAGATGTCAAAGAAGGGAGCACTACAGAAAGATGTACCATGGAGAGCAAACCCAAATGGTGGAAAACCAATTCCTAAAATCCATCACTCCCCACTTCTTCGTATTCAACAAAACCCTAATTCTAATTATGCTCTTGCTGTCATGAAGCATCCTGATCCTATTGGGAAAGGTTTTGCAAGTGAAGCTACAGTTGAAGCTGCTGGTCCTGATTGTCTTGTTCCTGGTCAGATTACTCCGATCAGATTACTTGGTCTCAAGGTATATCTCTAACTTTCTCTCTTTAGAATTTTTATATATTCATTGTAGAAATTCTCATGGCCTTTCGATGTTAACAGGTTTGGCCTATTGATATTAACATGAAGTTTATGGAACCTGTGGATAAAGAACTTAAAAACCTCGGCAGGGTATGTATATTCTTTGTCTTTCTCTATTTTTCACTACTACTTCAGTTCTTATGCTATGGATGAACTGAATTGCATGTTTAAATTTGAATGTATGTTGAGAACGCCTGGGGTACATTAACATGGTTTGTTTCGGAATAGTGAAGTTGTTTAAAGTAGCTAAATCTATTTTTTTCTGGTCAATTGAAATGATAATCATGATAGTGTTATTGTTTTTTAGGGGATGTTTTTATTAATCATTAGTCCTGATTGGGAATGAAAATGCGGGTTTTCCCCCTATGGTGATTGCATGAGTAGATTTAGTGAATGACAGATCTTACTTGCTTCTTGTGGACTAGTTAATGGTAATCCGTTGCTAACCGGTGAAAGAAAAAGTGGTTTCTTGTGCTCTTGGTAATAACATACCAGTAGAGGTTATAATCGTTGTTGGAGACAAGCTGTTTGCTGTTAAACTTGTCAATCTTTCTGATTTCTGTCGACAAAATACTAGTGCCCTCCGCATTTAAAATTCTGGTTTCAACTTATACAACCTTTGCTAGTAGGGTTATTTAACTATGCAGTTTTTACCATTATTTTTTCAATATAATGTGAAGTAACCTTCCAAGCTCAATAGCATCTTCAATCTTCTTTGTCGCAATTTTTGACCAGTTCTCTATTTATGTGACCTGTAAGCTTTTGTTCTTGTTGCAGTTTATGGATTCAGCTCTCAACCTTATGAATGCATCATTTCAAGATCGTTAGGACCTTATGTCTTTCTTCTGTCAAAAAGCCGGAGCCTCATCAATAACTTGTTCATATAAGCAGAGTAATACTTATCGAGAAGATCTCCTTGTGTTGTGGTGTTGATTTTTGGCCCTAAAACTTTATACATCCATGACGGCCTTGAAATCTGTATGTTCTGTTGCGTAATTCGACGTTCTGCACAACTTTTCTATGAAGTTTTTTTTTCCTAATAATGAACGTCTTCTACTCTCTTACATGTGAAATACTGTCTTCTCTGGTTGACTGTTGCAATTGTTTGCTTAAGTTATAGATGTTCTGCTACTCCACATGAAAATCATATTTTAAAGAAGATCAATCGTGAATACGAGTCTGGAGGGTATCCTTGTGTTGCTCATAACTTGGTCAAGTTCTCTTTACCGTGATAACCACTTGGTATTCGGTAGAGGGATAGGAGTCAGGAGAACTGTAACTGGCATTATTTTCAGAGGTCACTTCGCTGATGTGCTGGGTGCTGTATAGGTACAGACGCCCAGTTACTAACTTCACAGCTAAAATAATGCCTATCATATTGGGTCTCCGGACTGGTAATCCTGCTAGGAAGGAGAAATGCGAGTCCTAGATTTGAAATGGTGAAGGATATGCCAATATCTTCATTTTGTTTTCTTCTCAACCTAGTGTAGAAAAGCTGATTTCCCTGATGACTCTGAAAAAGAATCTTTACGTAAAGTCCTCTCCCTTTTAACCATTGAAAAGTTACTGTTATAATCTTATAATCTTATGATTTGTTAACTTCTGTTTAGGCCAATCCCAGTGGGAATGAGCTAAAAACTAAAATCTATGAGCTATGTGAATAGGCAAACCTGGTTTAGTGGTCTACTGTTACATGCCCAATTCACGGCTTTCAGTTTCCTTGGGACATGACCAACAAATACTCTGTGGTTCAGTGAATCAACTTCACCCACAAGTGATGCTGTCGTAAGTGCAACTAAATTAAATCATTTATTTCCACACAATTAACTGGTAATATAATGGAAGCAAGGATCGTTCTCGCGAAGAGCAGTGAGTTTTAGTTGTCAAAGTGTCATAAAAGGGGTTTTGTTTTAGATTTTTAATCAAAATAAATAATCAAAGCAAATAAAGATGGGTTATAAGCAATAGAGAGAGATGATCGAGGAGTCTTTCGTTACTAAACTGTCAATGAGTTATTTGTCTACTCGTTAATCATAGATTATCACCAACCGTGTAATAACAACTAACTTAGTGTTACGGATGCAGATCCTCTGTGACCAAATTGCTCCTATCCCTCTATCCCCGCCAATCACAAAGGAACACGTGTTAATTTTAAAATTAAGTTTAAGTTAAATATATTTAAATTCAAAATAAAAGATAAACTAAAAAATAACTATATTCTTTCCAAAATAGGATCTTCATATTCACAGACGCAATGCTTCACGGCTCGATTCTTGGTCCTTGGAAGAAAAAAAATCCAAAGAAACTAGTATGATATTTGAAAATCTTGCCACTGATTTGGAACAAAGCGCCTGAGACTATCAGTTAGGATCTTGGTATCAAGGTAAAGACACAACTAGTTGTTCTCCCTTGGATGAATGGGAGAGAAGCAAGACTCTCTATTTATATTACAGTAGGATACAAAGGTATAAAAATAATGCATTTACACATAATTACATGGAAAGGAAAACAAGAATATTTTCCATAATATCAGCATAATCTTGTTTCCATATCTCGGCTAGGTTTCCTGTTGTGGTTTGGATCTCTTAGCTGTAGATGTCGACAAAATATCCTTGACTTGTGCCTTACCTGTAGATGTCGACATAATATCCTTGACACGCCCCCTCAAGTGAATATCCTTGTCAACAAGATTGAGCCTTTCTCGTAACAAGACAAACTGTGGAGTTGATAGACCTTTGATTAGGACATCTGCAATATTATCTTGAGAAGAAATTATTCTCACAATAAGCTCCTTCTTTGAGACCATGTCACGAACAAAGTGAAAATCAATTTCCACATGTCGATTGCGAGTATGGAACACCGGGTTGGCTGTTAAATATGTAGCACCAATATTATCACACCAAAGAGTGGGAGGAGAAGCTAAAGGAATGCTCAGTTCACGAAACAATGAGCGAAGCCAAACAACCTCTGCTGATGCATTTGCAATCGCTCGATATTCAGCTTCAGTACTCCATCTCGAAACCGTTGGTTGCTTCTTTGAACTCCAAGATATAAGATTATTACCATAGTATATCGCATAACCACCTGTAGACTTACGATCGTCTAAAGAACCTCCCCAATCTGCATCCGTAAATACAAAGAGCATTGGAGGAGAATTATGATAAAACTGTAGCCCATAAAAGACTGTATGCTTTAGATATCGCAAAATCCATTTGACCAAACTCCAATGTTATGTGGTTGGATTGTGCATAAATTGGCATGCTTTGTTAACAACAAACGCAATATCTGGTCGCGTTAGTGTTAAATATTGTAGCGCTCCCACCGTGCTGCGATAAAAAAAAACATCTTGAAATGGTTCTCCACAATGCTGAGTAAGACGAGTACTAGCTTCAACTGGAGAAGAAATGGGCTTCGTATCTTGCATTTTTGTTCGAGTAAGAAGGTCAACAGTGTATTTTTATTGCGAAAGAACCAACCCCTTTGCATTTGATGTAGCTTCAAGACCCAAAAAATAATGAAAAATACCCAAATCTTTGATTGCAAATTCACCTCCGATAGATGCAATCATTTGAGATACAACAAATAAATCGTTGCCCGTCACTAATATATCATCTACATACACGAGAAGATAAACAACCACCTTACCTTTTTGAAATAAGAACAATGATGGATCAGTTTTGGATCCTCGAAAACCAAGTGTTAATAGATACTGGCTTAAATAACTATACCATGCGCGCGGAGACTGTTTTAGCCCATAAATAGATTTCCTTAGTCTACAGACATGAGTAGGGTGAGAAGAATCAACAAAACCCGGTGGATGATTCATATAAACCTCCTCCTCCAGGATTCCATTTAGGAATGCATTATTAACGTCTAGTTGTCGAATTACCTAATTTTGAGATACAGCAAGAGCAATAATTGTACGCAATGTAGTAAACTTCACTACGGGACTGAAAGTTGTCGTATTATCAACCCATATTGTTGGTTAAATCCCTTTGCGACTAATCTAGCTTTATAACGAGCAACCGTTCTATCCACGTGGTATTTTATAGTAAATACCCATTTATTTCCAAGAACATTCATTGACGGAAGCTGAGGAACTAGATACCAAGTCCCATGTTGAATATGAGCATTAACTTCATCTATCATAGGATTCCGCCATTTTGGAGTCTTGAGAGCTTGAGAAGCACATGTCGGTACAATTTCATTATCTTGGTGCACTAAATTACTGTTGAGAACAAGAGGATAACGACTTGCTGCAAATACTTTCTTTTTCGAAATTCCAGATTTTGAACGAGTATGCATACCTTGAGATGTACTGGTAAAAGTAGGTAGTGAAGGTGGTACGACAACAACTGGCTCATTACCGGCACATGTGTACTTTCAGGTTCCATAAGTGCAGGTTGTTGTACATGTTGTTGAGAAGTAACCTGGACAGGTGAAGCTTGATTTATAGGTGGAGTACATGTGGACGGGGTTGGGGATAAACTTGGTGTGTGGTTACTGGGTCCTTGAACTTCTGATGGTACCATAAAAGTTGGAAGTTGTACAACTTCATTTGTCGCGGGTGGAATAGAATTAATTACTTGACCTGCAAATGGAAAACAAGACTCATCAAAAGTAACATGTCGAGCAATAAACAAGCGCCTCTGTGTGGGTTCATAGCATTTGTATCCATGATGACGAGAGATATTGCCCAAGAAGACACACTTTATCGACCGATAATCCATTTTATGCTTGTTATAAGGACGGATATAAGGGTAGCACGCGCATCCAAAAACTTTAAGAAATTTGTAATCTGGAATTTTACCAAATAAGACCTGAAATGGTGATGAGTTCTGTAATGTAGGAGTGGGTAACCGATTAATTAAGTATACCGCAGCTTCAAATGCATGATCCCAAAACTGAGTTGGTACTTTAACATGCGCCATTAATGTAAGTCCAGTATCAACAACATGTCGATGCTTTCTCTCAACAACACCGTTTTGTTCGTGTGTGTGAGGACACGATACCCTGTGCTCAATCCCAAACCGAGCAAAATATTTTTCTAGTTTCTGAAATTCTCCTCCCCAATCAGACTGAACAACCTTAATGGTGCACGAAAACATGTTTTCTACCATTTTCTTTGAACTGCTCAAAAATTCGAAAAACATCTGATTTGAAAGTAATCGAGTAAATCAAAGAATACTTAGAATAATCATCCATAAATATAACGTAATACTTAGAACCATACATTGAGATAGTAGGTGAAGGTCCCCAAACATCTGTAAAAATTAAATCAAGAGGAGCTTGAGAGATGGATTGAGTCATTCTTAATGTTTGTCGATGACTTTTACCTAACAGACAAGCTTCACAAAACTCTGATTTCCTACTGTTACTCACAGGTAACTTATTCTTATTTAAAACTTCTTGAACTATTTTGTAGGTCGAATGCCCCAGCCGGTGATGCCAAACTTCTTGTGTTGTTCTCTCTCCAACTCCTATGAATACCTTCCTTGATTGACTAGATGATACTGATGTAGGAAGGTGATATAAACCATCTTTACTCTTGCCTGCTAGTAGAACTTTCCCCGATGTACGATCCTTTATATAGAAAACATCAGGATGAAACTCAAAGTAAGCATCGTTATCTCGAGTAAATTGTCGAACCGATAATACATTTTTCTTTAACATAGGAACATGAAGCATATTATTGAGATTGAAAGAACATGATGACGTATCGAAATAGGAAGATCCAATGTGAGTAATTTGCAAACCTGTTCCATTCCCAACAGTGACAACATCATTGCCATTGTATTCGGATCGGTTCTGGATGTTTCTTAAATCATGAGTTACATGATGGGTCGCGCCAGAGTCAGGGTACCACGACAGATCCACATAGTTATAGGCAGGAGAAGGAGCATGATTAGTTATGTTGGCTGTAGCCTGGTCATTGCGGTAACCTTCACCGTATCGGTTGTAGCACTGTGCAGCAGTATGACCATATCGATTGCATATCTGACATACAACTGCAGAGGAAGTTGAAGGACGATAACCACCATAGTTTCCAGCACGTCCGCGTCCGCGTCCACGACCCTTGTGATGACCTCCACGATTGTTTGTAAAATTCTGGTTCCGGTTCTGTGGCTGGATATCAGCAACTACAGGTGGTTGTCTTTGAGTGTTTTTAGCAGCAAGAGATGCTAACTCAGATATATGTTAATCTGACAAACGAATCTCATGGCTTAGTAAGTAGCCTTGTAAATCAGCAAACAAGACCGGTTCAGATCGAGTAGTCATAGCAGTAACGAATGGACCATATTCGGGACCAAGTCCATTGAGAACATACAAGACAAGTTGTGAATCAGAAATAGGTTGTTCAATAGCAGCTAGACTATCAGCGAAAAAATTCATTTTTATTAGATATTCAAGGATATTCAAGGTTCCCTTCTTGGTGTTCACCAACTGCATCTGGAGCTGCATCATACGAGCCTGAGATTTTGAAGCAAATATCTTTTCCAGTCGTTCCCACGTCTCTTGAGAGGTCTTAACTCCAAGCATCTGAGTGTGTACATTTTGTGACAGAGAAGATAGGATACCGCTGAACAGCAGTTGATCCTTTTGCTGCCAGGTTAAGAACGCTGGATTAGGACTTTGAATGGTTTCTTATGAACCTTGTACCATTGTTGTAATTGTTGCAGGAGGACAAGAATGGGTTCCATCGAGAAAACCTGTGTAGTCTGACCTCGGACAAAGGCCATTATTTGTGACTTCCATAGCAGATGATTGGTATCATCCAACTTGATAGTTAGAACATGATTGAAGTTGAAGGAGGAAGCCATTTGACATAAATGAAAAAAAAAACTTGAAAAACAATGGATCTCAAAAGTTTAAACCCCTGGCTATCTGGATACCATATCAAGGTAAAGACACATCTAGTTGTTCTCCCTTGGATGAATGGGAGAGAAGCAAGACTCTCTATTTATATTATAGTAGGATACAAAGGTATAGAAAGAATGCATTTACACATAATTACATGGAAAGGGAAACAAGAATATTTTCCATAATATCATCATAATCTTGTTTCCATATCTCGGCTAGGTTTCCTGTTGTGGTTTGGATCTCTTAGCTGTAGATGTCGACACAATATCCTTGACATGTGCCTTAGATGTAGATGTCGACATAATATCCTTGACACTTGGATGTTACTTGGAGATTAGATTAAATTGTAATTAGGGAAACTCACTTTGATGTAATTTTGTTGTTACCTTTATTATTTGACTAAAGTTTTTCTTCCTGGTAAAATTCTCGATATATAGATGATCATGAATGAGATTGCACCAAGCGATTAAAATGGGATTTCTAAGTTGATTGTTTTTCCCCCGAACTTAGAGAATCCATGAAATGTTAGTTAGCGATCTAAATCCTCGTTATCATCACATTATATATACACATATATGCGTCAATCATAAAACTAATTTTTTTAGCTATAGAGAATACGTGTATCTGATGACGATCACCAAAGGTCTTTCGATAAGTGAGGTAATTACGGTAATTATTTTTTTTTTTGGAAAGGATATATATTTCTTATTTCTTATTATGAAATTAACTAAAATTTAATTTGAAGTTAATTTTAATACGGACACTTGTCCCTCTGTCATTGGATATGACAGAAGGAGAAGAGCTTTTCAGTTACAGAGGATCTGCACCCAGTGTTACCCCCTAAATTCTTTTTATCACTGAGTACGGAAGCTCTCCAATACCAGATTCTATTCGTCTAAACCACATAGTACTAGATCACTCAAAGTTTAATTTGGTCGAATGCTTTATCTTTTGTGAATTTATAGGTTAATCCTAGTGTTGTTTATGCACAAAATCGCTCGACAGAATCCCTCTGTAAGGTTTTATGTTCTCTACTTGTGTAAAAGTTGTTCAACGATTATTTATCTCCTAACTCAATACTAGTATTAGATTAAGTCAACAAATAAATTTAGTTGGCCACCTAAACAATCTATCAGTCAATCATAAACATTCGTTATGGTATAAACAAGCGATAATCATATGAAAAACTTCAAAGCAGATTAATATAATAACTCAAATATTATTTAGAACTCAATCAATAGGCGTTCGTATACCATGGATGTTTCTACATCCATGGTATACATATAAGAAAAGTAAAGAGATAACGTTACGAAAGAGGAACCGCCCCGAAACCCTAGCTTTCGCTCCATGTGTTGTTTCTTCTCTCCAAGGCTTACAATTTCGTGTTCTCTACATGGACTAATACATATTTATATAGGTTTGCATTGCTTGGCCTTCAAGTATGTAAGTCGGTTAAGGAACCCGAACCTAAGCTATGAAAGAAAGGCCTAAAAGATAGTTCGTGAATTTCGGCCTTCATGGTACACGTACAAGGTACGTGTACCCTCCTTTTAAAATAGAGTCCAAGAACTTTTTAGTATGTTGATGGTGGATTTTCGGCAAGGGCCAAAATCATAAAATCATGATACTGCATGTTTCTGACCCGGCTTCAGGAATGCATGTGACGATTCATGTTTTATGATCCGTGAACCGTTTCACGATCTCTGACTATGATGAATATGTTTCTCGAAAGGCCTCCCAGCTAAGCGTTCGATGCTTCACACATTTCATCATCACCTCTACATAGAATCTTAATGATTGGGTGGTTCTCTAGACACAATGTTTGTCAGAGAGCTTAACGCCTTCAGGACGTCACGCTTCACGTTGTTCCCTGACTACCTAGAGAGACCATGTATAGAATCTTGATGATTGGGAGGTTCCCTAGACATAATTTTTGTCAGAGATCTTAACGCCTTCAGGATGTCAAGCTGCACGTTGTTCCCTATCTATACACCCCTCATAACGAATATGATGCTTCGATTACCTCATATCTCGATTCTGCAAATAGATTAATTCTAGTGTCATTCATCAACAAAATTCCTAGAAAATAATCTATTATATCTCATTACTCCGTTCCACGGCTGATCCCGGACTGGATTCCATAGATTAATAATAGATACTCAACACATCTCATTACTCCGTTTCATGGCTTATTCCGACTGAATTCCATGAATTAGTAATAGATAATCAATCTATTTTATTACTCTGTTTCATGGATTATTCCTGACTGAATTCCATGAATTAGTAATAAATATTCACTGACCGCGCGTCTGGACCATCGCCGAGTAAGCCCCGAGAAAATGGTGCAGTGTACTTGACAATTAGGCACGAACGAGCACCCAAAAGCACGAACGAACATTCGAAAATATGGACGAACGAGCAACTTATGAAGAAAAATAATATTAAATAAAATAAGCAAGAGGCGCGGGACCGGGCCCATCGGCCGACCGGCCATGCCGCCGTGGCCGGTCCCCCTCTCCCGTTATTTTATTTTACTTTAATTTATTTTCCCTCATCTCATGGAGATTCCTTCATTTGAGCAAACTCCCTCGTTTGAGCGAAACTCTTAGTTTCTACAAACTTTCATCAAACAAAAATAGGGAAAGGTGTCACAGAACAAGGCCAACTATCCGGCCGTCCATGCCCTAGATGTGGCCGGTCCCACACCTTGCAATCCCTTGTTTTCTCATATTATTATTTCCATCATCTCATGGAACTCCATCGTTTGAGCGAAAACCCTAGTTTTTCAATATTTTCTCAAATATTGCTTAAACCCTTGAAAAGCCAAAAAGCCAAATGGTCACTTGACTGACTAGGCTACTCCGTCAAGTATTAAAATATTATTATTTTAATATTTTCAAAGTTTTGGTCGCACGAGCAAAGTTCTACTTGCTCATTCGAGCAAAATCAAGAGTTTCAGTCAAGATCAAACACTTCTGAAAATCCACAATATTGCTCAAACGCGCACCAAAAAATACCAAAACTCTTAGGACTGAGACACGGACATTGTGGTGACACGGGCATGCTTCCTTGACCGACCAAGGCCGGTCCTAAGGCTTGCAAGGATCCGGTCACACACATCTTCATAATTTTGACCTAATTTTCTATGAGTTGTTCGTATTGGGTCCAAACTCTCTCCAACCAACTTGGGACTCTCTCAAACTACCGTCAGCTGGTCCTAAGACCACCAAGGGCCCGTTCCATGACCCCTTGGTCGGTCCCTCATCTCTCCATAACTAGGTTTTACTACCTAAAGCTCACACGAGCATTATTTTAATAATAAATGATTAAACCAGCGTTTGATCATCCTTTCGATCACCAATTTGTCAGCAAACTTTGGTGCATGCTCACTCGAGCACTTGGGCGCCACATGGTCGAGCATCATCCCATGTAGCCGGTCCCTCTTCACTCATTGGTTTATTTCCAATAAATCATCAATTGACCAGCAATGGATCGAAATTAGGGTTTCGAACGAATGCTCTGCAAATCATAATTCTGAGCAAGTTCAAACACTAATAATTTTATGTTGATCCAGCAGTCAACATCCAGATTAATTCTATAATATTCGGTTCAGTTACCAATATTTTAATTAACCAATAATTTATCGAATGATCAATACTTGCTCATTCGATATTTTAGTGAATCATTTTAAAGAAAAATTTAAACACAAAGAAGTACAATTTTCATAAGAAATATCTGATTCAGTTCCCAAAGTAATTAATATTCAGCAGATGAAATAAATAAAGCAGTGTTTGATCTTGATCCAGATAGCTCACCTGGACTAGGTGGCTTTGTAGGATGGTTTTATAGGATGGCTTGGGAAATAATCAGTGAAGACTTTATTAAAGCAATCCAATTTTGTTGGGAAAAAGAATTCATCCCAGTATGTATGAATGCTAACTTTTTAATGCTTCTTCCAAGGGTCAAAAGTGCAAGAAAAACAAACCAGTTTAAACCAATTGGTCTAATGAATTTCAACTTCAAGGTTATTACCAAAATTTTAACAACAAGGTTGAGCTTTGTGGTACAAAACATTGTTTCCCCGCAACAAGGAGCATTTATTAAAGGAAGAAATATTCAAGATCAGATTGTTCTAGCATCTGAATTGATCAATGAACTGGACACAAAGAGAAGAGATGGTAATGTGGGGTTAAAGTTAGATATTTCACAAGCTTATGCATGATTCACTTAGTTGTGAATTCCTATTCAATGCTCTACACAAATTTGGTTTCTCTGAAAAATTCACAAGATGGATTCATATTCTACTTAAGTCATCTAAGATTTCTGTTTTGGTCAATGGAGGACCAGTAGGTTACTTCAATGTTAGTAGAAGTTTAAGGCAGGGAGATCCATTATCTCCTCTGCTTTTTGTTATAACTGAAGATGTATTAAGCAGAAAATTAACATCTATGGTATCACAAGGTAAACTGCTTCCAATGGTACACAGAAATGGAGTGCATCCTACTCATATAATGTTTGCAGATGACATCTTCCTATTTTGTAATGGTTATAGAAGAAACTTGAGAAGTCTATGTCATGTACCCGGTGTGGTATTGGAGTGCCCATATCCTGTTAGTGTCGATATCTAGTATAAGTTGTGGGTGGTAGTATTTAACTTAAAAAGTGGGTGCATTTATCAATTATAAGGATGGATTAGATGTAACCATCTGGTAGGATTGTAGCCGTTAGATACTAGGTAGGTTGTTCTAGATTTATAAGCAACTGAATCTGTAATGAAACTCTAATCCAATTATGAATGAAAACCAGTCGTTTATTCGATTAAGCTGTGTTCGTCATTGAACCAGTAGGCGTGATTCGTGAGAATCAAGAGATTATCCTTCCAACCTTGTTATTGTACATCTAGGTACATAACAATTGGTATCAGATTCACTTTCCTAGGCATCAATTTTCTCTGTGAGGTTTAGATGTCGACATTTGATCATACTTCATATCTCCAAAAGTTGAAGGAGCTTTGAAAAATAGAGCCAACGACATAGGGAAATGATGGATCGCAAATTTTCTTTACTTTTCAAATTCTTGAACATCCTTAACCCTAACATCAACCACACTACTTCTACAATTGGGTTTTCAGAGTCGACATCAAGATTTGGAGATTTAGAGGTTGTTGAGTCTGTAGAGGAAAAATTAGTTCCTATCTGTATTGATGAATTTTCAGAATCGGAGTTGATTCCTTCTTATTTCTTTGAAGAAGTTTCAACTGTGGATAAATTAATTCCTTCCGTTATCCATGAAGAAGATGATTCTCTTAATTTAGGGTTTCTTCCTTCCATTTTCATTAATCCAAAGAAGGATTTGTCTGTTGATCAGAGTCTTCCATATGAGAAACTAGCCAAAACTGATGTTATTGACGTCAATAGGTCGGGTGAATTCCAAATCGGGAATGTGCAGCAGTTCCCAAATAATGCCGTGAATGAGTTCGACAGGAAGAACCGGATCGGATTTGGTAAGCACTCTACCATTATTCTCCGCTCTTCTCGTAGCTTATTTGATCCAGGAAAAGATTTCAAACTCATTAAGAAATTTGGTTTTGATGCAATTACTTCATATTATCTTACATTATATGCTTGTTCAATTTTAATGAATGACTGTGATGGAAATTATGTATATGAGCTGCTCCCTAAGAATGGGTACTGGTCAGATTCATGGTCTAGTGCTTCAATTATTCGTATACCAACCAATATGGGTGTTATTCATACCGGGAGAATGTTGTTTGATCAAATGTCTGAGAGTAAGGCTGTGAAATTGAGTGATATTGGTGTTGATTTCTTCTGAAAGATAAAAATGGTTAGAGTTTTTGACCGTGGGAAAGGAATAGAAATTCTGCAAAGGTATTCTAAATTTTCTTTTTTCGAGGGTTTGAAAATTTCGGATGCCATTTATAGAAATGAATTTCAGGAGATGGTTTATAATGATGGATACTTCCGAGATTCATTTTGTATTGCTTCAATTGCTGGAACACTAGATAAGAGTGGGGTTCTTCTTACTTCTTGGATTTTGCATGTCACTGTTTATTTCTATCTTTATTTTGATGACACTTGCTCATTATTTGATCGAGGTAAGTGTGCAAGTTTCTCTTCGTTCTCTTACTGGGAATTGTGTAGTCGATTTCTTGGGAACTTTGGGTACGAATCAATTTGGGTTATACAATCGATGGTTCTTGTATGTGTTGTTCATCATGCGGATATTCAAGTTGATAGTAAGTTATTTGCTCACCTGCTTGAGAGAGATAGATTTTGCATACTCTTGTTTGCTGGAGTAGGTGACATTAGGCAGACTGGTCAGTGGTTGGTTCAAATGCTTCATAAGAGAGACAAAGCTTTTGTTCTTTCACAGCTGCAGATAATTTTGGTCCCTGGCCATCAAATTTTTAGCACCAATATTATACCATCTGGAGTGGTATCCTTACTACTGAAGCATTCTCTAACTACAGCTCATGCTGTTGTTGGACTTAATGTTTATACTTCTTTGTGGATGCCTACACCCTCCAGAAGTTGCGTTAGCTTCTTTATACTTTTTAAAATGATTGATAACAGGGGTACGGAGAGTTACCAAGTAGTAATTCTCATTCAATCTACTCACTGGATATATGACAGAGGCAAGTTGTTCCCTAGTCAGGGGTATTTTTCTTTTCCTGCTACTTATGAATGTTGTGTGGTTACAATTACTTCTGGGATCACTGTGTTTCTTATGTTAAAATGGACGGCTGAGTCTGAGATGATTTTGGATTTTGGGTACCAGTTGCTTTCGTTATTCGAGTTTTCAAATGTTTATTTGTTGGCTGCAAATGGAGACACTCATAGTATTTGCGAGTTATCTGATGACGTACCTGCAAGGAATGTCAGCAACACTATACTCCCGGTAGAAAAAGGGACACCCTATTATTTTTATCATGACATTTTTAATCTCAGGGCTAAATCCGTAGAGCCACTTCCGTTCAATACTCCAACTGTGTGCTCCCATGGGTTCTGTCAAGTGCATTTTCATGCTACAGTTCCTCCATTATCGCAGCCTTGGCCTGGTGATGGTGACCCTGTGGAGTTTATTGCAGAAGTTGCAATGATTCTTACTCTAATGTTGTAGGTAGGGTACTTGCGCTGGAAATTCAGATTGGTTTCCACTGCTTTCTACAACATAGGAAATGGTACTAGTATTATTTGTAGTAGGTTAGTGTTTGGCAGAGGAAAAGTTCAGCTCACCGAGAAGGTACTTGATCTGTTTATTAACCATCATTATACGCTGACAAAAGACTGTCATTGGAAACTTATAGAAAATGGTGATATTAATCTCAACTGTGTAGTGAAGATGTGTAGCCAAGTGCAAGGGGTGATGCTATGTCTGCATATCAAGCTAGAAGTTATGGAGATTATGGATCTGTTTTCTGTTGGGAAGCAAACCAAAGCAGGTTTAGCTCCATGGTTAAATTTTAAAGGAGGAACTACTACTTTCTTTAGTCACTGTAACTTGCAGTTAACTGGTTTCCGGACCAGAATTGGATTTTTAGTCAGAGAAACACAAGTTCAGTACAGACCGGGGTTGAGACTTTCACGTTTCTCATAGTATTCAAGTATTCAACTATGTGGTAAGGCTCCGAACTGAAGTTTTCGAGCACCTAAAGGTTCACTCTAGGTTTCCTGCCATATGTGTTGTTCCTTGTCAATTTAGTGAAGCTACACAGATCACGGGACATCTACACTTTTCTCTGGTATATAAAGTCAAGATTAATGCAAGTGGTGCTCCCATTGGTACCACCTCAACAAAGAGTTATGAAGATACGAGACCAGTTTACCTTGGGAAAAGGGTTACTCAAGAGTTAACTCTACTGGTTCATTTTGAGAGTGTAACTACAACTTTGAGACTCACATGTAGTCTACAAAGAGGGAAGTCGAAGGCTGGGCTTGGTATGAAGGTGTGTTTATGGGTAAAAATGATTCTGTTGTTTTTGGTAATTTGGGGTGTGTTGAATGAGAAACGAATCTAAACCCTAAACAAATGCACTGCACGGGAATGCTTTTAGGTTCGAGAAATCAATCTGTAAGACTCTGGCCTAAACCAAGAAATGGTCGTTCCTGATTCAATTCGGTCACAAGGTGAAGGAGAAGGGTTGATCTTAGGGAGGGGAGGGAAGCGAAGAAGGTGTTTGAGATCTTATGTATCATAAAATGGTTTCTGGCTACTTGTGTTGATAACACTTGTGTTATGTCTTTTGAATAGGTTGAAAACCTATTTATACAATTCATTTGAGCGCAACCCTGATCTCGCAGGAAGTGGATAAAGTTAAGTGGTGGAGTAATGGAGTTGTGTAAGAGGTGGTGAACATTGTGTGATCACACCTTCACCCACTACTCCATCATTGTTAACCATCCGTTTTTTCCTAACACGTTCTCATAATGAGCGCGTTGCACGCTGCACGCTGTAAACCGCCAGACCAATACCCCAGTAAGCATCCCCCAGTTTGTGACATGTTTGATGTCTCGAATGAAAGGGTAAAGTCGTGGGACCTGCCGCTGAGAATAGCATGGTTCTATTAGGTGAAACAACTAAGTTGTTTATGAAGCTAAAATAAGATATGTATTGATTCGACGCATGTAAAGCAGCTCAAATTAATCGACGTATATGAAGCATCATTATTTTTGAGCTTGATTGAATAAGTCGCGAATAAGCGTCTTGAAAGTGGAAGCGTGATCGACCACCTTTGGGTGATCGTTTGGTGACTCTAGGGGCCCACCATTACTTGGACGATCGCCTCATGTGGAAGAAGGATGGTCGGTTTTCACAATGTTGCTTTGCTTGTTTACTAAAAACAGATCTATACCATCCAACTAGACTGGCGAAGTTGGATGGTCGTGATCGTTTGCGGCAGTTTCAAACTGCCATTGACGCGACTTTAGGGTTTAGGGTGCCGCGCGGCCAACCCTCTTTGGGCGAGCGATTTCGAGGCATTGAGCTCTAGTTTGTGTAGGCCTATCAATCACGTGTAAAGATGGGTCCACCGTGATCACGTTGACATCTTCGGGGTTGCTTGAAGTTGGATCTAAGCCGTTCAACTAGGCCCGCGAAGACGGATGGTCGTGATTGATTTGCGGCAGTTGTGTAATGTCGTTGACGCAATTTTTAGGGTTTACAGGTCGATCGACCTACCCCTTTTCAGCGAGCGATTCGAGGCGTTGAGTTTGGGTTTGAGCATGTCGGTTGGTCACGTGTGAGGTTGGTTCGACGATAGGTGCGTTGGCATCTCCCGGATCGTTTGAAATACAATCTACGCCATCCAACTAGGCTGGAAAAGTTGGACGGATGCGATCGGTTAGCGGCAGTTGTACAACGCCGCTTATTCAATTTAGGGTTTCCAAAGCTGCGTGATCATCCTAGTTCAATTGAATGATTTAAGATGTTATTAACTTCCCATGAGCAAATCGATTGGCAAGGGACAATATTGGGTCGGTGGTGAACGTATTAGCACTTCCCCGATCGTTTGGAACACGATCTATTCCGTCCAATTAGGATGGCAAAGTTGGACGGATATGATGACTTTTGAGACTGTTTCTTACGGCTTTAGCTTGTTCGAGCTTCGTTTTTATGGAGTGCAAGCGCTCATGTTAGTTTGAAGCGCTCGTGAATGAACAACATGGGGGCCGATCAACTAGAGGACTGGTGGGCCCGCAGGTGGTTGCTACGGTGATTGCCTAGTCCTACTAGGAGTAAGTTATGCTTGTTAAATCGTGCGGCCAAATTGTGTGGCCGTGATCGTTTCTGAGGCTAATATTAACAGTCTAGATTTTCTTTAAGAAATAAATGTGTGTTTGATCACGCTAACTTTAATTAAAAGTGTGTGAACACGTTGATCTCTTTGTCAGATAGATGTAGTCAATATTTTTTGTGTAGATCCTAATACTAGCACTTCGGGAGATTCATGCTACTCTGCTGAGAGTGAGCATTGATCGTCATGTCATGCAAGTATTGAGAGTTCGGCTGGGAACATAGCAAGGAAAAAATACAAGGCAAATCGTGCATTAGTTAATAATACTGGCATAAGATAGAATTCACAGAATATTCGGGATTGCTAGCACCATTCTGAATGAACTTTATAGATATACTGAGTTGTTCAATACATGTGTAAAGAAAGAGGTTTGAGCACTCGTTATTTTCAAGTGTCCATCATTCCTTTGTAGGATGAAAGCACGTTAAATCCAGGGTTTTACAATTTTGACCCCGAACTAAAAACCACCATCAACATTAAGTCCCCTGCTTAGCACGTAACAGTGACATTGTTGCGGGGTAAGCACTAGATGGTGATAGATAAAGAAATTCTCAAGAGGAGTTCGATGCACATTACCAAGACAAAGATTGGCTTGGTTTTTGCGTAGGGCGCATTTCCTTTCAGCACGGTTATCTTTTTCAGATAGATAAGTGTCTACTTGATTATTATCCCGTATCTGGAGCCTTTATATGCAGTGAGTGGAGACTCCTTTTCTTCCTGGGTCCTGCTAATTTGCGGAATATAAAAAAGACGCTGGACCCTTTCTCTCATCACAGGATTGTCTCTCTTCCTCGTTCCAGGTATTGTTTCACGCTCATCATGTATTTTGATTTTACAATCGATGATGATCTTTTCTTCTATCATTAATCACGATACCCATTTTGCAGTATATATGATGGGATCTACTGGTGATAATTACTCTTTCACTTCTCCAAAGAAGATCTTTGAAGTTGACAAACCCGAGGCTGGTGCGTTTGAGGAGGTGATGACCAAAATAGGTCATTTGTTTCGTGAAGCTGATCGTGCCATACAAGGTATGTATCTTCTGCACCTACGCCTCATTCGGGAGCGCGTCCAGACTTTCTTAACTTCAGTCGACATAGAGGAGGAATGAAGGCGCGATGAAGCATCTCAACTGCCGAGCGCGAGAGCTGAAAGGTTTGCAGCTCGGATAAAGCGGCAAAGAATCGAGCATGTGCGTCTTTCCAGTAAAAACAAATATGATTATCCTGTCTGCGACGGAATCGTCATCCTCCATTCTGACATGAACGAACCAGAGCATCCTCAGAAGGCTGTTGGGGCCTTTCCTGAGGGAGAGATCAAAGTAGCTTCCGTGAAAGGTATTGAAGCGATCGTCGAAGAGAAAGCTGACGCGGATGCTGAGGAGGTCATGATAGTTGCATCTGGAGAAGATGTTGGAGCAGCTTCCAAGGATGAAGATGTTGAACTGGCTTCCAAGGACGCGTCTTCCGGAAGGAATATTGAAGCAGCCGTTGAGGAAGGCGTCGAAGCGACGTCAAGAGGGGGGGTCGACGTGGCTTCTCCGTAGAATGCAGTAATGGCTTGCGATGATGATGTTGTAGCAGTTTCCCACAATTTTTGTGAAGCTGATCCTTCCGACGACTAGATTTCCCTTTGTCGCTTTATTCTTATTGAATGCTTTCACAGTTTGTAAACATTCCTTTTTATGCTCAACGGTGACTGAGTTTAGGTTTAACTAAACAGTGGTCCTTCTATTCACATTATCTTGAGATCCAATTATGATGCTCTACAGGATCATAATAGAATTTCTTATTTCACCAATTCACGTATATAACCCGTGATGCGTTTTATGTGTACTATCTTCGTGATGATTGTCCATGATTTCAAATAACAAAGGACTATGCGATAATGGAAACCACGAACCTGTTTTCCAGTAGGCAGAGTTTCACAAATCTTATCGCAGTGATGCTGCTTCAATGTTGGAGTAGATCGTTCCCTCTGATTACCCACACGAATCCCCTTTGCTCTTTCTCCCTGTACGTATTTCCTCCGATGTTTCTCAAAAGATATATGATGTTTCTTTTAAGGTTTTTGTCTTCCTGGTTCGAACTGATGGGTAATGAGGCTTTTAGGTTTTCTCACGACTTTGTGTCATGGTTCGGGGGTAAAAAGGTTTCTAAAAGGAAGTAATATTTCGATTAATAATGAAACCCTAAATATGAATGCAAGCAGTGCAATCATTTTGGATAAATTACAAATATTGCATGAAAAAGGGGAAATTGCTGAAGGAAATACTAAAGAGAACGCTGGAGGAAAATATAGCACAACATTTTAGGTATGGAGAACGCCGGAGGAAATGGTAGCACGACGTTTTAGGTATTGTAGGGTTAAAGCCGTCGTGAGTGAATCGTCACGCCTTCCAGTTTGTCAGCATTGATGAGCTTGCAGTAACCGCCTAAGATAACATCTTCCACCAGGTATGGTTTATCCTCCTTCTCTGTAGGTGAATCAGGCTGAGCGGTCACTTTCACTGTCATATTCCCAACTTGAAACGCAGTCTCCTTCATTACCAAATCTCCAATTTGAAATGGGTTTGGGCATTGTACGACTACTTGATCCTTGGTCTTGCCGTCTTTGACCGAGACAACTTATAAAGTTTTAACAAAGCGTTTAAAAAGACCAGCGTCCCATTCACATCTCCTAGCGGCGGATAGGTTGTTGATTGGAGCGAGTCCCCGAGCCTTATCAGAAGGAGGAGTGACTGGTTGCAAAAAGGGTTGTTCGATGAGACTTACTTGGGTTCAGAATCTTCTAATGTATGCAGACGAGATCTCTCCAGGTAATTGCATCACATTTACGATAGCAAATAGTCTTCGGGATTGGATGGCTTGTTGGAGATCCTCTCAGGTGTAGACACCGGCAAAGGACACGCCCCTAACTTTACTTTGTTGTCGTGCACCCATGAGCGCCCCAGAATCATATCATAGTTCGGGTAATCTTTCAAGATATGAAACTTACCGCGTGTTAGGGCGTCTCCTATCTTGATCTCGAGGTCGGTGTACCCATAAGTGTCTCTGGACTCGCCTTCACAATTTTTAATTGTGGTCGGGCAATGAACAACGTCCTTCTTCGAGATCTTTGCATCTTTCAAGACCTCGACGGTGACGATGGTGAGATCGGATACTTCATCAATTAACACGTTGTCGAACTCTACATCCTTCAAGCGAGCGACGGTTAGGAGTCCCCAGTTACATCTCGTGTTTCCTAAGAAGGATTGAGGTTCAGGAGCAACTTTATTAATTGGAAACAAACGCTTTCCTGACACGACACGGTTAAGAGCCCCAAACATGTCTTGACGCTGCGTCTTTGAGAAGTACAAAATTTCACACAATCGTTCCATCATAGATTGTACAGTCTTGTGAACAGAGTCCCCAAAAATCATGCAACTCCTGACAGGAATGGGATCCCTGTTGACTCCTTCGTTTCCTAGCTGAAGTTCTCCCGCATCCACTTTCTCTTTGAAAATGCGTTTCAATTTGTTGCAGTCACTGGTTGGGTGATTGAGGAACCTGTGATAACGACAGTATTTGGGATTCACCATCTCTTATTCAGTTGGCGGACGTTTAAGAGGAGGCAGCTTGATTGCATCATCTTGAATCCATGCTTCCAGGAGTTCAAGGACTTCATCTATTGGAAATGGGAAGTCTGGAGCATCTCCAGCTTCAAGAGCTTTAGTCGGGGCTTTTCGGGATGGGGTTGTCTGCACTAGTGCTGCGGGTTTGGGTTGTTGATCCGCTGCTGGAGATTTCCTTTTCCCTCCTTCGCCTACCACGCTTACCGAAGGACCATTATTGTATTGCTTGTTGATAAGACGCCTATTCCCCTTTTAGTTTCGCGTGCATCCTCACCTCTATACGGTATGGTTCTTTCTAAAAGTGTTGGTGCGGTCGTAGCCGATCGCTTAACAACTTCATGGAGTTCAGAGGATGTCTGGAAGCACAAGTTTTCCAGTAAAGAACGATAGATGGGAACCATACCATTAATGCACGACTCCACTAGTTGTTGTTCAGTCACATTTGGATTGTGACATCCAAAGCTTGAATTCTGAATCTCTTAATGTAATCGTTCGGATGCTCATTGTTTCGTTGAAACATTCTTCCCAAGTCCGAGAAAGTGATTTGCTTGGACACAAAGAAATACTTTTTGTAAAAAGCGGTAACCATCTTACACCAGTTTGATATGTTGTTTGGTGCGAAGTTGTTGTACCAGGTGTATGCTCTTCCAGTAAACGACTTTGAGAAATCTTTCAGGCGGAGGACGTGATTATATTCATGTTCTCCCAAAGATTCCAGAAAGCGAGAGATTTGTTCGCGAGCGTTACCAGTACCATCATAAAGGGAAAATTGGGAGAGGAATATCTTCTCGGTAGATGAAATCTCTGCACATCAGGAGGATACCGAGGTTGGTGCTGGTGCAATCCACCGGGTTTTCCTTGCCTCGATTTTGGAGGATTCGTTCCAGATCCTCACGAGTGATGAATTTGGATGGCTGGCTCCTTTACCATGGGAGTTCAGGAGCAATACGGGCTTCTTCATCTAGATAGGCGCGTCCTATTGAAACACTTGCGCCAGGCGTGTTGAAGGTACTCCTGGTTGGTCCCACGGGCTGCCGTGACTCTTGTGGTAGTCGTTCTGTTAGTGTTTTGACGAAAGTGAGTACCTCTTTCTTGGTCGAAGCCATGTCTGTCTGAGCCTTAGCAAGAACTTCCTGCCTCTCCGTCAAATCGACAAGTAATAGGAGGTTGGCCTCCCCTGATTCCTCCAGCTCCTCGGCCTGACGAGGGAGTAGCCGTTGCTCTGGTGACGACTGGAGGTGTTACACTTGAAGAAATGTTGGGGTTTGTGGCTGCTATGGCTCTGGTGATGGGAGGCGTTACTGAGGGAATATCTCTTGCTCCGCTGGTGTTGGTGGTAGAGGACGTAGTTCCACGAGATGCATTGATCGTATTAACAGGATGTACGGTAACGCCATTGACAGGGACATCAACGCCGAGAGTGTTGTCAGTGCTAGTTCCATCGGAATTGGTCGCTGATCCGGACCTAAGATCCACCATTTTGAATTTTGAAAAAATTGAAATAAAGTTGAAGATTGATCTTGCAACCGAGAGATTAATATCCCACTTTGGTCGCCAATTGTTTATGAGTAAAAACTGATTCTGCTGTTTTTGGTAATTTGGGGTGTGTTGAATGAGAAATGAATCTAAACCCTAACCAAATGCACTGCACGGGAATGCTTTTAGGTTCGAGAAATCAATCTGTAAGACTCTGGCCTAAACCAAGAAATGGTCGTTCCAGATTCAATCCGGTCACAAGGTGAAGGAGAAGGGTTGATCTTAGGGAGGGAAGCGAAGAAGGTATTTGAGATCAGAGTGTTGAATGAAGGTGCGACTGTTTATGACTTGTGTATCAGAAAATGGATTTTGGTTACTTGTGTTGATAACACTTGTGTTCTGTCCTTTGAATAGGTTGAAAACCTATTTATACAAGTCATTTGAGCGCAACCCTGATCTCGCAGGAAGTGGAGAAAGTTAAGTGGTGGAGTAATAGAGTTGTGTAAGAGGTGGTGAACATTGCGTGATCACACCTTCACCCACTACTCCATCATTGTTAACCATCTGTCTTTTCCTAAAACGTTCTCATAATGAGCGCGTTGCACGCTGCACGTTGTAAACCGCCAGACCAATGCCCCAGTAAGCATCCCCCAGTTTGTGACATGTTTGATGTCTCGAATGAATGGGTCAAGTCGGGGGACCTGCCGCTGAGAATAACATGGTGCTATTAGGTGAAACAACTAAGTTGTTTATGAGGCCAAAATAAAATATGTATGTATTCGACGCATATAAAGCAACTCAAATTAATCGATATGTATGAAGCATCATTGTTTTTGAGCTTGGTTGAATAAGTCGCGAATAAGCGTCTTAAAAGTGGAAGCGTGATCGACCACCTTTGGGTGATCGTTGGTGACTCTAGGGGCCTACCATTACTTGGACGATCGCCTCATGTGGAAGAAGGATGGCCGGTCTTCACAATGTTGCTTTGCTTGTTTACTAAAAACAGATCTATACCATCCAACTAGACTTGCGAAGTTGGATGGTCGTGATCGTTTGCGGCAATTTCAAACTGTCATTGACGCGACTTTAGGGTTTAGGGGGGCGCGCGGCCAACCCTCTTTGGGCGAGCGATTTCGAGGCATTGAGCCCTAGTTTGTGTAGGCCGATCAATCACGTGTAAAGGTGGGTCCACCGTGATCACGTTGACATCTTCGGGGTTGCTTGAAGTTGGATCTAAGCCGTTCAACTAGGTCGGCGAAGACGGATGGTCGTGATTGATTTGCGGCAGTTGTGTAATGCCGTTGACACAATTTTTAGGGTTTGGAGGTCGATCAACCTACCCCTTTTAAGCGAGCGATTCGAGGCGCTGCGTTTGGGTTTGAGCAAGTCGGTCGGTCACGTGTGAGGTTGGTTCAACGATAGATGTGTTGGCATCTCCCGGATCGTTTGAAATACAATCTAAGCCGTCCAACAGGATGGCAAAGTTGGACGGATGCGATCGATTAGCGGCAGTTGTACAACACCACTTATTCAATTTAGGGTTTTCAAAGCTGCGTGATCATCCTAGTTCAATTGAACGATTTAGCATGTTATTAACTTCCCATGAGTAAATCGATTGGCAAGGGACAATATTAGGCCGGTGGTGAACATGTTAGCACTTCCCCGATCGTTTGGAACACGATCTATGCCGTCCAACTAGACTGACAAAGTAGGACGGATATGATGACTCTTGAGACCGTTTCTTACGGCTTTAGCTTGTTCGAGCTTTGTTTTTATGCAGTGCAAGCGCTCATGTTTAAGTCGGCGTTTGAAGTGCTCGTGAATGAGCAACATGGGGGATGATCAACTAGAGGACTGGTGGGTCCGCCGATGGTTGCTACGGTGATTTCCTAGTATTGCAAGGAGTAAGCTATGCTTGTTAAATCGTGCGGCCAAATTATGTGGTCGTGATCGTTTCTGAGACTAATATTAACAGTCTAGATTTTCTTTAAATTTAATTAAAAGTGTGTGAACACGTTGATCTCTTTGTCAGAGAGATGTAGTCAGTATTTTTTGTGCAGATCCCAATACTAGCACTTTGGAAGATTCATGCTACTCTGCTGAGAGTGAGCATTGATCGTCATGTCATGCCAATATTGAGAGTTTGGATGGGAACATAGGACGGAAAAAATACAAGGCAAATTGTGCATTAGTTAATAATGCTGGCATAAGATAGAATTCACAAAATATTCGGGATTGCTAGCACCATTATGAATGAACTTTATCTATATACTGAGTTGTTCAATACATGTGTAAATAAAGAGGTTTGAGCACTCGTTATTTTCAAGTAGCCATCATTACTTTGTAGGATGAAAGCACGTTAAATGCAGGGTTTTACAATTTTGACCCCGAACTAAAAACCACTATCAACAAGGTGTTTATGAGTTCTCGTCTTCTGATATGCGCCTTTCTAATTGTCGAGCAATTCACTTCCATCCTTGAGGACAAGGATGTTTTGAAGGGGAAGGGAATGTCATGTACCCGGTGTTGTATTGGAGTGCCCATATCCTGTTAGTGTCGATATGGGCACTCCAATACCACACCGGGTACATGACAGTCTATTAAGGATTCTTGATGTTTATCAAAAAGCTTCTGGCCAAGAAATTAATCTAGCAAAGAGTAAATGTTTTGTGGGTGGTACAAGTAATGCAAGAAATAATCAATTAGCAGAAGACCGTGGAATGAGATTATCTGAATTTCCTGATAAATACTTGGGAGTAATACTTGTTCCAGGAACTATTAGAGCTAAACATGTATGGGGATGTGTAGAAATGTTGCAAGAAAATTTAGCAGGTTGGAAGGGAAAAATGTTATCATTTCAAGAAAGATTAGTCTTACACTATGTTTGTTTACTCCTGACTCATCTGAGTCGTCTGGATCTGACTCAATATGTTTTTTTTGAGTCAGATATGACTCATCTGACTCAAAAAACGTGAGTCAGTGGTTTGGTCGCGTGAGTCAGGGGTATTTTATTGCCTGACTCAAATGGGTCCGAGTCAGGGGTTATGTCTGAGTCATAGGTCGAGTCAGATCTGACTCAAAATGCAAAACAAACGGTCTGATTGCTGACTCGGCCCGAGTCAGAGGTTGACTCAGATCCAGACGCCGAGTCAGCTGCAAACAAACAAGATGTTAGTGAAATTTTTTCTTTGCAGCATTCCAATCTTCAATATGTCAGTCTATAAGTGCCCAAAAAAAGTTTTAAAAGAGAGTGAAAAGATTATAAGAAACTTCTTGTGGTCTGGAGATCCATCAATTAGTAAGACAATCACTTTGAAATGGGAGAAAGCGTGTTCTCCTCTACCTGAATGAGTTTTGAGAATCAAGCAATTAGAAGTTATAAATAAATCAATGTTGACGAAGCTTTGTTGAAAAATACATAATGGTGGATTAAATTCTTTCAAGGAAAATTTCAAGACAAAAATGGAAATTGGATTTGAGTATTACAAAAAATCCTCAATTTGGCCAGGAATCAAGTGGGTTGCAGCTGATGTTTTTGAACACTCTAGATGGCTTGTAGGAGAGGTGATAGGCACATTTTTGTGTCTTATATAATCTCAATTGTATATATTATTAGTGCTCGATTTTATATTTATTATGGCTTTTTATGTCCCTGTAGGTTTTTTGGAGAAATAAGCTTTTGCGGCGAAATTGGCTCGAAAAGCGGTTTTTGTGCTCGTGGGAGAAAATTACTATACGGACTCTCATTTTGGATAAGGGGTAACCTAATTACTAAGGGATGACCTATTTCCAGTCAGCTGCTAAAGGGAGAACAACACAGGATAGGGGGACACCCACCTTCTTCACGTTTCAAATTAGAAATATTGGCCGGGAAAGAGACTTCACGTCTGCAGATTTTGGACGTGAAGCTTTGGGAAGTTTTAAAGAGATTCAACATCGGAAATTGATTGGGCTGGACTTCTCATGGCTATACAAGTTTACTAGAAGCAATTGGATCGACCTAATTGGGCTGGAATGGCCGGAAAAGGGAAACAGAGGTGAATAAGGAAATACGGCTATGTGGATTTATTTTAGGAAATTCAGAGAGAATAAAGACCTAAAATTCGTTCCAAAGATACATATTCTATCTAAGGAAGAGTTTAATATAAGTGGGAGAGCACATAAACGCGTAAAATAATTTCTGGAAGGAATTATTGCCGTGACTGCCAAGGAAGGAAAGAAAAGATTTTGATGCGATTTGGGAAAGATTCAATGACCCTTTTATGTATAAATAGGATGCTTAGGTCCCTAGAAGAATGAACGAAGAAGTTTGGGGTCGAGAGGAGAGCTCAGGAGGCGAGAATCAGAGTTGCAGGAAGTTACGTCTCTGCTGCTGCTGCCATTGAAGAGCACGAAGAACACGAAGAACAGACTTCCAAAGACAATCGTTCTTCTACAGTGAAAAGGACAGACGACTGGCAGTCTTAAAACAACAGAAACAACACTTCAGTTTTATCGTTCTTTTCTGGACGCCTTCTGTGGGTCGCAGATTCACTGATTTTATTCTTTTCACTCTTTTAATCAACTTTTGGGCTATAAACATGTATTTTGAGCAAGTGATTAATATGAGGAGCTAAACCCCAACACTGGGATGACGGAGGAAGCCCTATTTCACGCATGTGGTAATTTTAATAATTCTTTTATGACTATTTGCATTGAGTTTTAATCAATTTATGATTTTTATTGAATGGGTGTGATTTCGTTTGATGGTGTATGCTTGGTCTATGTATTTTTGATACATCATGCTTTTGATTTACAATCATTACTTTTCAAAAATCTACTTTTTGGAAAAGAATAAGAGTCCATATTTTTAATATTTGATCTATAATTGATTGGAATTATTATTTGAATCACATGAATGGAATTTGGTGGAATCCTGAGTCTCAGTCTCTCTCGATATTCATGACAACCTTGTGAATATATTTTTAGTATTTTTATTATTAGTTCTTAAAACAAACCTTTACACAATCCGAGTTGAACGAACTTTACTACCACTTTCAAAACTACATCAATTTTTGGCGCCGCCGACGCGGATTTGTATTAGGTTTTAGGTTTTAGATTTATTTTATTTCTTTTAGAATTTTTGTTCTCTTTTACGCCTATTGTATTTTTCGATTCTTTTCAGATTTTGAGCGAAGTTACAAGGGAAGAAAAAGTGTTATAAAAGGAAAGCATCGCCAAAGAAGGAAAGAAAAGAGGAATCCGAAAGGAATGAAGAAGAAGATTTTGTATATAGTTATTTTGTTTTATTTTTAGAAACTGTAAATAGGGTTTTATTTTTTGTAATTTTTCTTTTTATTTTTGGACACTTTTTGGAATTTATTTTTGGATTGGACATTATTTTTTAAAACCCTACGGAAGGGTTAAGATTAAATATAAACTGTTTGCAGGGAAGGACGACAGTTACGATACTGTCTCGGCCCCTCGGGTTCGTACACTGACATCGGAGTCGGTGGCCTGAGTCGACTTCAACGGTTCATCGCCCGTCTGGTACGGGAGGTAAGACTCTATCCACCCACGAATCCCCTGTCAGTGGGTTTTATTTTGTGTGACAACTCACACCCCTGCAATAGAATGTCGAACTGGTATCACAATAGCCAATACAACGAATATCCGACTGAGTTTCAAAATGGACGTTACAATTTTAACCATAGTGTGAATAGTGATTGGGAACATCAACATTTTCAAGGTTACGGCTCATACCATGGTGAGCCCAATTACTATATACACACACACACCGGTCATACGAGCAAGAAAATAAGGATTATTATAGTACTAGTTCCTCGTCTTTGGACAATATAATGAAAATGTTGAAAACTAGTCCCTATTATGATCCTTCTGAACATGTTCTTCCTCTAGAAGAGTCTCTCAAACAATTAACTGAGAATACAAATAGGTTTGTGTTAGAAATGAATAAACAAAATGCACCTTCTATACACGATACCATAAAGAAGTCATGTGAGTTGACTCAGAAAATGTTGTTAGAGGCCCAAAACAGAACTTCTCAAGATAGTTTTAATTTCCAATATAGTGTTTCCAATAGTACCCTTGAAAATTAGGATAGTTATTTGCATAATCAAGATGCCGAGGTTAGAATTGGTAACACTAATTTTTTAGATGAGGTTCAACCATTTTCATGCTATTATGATGATTATGACGAGGATAGTGTTGAGGAAGAATTTGAAATATGTAGGCATAGTGATCAGGAATTTGTTACTCCAAATGAACTTTATGATGATAGTGTTATTTCTGGTTCAGATCCCGATAATTTTAATGATTATTCACCTATTCAAAAGGACGAGGATTTAACTAGAGATACCCCTGTTTTAGACGATGTAGTATTTCCTTTTGATTACGAAGCCGATAGTGGTTTGGAGGAACGAGTTTTTTCTGAGAATATTGTTTTAGAGTCTAGCGATTTAGAAACATTAGTCTTAGACAAAGAAAGTGAACTCGTAGAGATGAGTGAGGATGAACCATACTTAGAAGAATCAATTGACCATTTTCAGGAATCTAATGACCTTGAAATTAGGGACATTGTGACTAGTCTTTCTAGAGACACTGAAAACTCTAAGTTTGGGGGTGATTATCATTCTCCATGTGCTTTAACTATTAGAAAGGTCTCTCACTTGGTACTTGACATATGTGCCTCAACCATTTTACAAGATTATCTTCATACACGTTTTCCTGAACCTAGTGATGTCCATAAGGAAGTTCAGTTGTTAGAAACCCATCCTCTGGTTGATGTGGTTTACCCAGGCTATGATATCCAGATTGACTTTGTTTTCCCACCAAATATTTTTCAACCAATTGTGGGAACACATAAATTTCAGATGTGTCAATTATTTAGTTTTGAGACTAAACCTAATTACTTTAAGAGATTAGGGTCGATATATTTGCTTAAGATTGACCACCAGTTTCATCATGGTCGATTGTGTTAGTCAAAACTAATTGACTTTAAGGATCCTCAATTATTCAGGTTATTATTATGTGCTTTTAAATTTTTACTTGAGTTTCTTCAGACTCTAATACCTGAACCAGATCTTAGCTTTGAGGAATTCCAACCCATGAAAATATTTTATTTGGACCCAGTTATAGAACCTGAACCTGAACCACAGCTAGATGTAGTTGTCTTAAACAGGAAACTAGACAAGGGTACGCTTTATTTGTTAATTTTCTTGGCAGGTTGCAGATTCCTTTTATTTGTGATAGCTCTATTTGGTTTTGATGACCCACAGAAATTTCGGCTATTACTTTATGATTTTATGAGGTGAATAATTCTTTCTTAGTCTGGCTGAAGACTTTAAACTTAGCACTTCTTGGGAGGTAACCCAACATTCATGCGACACGGTAATATCTTTCCTTATCTCTTTTGCTTCAAATGGTAACAGTTTCTCCTTGTTCATGCTTTTAATTTCATCTTTAGAACATTGAGGACAATGTTAGATTTAAGTTTGGGGGTATGGGAGAAACTTTTTAGTTGCAGTATGAATAAATAAACTCCAGAACCTAGAAATTTATGCCTATTGAGGATTGCAATAACTAATCTAAGTGGATGGAAGCATTTTGGTTGTAGGAGTTGAGGAACCAATCTGATTAGATGGAAACATCTAAAGAGTCTATTCATAAAAGCACAGAGCTCAGGTGTTAGAAATAACATGATAGTTTCACCATATCTCGTTGAGTCCTTTTCACTTCTATTTTTATTTTATTTTGTTTTTAAACTATGTTTCTCTAAGTGATAGGTGGGGCCCACGATTCAAGTTGTTACCAATGCTAGGGTGAATTAGAGTGATTGAGATACCATGAAAGAGAAAAAAAAAAAGGAAAAAATTGAGACCAGACCATTTGACCAAAAGGAACAAATTCAATAAAGTCGACCACTGGTACCCTTGTATATGCCAGTTGTGTTGACCTAGAGTTAGGTTATCGACCACTGGTTCCCTTGTATATGCCAGTGTGTTGATATTAGTCAGACCGGTATCTCAGTCCATTAGGATAGGTTCATTTTGGCGGAGGCCTTCAGACAGATATGGGAAACGCCGTTCACTTAGTAAACATCAAAACCATCTATGTTTTTCTATATCCATCTTCTTGATCTATCCATGTGATTAGTTTTGACTCCGGATATTGATGTCCATAGTGCGACTATCTGAGTAGAGCTCTGTCACTTTATATGAATTTTAGTATGCTTGAGTGCAAACTCGTGTAGAACAATTGGAATTTCGCATCAGGGTACTTTTTCCTGTAGTCAATAAGTATGCCAACCAAGGAGATTCTTTAGTGCCTTACAAGGTTCTGCGTAGATAACTAAGGTCTGGAGTAAAGGTTTTGTGGGTATATCTCTAGTAAGCCCCCCCGAGACTATAACTCGGCCACTAGGGACACCTAGGGGTTTAAAGGATTATTGCATACGCTAAATGCAATCGACGATGCCTGCGACAGTGAGTTAGGATTTTATTTTCTATTTAATTTGCTCGAGGACTAGCAAATAATAAGTTTGGGGGTATTTGATAGGAACATTTTTGTGTCTTATATAATCTCAATTGTATATATTATTAATGCTCGATTTTATATTTATTATGGATTTTTATGTCCCTGTAGGTATTTTGGAGAAATAAGCTTTTGCGGCGAAATTGGCTCGTGGGAGAAAATTACTATACAAACTCTCATTTTGGATAAGGGGTAACCTAATTACTAAGGGCTGACCTATTTCCAGGCAGCTGCTAAAGGGAGAACAGCACAGGATAGGGGGACACCCACCTTCTTCACGTTTCAAATTAGAAATATTGGCGGGAAAAGAGACTTCACGTCTGCAGATTTTGGACGTGAAGCTTTGGGCAGTTTTAAAGAGATTCAACACCGGAAATTGATTGGGCTGGACTTCTCATGGCTATACAAGTTTACTAGAAGTAATTGGATCGATCGAATTGGGCTGGAATGGCCGGAAAAGGGAAACAGAGGTGAATAAGGAAATACGGCTATGTGGATTTATTTTAGGAAATTCAGAGAGAATAAAGACCTAAAATTCGTTCCAAAGATACATATTCTATCTAAGGAAGAGTTTAATATAAGTGGGAGAGCACATAAACGCGTAAAATAATTTCTGGAAGGAATTATTGCCGTGACTGCCAAGGAAGGAAAGAAGAGATTTTGATGCGATTTGGGAAAGATTCAATGACCCTTTTATGTATAAATAGGATGCCTAGGTCCCCTAGAAGAAGGAACGGAGAAGTTTGGGGTCGAGAGGAGAGCTCAGGAGGCGAGGATCAGAGTTGCAGGAAGTTACGTCTCTGCTGCTGCTGCCATTGAAGAGCACGAAGAACACGAAGAACAGACTTCCAAAGACAGTCGTTCTTCTACAGTGAAAAGGACAGACGACTGGCAGTCTTAAAACAACAGAAACAACACTTCAGTTTTATCGTTCTTTTCTGGACGCCTTCTGTGGGTCGCAGATTCACTGATTTTATTCTTTTCACTCTTTTAATCAACTTTTGGGCTATAAACATGTATTTTGAGCAAGTGATTAATATGAGGAGCTAAACCCCAACACTGGGATGACGGAGGAATCCCTATTTCACGCGTGTGGTAATTTTAATAATTCTTTTATGACTATTTGCATTGATTTTTAATCGATTTATGATTTTTATTGAATGGGTGTGATTTCGTTTGATGGTGTATGCTTGGTCTATGTATTTTTGATATATCATGCTTTTGATTTACAATCATTACTTTTCAAAAATATACTTTTTGGAAAAAAATAAGAGTCCATATTTTTAATATTTGATCTATAATTGATTGGAATTATTATTTGAATCACATGAATGAAATTTGGTGGAATCCTGAGTCTCAGTCTCTCTCGATATTCGTGACAACCTTGTGAATATATTTTTAGTATTTTTATTCTTAGTTCTTAAAACAAACCTTTACACAATCCGAGTTGAACGAACTTTACTAGCACTTTCAAAACTACATCAAGAGGGAACTCATATTTTAATTTGGAATGATAATTGGATAAAAGATAAACCTTTAAAGGATATCTTCCCTGAAAATGCTATTATGTTACAAAACCCATCAATGAAAGTGGAAGATTTAATTAGAGATGGGATAGGTAGATTCCAGCAAATTTTCTTGAATTCTTTGCAACTTCAGAACTACCAGTTATAGAAAATAAGGAGATAGAAAGATATGGAGTGCAACAACTTCTGGTAAGTTCTCTGTAGCCTCTGCTTCTGAAAGTATAAGGAAAAAGTTTCATCCAGTGAATTGGGCTAAAACTGTGTGGCGCAAGAACATCCATCCCAATGTGTCTAGCAATGTGTGGAAGTTAGTGAGAGGAATAATGCTATCAGATGAAAAAATGAAGAAGAAAAAATTCCAATTAGCATCCAGATGTCCATTCTGTAAAAGGGAGGAGGAAAATCTAGAACATATCCTTTGGTACTGTGATTTTAGTGAAATAATTTGGAGCTGGCTTGGTGGAATTTTTCAGTTTACAAATCCAAAATCTTTGGAAGATATTCTCAAACTGGCAAAACACAAGAGTCAGTTGTAAAAGAGATATGGAGAGTGGCAGCTCTTGTAGCCCTGAAAGAGATATGGTTCTTAAGAAATAAAATTGTTTATGAAGAGGAAAAGCCAAATTTAAATGCTCTTAAACAGAGGATTATGCATTTTATAAGAGAATGTGATGTTAGAATGACAGGGAATATGTGGAACTATCTCATGACATGAAAGTCTTGAAGTTCTTTGATTTGAAATGTAGAAGAGTGAAGACAACAAGGATAACTGAGATTTACTTCCATCTTCCTAACCCACCATTCATTCTAATATGTTGTGATGAAGCCTCAAGGGGAAATCCAGGTGAAGCAGGTTATGGTTTTATATGCAGACAAGGAAATCGAGAATACATATTTGCTATGTCTGGAGGTTTAGTCCTTGCTACAAATCTTATGGCTGAATTTTTTGCAATATTATGTGCTGGAGAATGGACAATCAACAACAACTTCCTTAAAGTTTGTGTTCAAACAGATTATCAAGCAGCAATAGCAGCATTTCGGAATGGAGAAGTACCATGGTGGGCTTGTACTAGATGGAACAGAATAAAAAGTACTCTTCAAGACTGGTAATTTAACCATGGATACAAGGAGATTAACTTCTCAGCTGACTTAATGGAAAAAAAAAGGAGCAGGACTAGCCAGGGGAGAAAAGAGATATTATGATACAAGACCTGACGTCATAAGAGCAATGGAAGTACCAGACAAACCATACTACATATTTGTCTAAACACAAAAGAGCCATAGTTACTTTCAATTTTTTCACGGGCTAAAAATAGTTTAAAATGGGCCTTCTTGTACTGTTCTGATTAGCATAGTTTATTTTCAGTTTTCTCAAAGGCCCAAAATAAAATGGGTTTTTTATGTATTGTTTTGTAATCCTTTTTGATTAATAAAATTTGATATTACCAAGCAAAAAAAAGAGCAATACTTGCTCAGATGCTCGAATATTGATTCAACCATCAATATTCAGTAATTTATCGAATGAGCAATACTTGCTCAAATGCTCGAATAATGATTCAACCATCAATATTCAGTAATTTATCGGAATGAAAAATACTTGCTCAGATGTTCGAATATTGATTCAACTATCAATATTCAGTAATTCATCATACGATCAATATTTGCTCAGAGCAATTACTCATACTATCAACATCATTCATTTGAGAACTATGCGTCCCAACAGACATGTTCAATTCATGAATCCTAGAGCATTCGGCAATCATGCTCGACTAAACAATACTTAGACTCATCGTCTAATCAAGTCAACGACTGACTGACTGATCAAATACACGTCTCTTTTGCAGACTCCACGTTCGTGAGACATCAATCACGTCACATGGGGGATATTCATTAGGGTTTTGGTCTGGTGGCCTACAACACGTGTGTTCATTCACGATGAGAAATGTGAGTAAGTCGTGCAAGCAGTTGAGGGAGTTAGCAAAGTAGTGGTGCAACCACGATTTTCCACTTCCCCACTCTTTCACTAGAACAACTGTCACACTTACCGGAGATCAGTGTGTTTACATTCCCGCAATATAAATAAGTCTCTGAATCTATGATTGAACAACAAAACATACAAGACAATGCTCGTCAAATAGAAGAATTCTATCGAGCAATCACTCTCAAGATTTTAACCAATCATTCATAACTTATTCGAACCCATCGGTTTATTTGCAGAAACCTACAACACATTCACAAATCACCATTGATCTCACACACTTCTCAGCTTCCCTCCTACAGATCAACCCTCTTCCTTTTGTGACCGAATTGACTCTGGAACGGCCACTGTCTTGGTTTAGGATGGAGTCCTACAGATTGATCTCTCGAACTCAAAGCACTCCCGTGCAGTGCATCTGTTTGAGGATAAGCAGTTTGCTCGGTTGAGGAGCCTCCCTCACACGGCCGTCTCTTCATTCCCTAAAAAACCAGCAAATTGTTTTCACCCATCAACAGATTGGCGACCACAGTGGGAGATCATTCTCTCGGTTGCAATCTCAAATTTCACAAAATGGTTGATCTTAGGTCAGGTTCAGTTACAAATCCTAACATAAACAACGCTAGCACTAGCAATAATGATGGTACTCCAGAAGCTATTCCTGCTTCAATAAACGACACTGGTGATACCACTCCTCCGCGAACCAACATCGGAGACAATCCTCTAATCGGTAGGTCTCCCGAAGAAGTCAGAACAAATCCGCCTACCATAGGTGATCTTATGAAGGTGCAAGAAACTCTCGCCAAAAATCAGATTGACATGGATGCCACTCAGAAAGAGTTATGCACTTATCTCAAAACTCTCATCGACAAGATGTCAGGGAAAATATCAAGAAAGGACAACCAAGATCGAAACACACAAACACTGACTCAGCGTCAGCAGAATGACCCAGAAGAACCAGACTTTCCTTTCCCCATTGAAGAGGTGATCGAGCTATTGGAAGTCTGGATTCAGGACGGTGCGATCAAACTACCTCCCGTTAGGAGAGAGACGACAGAGGAGGAAATGAAGAATCCGTGCTACTGCCGCTTTCATAGGTAAGTTAGTCATCCAACAAGTGATTGCAGAACTTTGAAGCGTATATTCAAAGAAAAGGTTGATTCAGGAGAACTGGGGACTGAAGGAGTACACAAGAATCCTCTCCCAATTAGAACCTTCACACTCTCTAAACAACCGGTCAAAGAAGCAGTTCAGTCATTGATCGAGCATATATGTGAATTGCTCTATCTGTCTGTAGATGGTGGATTTTCAACAAAGGGAAAAATCGTAAAATCATGATACTACATGTTTTCTGACACGACTTTCAGGCATGCGATGACTCATATTTTACGAAGCCACGATGAATATATCTTTTGAAAATCCTCCACTAGCTGAGCGTTCGATCCCTGGCATTTCGTCGTGCCCTCTATGTAGAATAACATAATTGGGAGGTTCTCTGTAGATTGAGAGAAATAACGCCTTCAGGACGTCGGTGATACTCACTGCTCCCTGACTACATGAGAGAGACCCCCCTCTACATAGAAGAACGATTGGGCGGTTCTCCGTAAGATTGAGAGCAATAACGCCTTCAGGACGTCGGTGACACTCATTGTTCCCTGACTATGTGGAGAGATCGTGTATATACCCAGGCGGTTCTCCGTAAGATTGAGAGCAATAACGTCTTCAGGACTTCGGCAACACTCTATGTTTCACTGACTATACACAAGAGATTAAATTCTACCGTGACATTCACCAGTGAATTCCTAGAAGATAATCTATCTTATCTCATTACTCCTATTTCATGATCAAAATGGTAATAGATAAATGTATTACTCTGATTTCATGATCGAATCCACGGTTGATCTCATGAAATGGTAATAGATATTACTCCGATTTCATGGTCGAACCCACGGCTGGTCTCATGAAATGGTAATATCACCACTTATTTTATTACTCCGATTTCATGGTCGAATCCACGATCCCATGGAATGGTAATACCTATTTTATTATTCCGAATTCATGGTCGAATCCACGACTGATCCTATGAATTGGTAATAAAAAACTACTCACTTTTATTACTCAGATTCATGAATTATTCTCCGCTTAATTTCATAAATTAGTAATAAATACTCAACAATCGGGCATCTGGACTACTACTGAGTAAGCCCCATAAAATAGTGCAAGTGTACTCGACAATGATGCACGAACGAGCACCCAAATGCGCGAACGCGCATTCAAAATATGTCCGAATGAGGAATCCCGCATAAAATAAGAGAGAGAAAATAATAATATTAAAATAATGGAGAAGCGCTCATGGGCCGGGCCCACTGGCCGGCGGGCCGTGCCCTAGCTGTGGCCGGTCCCATGCTTCCTCCATTATTTTCCTTATTTTTGTTGTTTTCATAAACTCATGAAGACTCCTCCATTCCAGCAACTTTCCTTGGTTGAGCAAAACTCGTGGTTTCTCCATATTTTCGTGGTTTCTCCATATTCGTGTAGTTTCACAAAAATAATAATACTAGGGAAAGGTGTTGCGGGACCTGGAGACATAGCCGGCCGCCATGCCCTAGCCGTGGCCGTTCCCACACCTTGCAATCTCTAATCTTTCATAAATTATTATTTCTCTCATCTTGTGAAACTCTCTGGTTTTAGCAAAAATCATGGTTTCTCCATATTTTCTCAAATATTGCGCAAACCATGAAAAACCAAAAGTCAACATGGTCACACGACCGACTAGGCTACTCACAAAAAATATATTAAAATATTATTATTTTAATATTCACAAAATATTGATCAAATGAGCATACTTGCTCATTCGAGCAAAATCGAGGATTTCAGTCAAAGATCAAACTCTTCTGAAAATCCGAAATATTGCTCAAACACACATCAGAAAATGTTGAAACTCTCATAACTGAGACACGGACATTTTGGAAACACGGGAATTCTCCCTTGACCGACCAAGGGCGGCTCTAAGGCTTGCAACAAGCCGGTCCCACACGTTTTCACACTTTTGACCTAATTTGTGCAATCGCTCATATTGGGTCCAAACTCTTCACAACTAACTCAGAGTTTGTGCAAACTCCCATCAGCGGTCCCACGACCACCAAGGGAGGTCTCATGCCACCTTGTTCGGTCCCTTACTTTTCTATAATTAGGTTTTCTCACCTAATGCTCAATCGAGCACTATTTCAATAAATGATGAAACCGACATTTAATCGTCATTCCTTCACCAATCGGTCAACTCAGGACCCTGGTAAACGCTCACTCGAGAAATTATGCACCACATGGAAGTCCATAGTCCCATGTGGCCGGTCTCTCCTTCTCTCATGACCTATTATCAGCAATTTGTCAATCAATGAGCAATTTCTCAAAATTAGGGTTTCGAACAAACGCTCAACAAATCACCATTCTGAGTAAGTTCAAATACTAAATAAATCTATGTTAATCCAGTAAACAACACGCATATTAATTATATAATATTCGGTAATCTACCAATATTTTAATTAATATTTTATTGGATCACATCACCAATAAATAAATAATTTGTCGAATCGAGCAATACTTGCTCAATTACTCGAATATTGATCCATTTATCAATATTCAGTAATTTATCAGTAATTCGTCGAATTGAGCAATACTTTCCCAATTGCTCGAATATTGATCCAACTATCAATATTCAGTAATTTATCAGTAATTCGTCGAATTGAGCAATACTTGCCCAATTACTCGAATATTGATCCAACTCTCAATATTCAGTAATTTATCAGTAATTCGTCGAATTGAGCAATACTTGCCCAATTGCTCGAATATTGATCCAACTCTCAATATTCAGTAATTTGTCGAATTGAGCAATACTTTCTCAATCGCCCAACTATCAATATTCAGTAATTCGCAATACTTGCTTAATTGCTCGAGTATTGATCCAACCATCGATATCCATTAATGCGTCGAGCAATTGCTCAGTTACTCGAATGTTCTACTGAGCAATTCGTCATTCATGCTCAATTCAACAAACCATAGACTCATTGTCTAATCAGTCAACGTGACTAATCAAATACACGTCTGTCATACAGACTCCACGATTCGTGAGACTTCAATCACGTCACATGGGGGATATCAATTAGGGTTTTGGTCAGGTGGCCTACAGCACGTGGATTCATCCACGATGAGAATGTGAGTAAGTTGTGCAACGGTTAAAGGAGTTAGCAGAGTAGTGGGTGGACGGTTAACCAAGTCTTCGCACGACCTGAAATTGGTTTCACCACGATCTTCCACTTTCCCACTCTCTCATTCATGAAACCGTTACACTTACTGGGATCAGTGTGTTCGCTATTCTGACAATATAAATAAGTCTCTGAATCTGTGATTGAAAGGACAACACTCGTCTACACAAGAATTTTTCGAGCAATCACTCTCAGAAATTCCATCAATCGCTCAGAACTTATTCACAGAACTCAACTTCAGCAGTTTTTCAATTAGCAGAAACCTTCAACACACCCACAATCCTTGATCATCATTGATCCCACACAATTCTCAGCTTCCCTCCTATAGATCAACCCTTCTCCCTTTTTGTAACCGAATTGACTCTGGAACGTCCATTGACTTGGTTTAGGCCGGAGTCCTACAGACTGATCTCTCGAATCTAAGCATTCCCTTTGCAGTGCATCTGTGTGAGGTTCAGCAGTTTCTCGGTCGAGGAGTCTCGACAGCACGCTCGACTCTTCACTTCCCTAAAAAACCAGCAAACCGTTTTTCCCCATCCACACTGTCAAAGGCTCAAAGGATGGAAATGTTCGCGGTTTTGAACCATATAGTGTGCGGGAAACGTCTGTCCATTCCAGAGGCTCTCCCTGAACCTCCGGTCACGAACAAAGAGATGTATGACTGGGGACTTCTTACCACGGTCAATCTCAAAGGAAATGAATTCAGGAGAGCGTTGGTCGATGTTGGAATGACTGTCAATATTATCCCTTTGAAGACTCTCAGAGCTGCATGCATCACTCGACAAGAAGCCACTCATGCTCGTGTCTCAGTCAGAGATCACGGAGGAATAGCCAGGGATGCGTATGGCTACATCATTGTCAAAATGAAAACTGGTTCAACCTGGGCGGAAACCAAATTTCACATAATTAGGGAGGATTTAGGATATGATATGATCCTCGAATGTACATGGATTCATGCTGAAAAGGTAACTCCAACACCTTCAATTGCACATTTCTCTGTTGAAGAAAGCTCTGATCCGAAAGAAATAGAGGATACTCTGTCGTTCGAGCATCTGGAGGAAGTCAAAGCCTTGATGGAACTAACGCAAAAACCTGAAGAAAATGCGCATGTTTCGTCAAAAGGTTCCGTACTCATCCAAGTCTTATTCCCCCTCATCTGTCCATATTATCAATTTTCAAACATGTTACTCTGATTCGGGGGATTCACTCCACCAACAACTTAAACTATTGAAAAATACTATGAATGGATAACCTTGCCTCATCAATATTTTACCAAGTGGTTGGATGCGGAGCCTCTCCGAACCGAGCATCTCTCCAATACAGTCATTTCTGAAATAATGACCGAACACAACAAGCAATATCCTAGATATTCTCCCTTGCGCGAGTGTCCATATGTGCCGCAAGATTGGAAAGCTCCACGAACATGGAATCCTATTGTACGAGGAATTCTGAACCAACAGAAGATATTCAGGGCACGGAAGATCAAGCCTAACAAATTTCATGAAGGGGATTTAGTTCTTAAAGCAACTAAATGAAATCTCCATTCTACAAGAAACTCTAACTGGGAAAGGCCTTTCATGATTACTAAGTCGACGACTGGAGGATATTACAAGTTGCCTGATATGAATGACAAGACGAGTGTACCTGTGATACAAGAGATTGGCTCAAAGCCTTTGACGCCTGAGACATCCAGCGTTTTGGGGTGTTATATGCTCAAGACACGAACAAACGCTCGAGACACCTAATGCATTTTTAGGATTTTCTTTCACCTGTATTTTCAATTTCTCCAAAATGGTTGCAATACTTGCATCCGGTATTTGAATTCAGTTTTTTTATCAAAGTTCTTTTATTTAAATAAAAAATCTCTATCAAATCTAAAAGAAAATCCCCAATCACTCACTTATCCAAAACCAATCAAAACCAAAATAAAATCTTACATCTCTCAGAAGTTCAAGGTTCAAGAGACTATGGAAAGGAAAATAAAGGAAATCAACAAAAAAAAGATTTTTGCCCCTCTGCAATCTTCAGGTCTCGGAAGGAAGCTTTCTCCAACACTAGTTCTTCAATCAACTGGGCGATCTTAGCCTCCTTCTTCATCACAACATCACTTGTTAGAGGTACATTCTTCTTGAATGCTTCTTTGATGGCTTCAATTTTCTCACGAAGCTACCCCACATTAAAACCAGTTTCTCGGAATGGTCCAAATTGTACTCCCAATCAAAGAGTACATCTGGAGTAATAGTACTTCTAGCTCTGGTTCGTACATCATCTATAACCCGTAAGAGAGCTCCTACTTGCTTGGTCGAGAAATAACTTCGTTTTGGATCTTTGGTGACGACGATATGACCATATCTATTCCATACTTTTTCATATTTGCAGGCATATGCAATGTGAACGCTAAATCCACCAACTAGTTCATGATATGGGAGCAACTCACCAAATGGAGGATCGAAAGGAACCCCTGCAGTAGAATATTTATGCACCACCAGGCGAGTCTCAGTCACTGGATCATATTCTCTTATCACTGGAACGATTCTTTCTATTGATGGAGCAAGAGAAATGTCTTCTATCGTAGCTTCTTCTATCCTTGGCCCGGTTCCCTCTGTCTCTGAAATAATAGCAACTTGAGCTTAATTCTCTCCAACAATTCAGTAGAAACGTTCTCATGATCCTGAGGTGCGGCGATGATAACATCACCATTTTGATTTACCGTATTGTTCTGATCATCATCATTGGTTCCATTATTCTCAACTTCGGCATTTGACACCTAATACGAAGATTACATGAGATTAGAATGATTCAAGCATGGAAACCAAAGGCAATCATAAAGTCCAATATGTAAGTGAAATAACACCATCTAATTTCTTTATTATAATTCAATACATGGGAAAATAGTATGAGAGTCATAAAAACACGTTTTGCAATAAGTTCATGTGAGGATATCTTACACTTCCCTGTATAAGACGATGAACTGGGAGAAATTGGTGAGGAATCTAAGGTTGAGTCATATACCATTCTCTTTGTATGGATGTCCTTTACAACATATCAAAATTTAATAGTAATTGGATAAATGAGCAAAGAGATGTGGCCGAAACATTGGACTACATGCCAGCTGAAAAATTTCTGGAAGTCTCCTGGAAGTTTACTGTTTCGCCTATTTCGGCCCCTAAACACGCTCAAAACTCAAAACGCTTCTATCATAAATCTTGGAAATTTTCTGGGCATGAGAAAACATGGATAGATCACGAAAATACGATATCAGACGAAGATTCTACTGCGTTTTTTCTAAAAGACTGAGTTCTGAATTTTCTGACAACGTATTTCGCTAAAAATTTTCATTCATTCATATGGGTTCTCATTCATTCATTCACAAATCATCAATTTCATACTTCTATGAAGAAATTATAGGAGGAATACTTACTTTAGGAGTCTCTAAGCCGTTCGAAGGACTAATGTTGTTGAAGTCACCGTTAGTGGCATTACTACCTCCATTCGGTTCCGGGTTTTGAAGATTCTCCGTCTCCTCATTTTCCAAGGAAGAATGTGCTTCATCAATTTGTTGTTTATCCGCAATAATCTCCTCCTGGATACATCAACACCAATTATTATTACTTCATTCAAGGAGATGTCATGGTCACTTGCACGAAAGAGATACTTACATCGATTTCTTCATCAGTGCCAGATTCCTGAATCGTTTGCCCAGGAGCAAGATGAAGACCGTCAATGATCGACGGAGCAAAATTCTGAGATTAACAAATGTTTTTTTGACCCTAATTATACGAATAAGAAAAGTCGGTAAAACAAGCGCTAACAACTCATCAAAGAAGCGGCGGGGACTGCACATTATTCGGTAACATCCTATAATTCTTACTTATGGGTTATCCTCCTCGGAGACTTTCTTCAATTTCCGTGAAGTCTATATCAACCCGAGGTTTCACTACATGATCATCCTGTGGTAAAGTTAATGAAATAATTAAAAGGCGATTATTATATCTCTATAAAAGTCACAAGAAAAATACTTACCTGTGAACATCCTGGAAGTACTTTTCGTTTATCGCCACTGGAAGGATACTTCAACCTTGGCCGCTCAAAAACCATCTCAACAGAAGGAGGTTCTTGTAAAGAAGTTTGAGGAGCCATTATAAAATCATATAAACGATCGAATTTCTGATTCCAGAAAGTTACATAACCTGGAGTTGCATAGGCGACCCAGTCAGAGCAAGGATACAGATATTCACATCCATTCATATGTGTGAAATCTAAAGAAGCTTTAAGTTGATCCACAGACGGTTTTTCTTTTCGAACATCTGGGACACATTGATCAAGACCTATTTGTCGATCAGCTCTATCGATGTTATATTCCTCTACCATAAATCTCCCATGTATTACTGATACTAAGTAACCAGGAGTACAACTCAGTATGAAGGATATCTCACCGTCACTCAGGTCTGCACCAGATTACAGAATAACATTCGCTACATTGTTACTAAAAGTGATCAACTGTGAGACAAAAGGAGGAATCGACACCCAAGGACGGAAGTTAAACTCAGACTCTTCGTCTAAGACACTGGTGAGACGTTTCTTGCGCCGAGGCTTTTTAGAAGACCAACGCATAATCCTAGCATTATCCTTCTCAGAAAAAACACAACGAATATGAACATTCGGTCCTTGCAAGATGCTACGGGGAACTGGTGCATAATTCTCGAAGTGCTCCCACAATAAGGCTTGGAGAAACATTTGTTAACATATGTTTCAACTTTCAGAAAACCATTGGAAACACTGGAATCCACGACCAAGGAGTCTAAATTGGAGAATAGTGAACCTAAGAACAGACTACCAACGGGAAGTTTCTCACCTTGAGCTATCTTAATGGAAAAAGGAATCAAGAATGGCTTCATCAAGTTTCCATTATCTTCAAATACGTCTCTGGATAACCACATGCACAAGAAAGCAGCAATGTTTAATATGTCATCCACAGGTCTTTCAGGAGTTCCATCTCTCGGCCACCAGTGCTTCAACCACTGAGCATAACAAGATTTGCTGGATGATTTGTTAATATCATGCATCGTAGCTGTCAAGACATCAGATATTGCCTTCTCATTTGCCGAAAGTGTTGCTGGGAAATTACCCGTGACTGGAAGATGCAATAAAGCAACCACGTCCTCCAAAGTGATGGTAAATTCTCTCCACCTGCATATGAAAGTATGAGTAGGAACACACCAGTGAGCGAGCAAGGCTACTATACCTATCACATCATAGTAAACCAACAAATCTCCAGCTGCTTGAATAGCTGGTTGAAAAGGCGAGGGTACCCCAATATACCTCAAGCTAAAACTTTTCCACCTAAGTCCTTTCTCCGAAAGTGATTGTCTATGGACTGAGTCGAGACAGTACAACTAATCGGTTTACACTTCATATGATCATCTATGGATACGATATCGAGACAATACAACAACGAAGTATACTTGATAAGAGGTTCGGACTTAACCAAACTCAATAGGATTGTTATCAAGTAAATAGGAATTAACGTTTGTGTAATTTACTTTAAATTATAATAACAACAATTATAATTGCGGAAAATAAAAGTAAATGACACAACAAGATTTTGTTAACGAGGAAACCGCAAATGCAGAAAAACCCCGGGACCTTGTCCAGAATTGAATACTCTCGGGATTAAGCCGCTATACAAAATCACACCAACTTCGTATAGTTGAGAGCAAGCAACTAAACCTATAGTTCACCTAGTTTCGTCTGTATTCCCACGCCTCCAATTTATAATAAGTCACGTACTTGGAACAATTCCTTTGGTTCGTATTCCAAACAATAAAACAACAAATCTGTTTGGTCTCAACTCTCTTCAACCAAGTGATATGAGTTGGACAAAGGCTCTTCTGTTTATCTCAATAAACTCTTTCGTCAGGTTCTTAGATCTATCTTATGTCCAACTACCAAAGGTAATTGTTAAGATTTTGCAATCAATACTTTTAATCACAAAGAATTGTATTGATGCCGATCTACACAACTAATCAATCTAATCTACCACATGGATAAACCGATTATAGTTGGATCATCTTTTACCGGAACAAGTATTGTTCACACCAAAGATTATAAACCCAAGTCAGAAATCTTTAATATCTTCTTTGTCTTCAAATCTTCTTAAATCTTCGATAAACGCTTGCACACAACAACTTGAATCTCTTGTGATCAATCACGCACTGAACAAAGTCTGTTAACAATGGATTATCACAAGATCTTCCTTAGATCTAACAACAGTCTAAAGATCCCTGTCGAAACTTTGAACGAGTTTGAGTGAATCTTATATCCGAAGAGAATATTCTCAAGCATAAACAAACTAGGTGCAATCAAAGTTCAACCACCGTTAGTCAATCAAATCAATCGAAAACAAAAGATAAACCGCAATTATCTAGTTTCCCACCAACGGTACTAATGGAGCTTCTCAATCCCAAAGAAGACTTGAAACCGAGCGGCCGTAAGAGATTTCTCCTAATTAGGTTACTCTGCTCTCCGAATAGGCGGCTTCACCAGTAACAACACAACCGAGGAAGTTTGTTGTCACGAAAGATTAGTTTGCTAGAAATGCAAACTTCAAGTATATATAGACAAGGAAGTTTGGACACCAAGGAATTTCCAAAACCGAAATATTCTCAAGATATGCAATATAATTCCAAATTCGGTTTCCATAATTCCTGGAAATACTCTTGTAGATGGGGAAAAACGATTTGCTGGTTTCTAAGGAATTGGAGAGACGACCGTACGGAGGAGACTCCTCGAACCGAGCAAAATGTTAAACCTCACACAGATGCACCGCTGCAAAGGGGGTGCTTTAGATTCGAGAGATCAATATGTAATACTCCGGCCTAAATCAAGACAATGAACATTCCAGAGTAAATTCGGTCACAAGAGAGGATGGGTTGATTTGTAGGAGGGAAGCTGAGAAATGTGTGGAATCAATGGTAATCAAATATTGTGGGTGTGTGAATTCTGAATATGATAAGCTCTGAGTGATTGAAATTGCTCAGTTGAGAGTAGTTGCTCAATTGATGAATTGATGATCTCGTGTTGTCAGTTTGACGTCAGATTGATGATACTGTTGATGCTGATGATTCAATCATGATTCAGAGACTTATTTATATTGCTGGAATTTTAGACACCATAATTCCATGAAGTGTGACAGTTGATGGAATCAAGGAGTGGGGAAGTGGAGGTCTTTTTTGAAACCAGTTGCTCAACGTGCGGAGACTTGGTCGATTTTCCACCTACTACCTCGTGAATTCCTTCAAATGATTGCACGACTTGCTCACATTCCATCGTGTATTTGCAAACACGTGTCGTAGACCGCCAGACCAAAACCCTAAGTGATATCCCCCCAAGTGACACGATTGACGTCTCGTGGTTTGTTAGTCAATTGATGACTTCGTGGTTTGATGGGACAATGAGTCCATGTAGTTGCCGAGTTGAACATGATGTTCTGAAACTCATGAATTGAACATGTCATGAGACAGAGGTATAGTTCTTACGATGAAGTGAGCAAGTATTGCTCATTCGATGGATCGTTGAATATTGATTGTTGAACCAATATTCCTTGGTTTGAGCAAATATTTATCATCTGAGCAAGTGTTGCTCATGTGATGAATTATTGAATATTTGATCGTCTGAGCATGTGTTGCTCATCTGATGGATTATTGGTACCAAAAATATTAATTAGAATACTGGTCGTTGAACCGAGCATAATTAATAAAATTAATGACCATGAGGTCGTCCTAAAATTATTAAGGTTGGGATCTGGAGTGATGATCCTTGGATTCAGAAACCCTAATTTGATCAATTGATGATGAATTCATGGTTCGTCAGAAGTTTAACCATGGGACGAAGGAGGGAGCGACTACATGGGACCGTGGATCAACCATGTAGTGTCCATATGCTCACGTGAGCAAATACAAAGAACTCCTGAAGAGTTGACGATTTGTTGGTGGAAGAATGATTAAATGCTGGCTTAATCATTTATTCAAAATACTCGTCTGAGCCTTAGGTGAGAAAACCTAATTAATTACGACGAGGCGAGGGACCAACCATGGGGTCATGAAATGGACCTGGGTTATCACGTAACCGCCTGACGATCGCTTCATGAAAATCCAAAGTGTTTGGAAGAGTTTTGGACCTAATACGAGCAATTGTGCAAATTAGGTCGAAACTGTGAAAATTGATGGGACCGGCTTCCGTGAGCCAAAGAGCCAATATTGGTCGGTCAAGATAGCGTGCTTGTGTCCCTAAGACGTCCGCGTCTCAGGCCTGAGAATTTTGATATTTTCTGGCGTGCAATTGAGCATCTATTCGAGAAAATATGCCAAAATTTGGGTTTCGACGAAACTGAGGAAAACACCATGAGATGATGAAAAATAATTATAAAATAAGGAATGAGGAGGCGTGGGACCGCCGTGGTCAAGGAATGGTCGGCCGGTAGTGACCACGGTCTCGTGGTGCCTTTTCATTAATTTTATAATATTTTGATGATTTTATGAAAAATTCATGAATTTTGAGAAATTTGATGAATTTAGGAAGTTTCCATGAATTGAAGGAGTTTTCATGAGTTCATGGAAGCAAAATATTAAAATAATAAAAAAAACACGGGCGTGTGGGACCATGGAGGCATGGCCGGCCGGCTATGGACCGGTCCCACGAGTTTTTCATAATTTTTTAATATTTTTAGGTATTTTTGATGATTTGAGGGAATTTTTCCTAATTTGAGAGAAATACCATAAAATCAAGGAATTTGATGAATTCAAGGAAAAATAGGATAAATAATAATAAAATAATAAAGCAAAGGGCGTGTGGGACCGGCTAGGGCATGGCCGGCCGGCTAGTGGCCCGATCCCACAAGTTTTTCATAATTTTATTTTATTTATTATTATCTGATGATTTGTGCAAAAATACCATGAAATCAAGGAGATTTTTCATGAAATTAGAGAAATAATAATAATAATAATAATAATAATAATAAAATAATAAGGAATCGTGGGGTGTGGGGTCGGTTGGGACCAAGGCATGGCCGGTTGGCCAATGGTCACGCCCCACACTCCTTTCCTTAATTTTATATTATTTTTTATGGATTTATGGAAGTACCATGAAACCGAGGAGTTTCCTCGAGACGAAGAAGATTTGATAAAATGAGAGAATTTTCATCAAATCATGGAAAATAATAAAAATGCATTAAACATATAAAACTGGCATGGGATTGACCACGACACGGTCGGTCGGTCGTGTGTCCGTGCTCCCAGCACCCTGGTCAATATTTTTAATTACTTATTATTTTCTTCTCTATTTTGTATAGGTTCATCGTTTCGTTCTATTTTTGAAATACTCGTTCGTGCGGTGACTGTTAGTGTATCGTCGTTGAATACACCTTCACCATTTGAATCGGGGCTTACTTAGAGGTATCTCAGACGCCCGGTTGTTGATTATTTATTACTAATTGTCGAATTTGGTGGAGAATAATTCACAAAACTGAGCAATAAGATGTTTATTATTAATTTGTAAGATCAGCTGAGGATTCTACTACGAATTCAGAATAATAAAGTGAGCATTACCATTCCATGGGATCGTAGATTCGACCATAGAATCGGAGTAATTAAGATTTATCTATTACCATTTATGAGACCAGTTGTGGATTCGATCATGAAATCGTAGTAATGAGATAATATAGTTATTGCTATTCAATGAGATCAAGTTGTGGATTCGATCATAGAATCAGAACAATTGTTTATTGCCATTCCATGGGACCAGTCGTGGATTCGACCATGGAATAGGAGCAATAATATATTATTCTGGGAATTCAGTAGTGAATGTCACGACAAAATTAATCTTAATTAGGAATGATTAACTTTGTGGCTCTATACTAGCAGAGCAAGATGTCTAGGAGCATTAATTATCCCGATATGAGCTTGTCGGTAAGTCATATCCTTTATATAGTCAGGGTAAACTTGTTGTTTGTTCCTGAAGACGTTATCGCTCTATACTAGCAGAGCAAGCTGTCTAGGAGCTGTCCATCTCGTGATACTATATAGAAATAATCACTGAAAGTGTTCAGTATTCATGAGATATGTCGTTGTCCAGTCGTGAGACTACATATCTACATGTACTCTGAGAGAAAGTACTCTCTGTTGAGAATTCGATGATAGACCCGTGTCTCGATACTCACGTCTGATTGCTGAATCAGAGCTTCGTATAATTATGAGTTTACGATTTTAGCCTTTGTCGAAAATCCACCATCTACATTAAGTCCCCTGCTTACTGAGGAAAGCTGTGTTCCTCAGTCAGCATTAAATGGTGATTTTCCGGCCATAAATAATAATACCAGTAATTGAACTTAGTCGTAAGTTGAGACGTTACCGGATTTAGAGAGCATGAGAAAACCACGACTTGATGAAGGATTCAATGTCATGATTGGAGCGTCGTTTGATGAGCATAAATTGGTGTTGAACCGCTGGTTTGGACGACGAGTCCGTGGTCGGTTAGGATTCGCGGGTCGGGCCCAATAAGGAAATCCTTAGAAAATTAGGTTTTGGAAATAAAATTGATATAAAAGGGATTAATCCTTTTTTTTATTATTTTCCTCACACACGACCAGCACCTTCATCACCTTCACGCCAGGTAAGAAGGGTTTTTCCGCCGGAGCCGCCACCGATCGCTGGCGCCGCCCGACCGTCGTCCGGCCAAATTCCGGCCGTCGTACGTTAGGTAATTTTTTTTTTTGCTGATGTTTACGATCCTCATGAGTTGTTCATGCTTTGATCATGATGAAGTTATATACGTGTGTGTATATTAGTGTGAGTTTTATGAAAAACCCTCGTTTTTTGAAAACGTATGTTCGTTCAATCGTTAGTTTTGAAAACTAACTATAATCCCTGATTTAGGAGAGATTTTTTTTTATATATGAACCTAGGTCCAGTGATAAAACTTAGTTTATGAGTTTTCATGTGTACCAAGGTTTTATCATAAAAGAAGTGAATTTTCATGAAATCGGAATAATCCTTCGTTTTAAAGACAAATAACGATGACACGAAGGAAAATATGTATGATGAACTTGTGTCCAGTGATAAACTTTTGCTTATGAGATTTCATGTAAATACAAAACTTTATCGTATGTATGAGATGTGTGCTTTCACAATATTTTTTGAAATAAACCTTCGTTTTAAAGACAAATAATGACGATACGAAGGAAAAATAGTTATATATATATACGCAGCCGTGACATATATTGTGCAAAATATGATGATATATTTTATTTGCATGAGTTTGTTTTCGTTAGATAAAATCCTTGAGAATTTATGTATGCAAGTTGCATTAATTGCTGTTTTTTTTCGAAAAATCAACACGTGGGTTTTGAGGATTCTTCAAAGATAGACAATATATTTATGATAGAATATTGTATTGTTATGAACTTCATAGGTCAGTTGTGTGAATGTTCACATTATGAAAATTGTGTCCGTGATTTCATGAAAAATTAGTTTCGGAAACTAAATAAAGTTTCGTTCGTTTTTTGCAGTTTTCGAAGAGACGAACGATTTTGAGGTGTTAACTCTAGCATTACTATCACTATTGTTAGTGGAAGTATAAAAGGTAAGAGTTAAGAGTTACCATTTTTGCTGATGTTGGTTTGTTTACATAGTAGTAATCTTTGACTTCTGGTTCCAGAAAATGTCGACCAACAATAACAGCAATTACGGTTACTGGTATTCCTCCTCTTCCTCTGGCTCTTCTGATGAGGATTCCGACGCTCCTGTAGCGAAATCAAAGGATAGGGTTACCCAGGAAGGGGCGAAGCCTAATGTTCCCTTGGGTGAGCGAAGAGTCTCTTTTGCTGAACTCGAAAAGAAAAGAGCTGAAGACAAAAAGGAGGATGCCCGTCAACGTGAAAAAGATCGCACCCAGCGTAAAAGACAGAGGGTTGAGGAGAAGCGTCAATTCTTAGATGGGGTGCCTTCTGATTCTGATGCTTCTGAAGGAGAGATCACATGGGAACCATCCGAGCGTTACATTAAGCCTGATCGATATGAAAGAGAGCATCAAAGGATGATGAAGAAAATTGAAGCTGAAGCTGCAGCAGAAGATAACTCGGACTCAGATGATGATGTTATATTCCGTCCACCGGAATTCACCAATGATCCTGACAGTGACTCTGAAGAAGATGATTCCGAGAAGGCCAGTGATGATGAAGCTGATATTTCGGATGAGTCCGACGAGTAGTTTTACTTCCATCTTCTTTAGACGTTAGAGCATTCCCTTTTTAGTCTTCATAGTGGATATCTTTATTTTGACTGTTTAAACGATTTTACTTCAATTAGACTTTTCTTCCAAATGATGAACATTTTGTTAACGTCGATTTCTTCTAATCCATGACATGGACCAATGTCCATATATCCAAATTCATCATGACTTGTCGATTTTCATGAGAAGTAACATAACACACGGCTGGGAATTCATGACGTGTACAAGGCCGCGTGGCCTATACTTTGACCCGTGATGTTCAGTCCCCAGTGTGTTATTTTCCTCCACGTCTTCGGTATCGATCTTTGAAGCCTAGGGTTTCAGTGAAACTCGTAACTGAGTTGACTATATGACTATCACCTGATATATATATATATATCTTTAAGACTCCAAAACTATGATCCACGCAAATATTTCTCCCATTCCTGAGTCAGTTTCATCGTGCAGAGAAGTTTTGATCCTACCCTCTTGCCGTCATGTCGAGTAATAGCATTTCTTCTCAAGATGATCTTCAGTCGAAGCGTGAAATAGCAACGTCTATCTCAGTAAGTTTTACACTTATTCTTCTTCTCCTTTCTTGTCTCTGTTCAATCGAGATTGTTGATCACAAGAGAATGATTTTTCGTAGGACTGTAAGAAGAATGCTACTCCTCATAATGCAAGGCCTAAGCGGACTGTTAGAGCTCCTGCCCGGTATGGATCGGCTCGTGCTGAAGCTGGATCGTCTGTAGGTAAACCTATGACTCTTGAGATTGTACTGAGTCCCGGGATTAACACTCCTTCGTTTCATCGTAGGCGGATGTCCGTGTCGTCGTCGGTGCTAGACGAAGAAAGAGTGGAAAGTCTGTGACCGTGGTTGAGGTTGAGGAAAGCAGTAACCAGGCATGTGAAGACTCTGCAGGATCCGTGGATACTGGAGACGGTGTCCATGCTCGTGAATACTCAACCGCTGGACTTTCATTCGAAGCCCCATTGATTAATACCTTCCCAGACAATGAAATGGTCGGCGGATTCGTGATTCCCAAATTTTATGCGTCTCTGTACACCAAGATCTGGAAGAAGTATGGTCACATTGCTACTACAGAAGTGTGGAAAGGTTTTCTTCCAACCCTTTTAACCACGGTAGCGGGGTTATTGTCGATCATCGAGGAAATGAATCAGATGCACTTGCGAGACGTCAAAAACCATGAACTGCACCAATGGAATGAAATGATCTCGAATTGTGAGATATTGCGATTCAATGTAAGCTGGCTCCGTCGTCGTCTTGAGATAATCAAGGTTCATAAGGCGGCAGAGGCTGCTGATGCAATTTCCATGAATGCAGCTTTACTGGATGAGGAGATGATACTGGCTATGGAGTCAGCAAGGGTTGAGAAAGCGGTGGAAGACTTGAAGGCAAAGACCAAGGTTTTTCAGAAGAAGCTTGACGAGGCTTCTTACAGGGACTATCCGTTGCTGGATGGTTTGCTCTGAGTGAGCATTTGTGGCTGTTTTTTTTTTTTTTGAATAAATCTGAATTTCTAGTTAGGTGAAACAATTGATCATGGTGTGAACGAATTTTGCTCATTTATGGAATGTTTAATGAACAAAGGAGCATTCATATGCTCTTTGGAGGAATGAAATTACATTTTGAAAACGCTTGAAATGATGAAGAGGTAGTGTATTTCATGGATCAGGCATAATAAGCTTTGAGTCATTTTCCATTGATGATGTTTCATTCTTTTCCTCCGTTGATTGTTAAAATTTTGTAGTATCCTCTAGACACTGCTTTGACAACAACATACGGCCCTTCCCATTTAGAAGAGAACTTAGGAGCAGACATGTCTTGTTGAATGTGCTTTGCCGTCTTTAATACCAAATCTCCTACTTGAAATGTTCGAGGTCTTACCATTTTTTTGTAGGCTCTGGAGATCCTCTGTTTGCAAGTTTCCACATATTTTTCAACCTTGGTTCTCCTTGATTCAAGCATATCTAGCTCAGCGATTCTTGATCTGGAGATTTCAGCCTCATCCCATTGTACACCACTGGATGTTGCAATCCTGGCTGAGGGAACTTTGATTTCTGCTGGAAGTATGGTGTCGGCTCCATATACAAGGGAATATGGCGAAGTACCGATCGAGCTCTTTGGTGCAGTTCTGTAAGCCCATAGAGCCATGGGTAATTTCTCATGCCATGATCGAGGATTGTCATGAATCGTCCGACTGATAATCCTGATCAAAGCTTTGTTGGTACTTTCTGCTTGACCATTTCCTTGTGGATAGTAAGGCGTGGAGAAGATTTGTTTGATCCCATATTTATTGAGCATCTTCTCAATATCTTGATTGGAAAAAGAAGTTCCGTTATCTGTGATGATATGCTTAGGAACTCCGAATCTGCATATTATGTGCTCTTTGATGAAGGCGGCAATCGTAACTCCAGTAGTGCTTCGAAGAGGAATAGTTTCGACCCACTTGGTGAACTACCCTGTCGCAGTGATGATGTATTCATGTTGTTTTGAAGATGCTGGATTGATCTTCCCAATGATATCTAGTTCCCAGCTGTAAAAAGGCCACGGACTATTCATAGAATTCAACGGGAGACAAGGAGTGTGGATGAGATTACCATAGGTTTGGCATTGGTGACACCTCTGAACGTGTGAGGCTGCATCATCTTCCATGGTCGGCCAATAATACTTCTCATGAATTTGAAGAAATAGTTTCCTCTTTCCTTGATGTTCTCCATCATGTACTTCCTTCAGGATTGTAGGGATTTCATGTTCGGCTAAGCACCTCAGTAAATTTCCACCAAAGCTTTTGCGGTATAAGATCCCATCGGGATAGACGAATATTTTAGCTTTCTGAATGAGTTTGACTGCTTTCTTCTTTTCCAGTGGTAGTTCGTTGTCCCGGAGGTATTTGATGTAAGGCTCCCTCCAGTCCTCAGTGTGGTGGACCGTCAAAACCTCCAAGTGATGAGGAGGTGTTTGGAAATCGTAACAAGATCCTTGTAAAGATCTTGACTGAGTCTCCATGGATGGCCAGTAGTACCCCATTCTTTGAAGCTTTATGTAAAGTGTTACCACAAACGTTTCCCCACAGACTTCCTCAAGTATGCGCTTGAGCTGTTCTTCCATTTCGTCGCTCCAAGACATCGTGATAGAGATCCATCAGGGTTTCGATAGTATAGCCCTCCATGAAGCAAGAAGTATCTCTTCAATTCCTTGAGGCTGACTTGGCCTTCTGAAATAGAGCTGCTCAATTCATGAATGATGGGTTCTCGCCAATCGTTCGCTGGAATGTCTTCGATCTGAGTGAGCCAAGTCGAAGATACTGTACGCCTTTGTACAGTGATCGTTTTCTGTGCTCCTTCGAATTGCATCTTGGAGGCGAGAGTTGCTAGGCAATCAACATTCCTATTGTTAGTCCGTCCAGTATGGACGATCGTTGCGTCAGCAAAATAGGTCAACAGTCGCCGAGCTTCGGTTCTGAATGGAGCAAGTGTGATTTCTTTGAGAAAATATGTTCCATTCATCTGGTTGACCAATAATTTTGAATCTCCCCTTATCTCGAGGTGTGTTGCTCCTGCTTGCTTGGCCAAAGATAATCCTAATAGGAAGGCTTCGTATTCCGCTGAGTTGTTGGTGCAGTGGAAATCCAACTTGAACGAATGTGAGAAAACTTCACCAGATGGAGACACCAGCACTACGCCCGCTCCTCCGGTGTCACTACTAGGGGTGGCAGATCCATCAAAGTATAGAAGCCATGTTTCTTCCTTGATGACCAAGATGTCTGGGAATTCTCTGGGCACTTCTTCATGTAGTGTTGTTGTGTCTTCCCCTAGAAAAGAAGCGAGCAAGTCCGCGACCGCTTGACCTTTGATGGCTTTAGGTGGCGTGCAAGCTATGTCAAATTCCGACATCTGGAGTAGCCACTTCACTGGTCTCCCTATCAAGGCTGGATTTGATAGCAAGAACTTTATGGGGTCAACTTTGGAGATGAGTACGACCCTGTTAGATAGTAAGTAATGTCTGAACTTCTGGATTGCATGTACCAATGCCAGGCATGCCCTTTCGACCTTTGGATATCAGAGATGAGTGTCTCTCATTGTGCGGATGAAATAGTAAATCGGCCGTTCGAAGCCTTCGTCGTCTTCCTGAGCGAGGAGTGCGCCGATGGCAACATCACTGGAGGCTGTGTAAACAATCAGAGGTCGTCCCTGTACTAGAGACCTCATGGAGGCCGGTGAAAATAATATTTGTTGTATTTTATGGAAAGCTTCTTGTTGAACAGCTGTCCAGGTGAAGCTTGCTCCTTTTTTCAGCAGAGGCGTGAACGAAGCAATAAGTTTAGCTAATCTAGGAATGAAGCGTCGAATATAATTTACCTTGCCCATAAAGCTCTGTAGTTCCTTCAAGGTTCGTGGAGGAGGAATGGTGGTAATAACTTTTGCCTTGTCCGGGTCGACTTTGATCCCTTCAGTCGTGACCAGGAATCCTAAGAATTTTCCGGAAGAAACTCTGAATGCGCACTTTAAAGGATTCATTTTTAATTTGTATTCTCTGCATATTTCAAACACCTGTCTTAGAACTTCGATATGAGATGCTCGAGTCTTCGATTTTACCACCACATCATCAACATAGTCTTCTACTTGCTTGTGCATCATGTCGTGGAATATGGCAGTCATGGCTCGTTGATAGGTGGCACCAGCATTCTTTAATCCAAAGGGCATCACAGTGTAGTGAAAATTCCCAATGGGAGTACGGAACGCAGTCTTGTTGGCGTCATGTTCATACATCTTGATCTGGTTGTACCCACTATAACCATCCATGAATGAGAACATACCGTGACCACTGGTTGCATCGACGAGCATGTCAATGTTGGGTAGAGGAAAATCATCCTTTGGACAACATTTATTCAAGCTCCTGAAGTCGACACAACATCTGATTTGACCATTTTTGTTCTTAACAGGTACCACATTTGCTAGCCACGTTGGATGAAGAATAGGCTTGATGAACCCTGCTGCTAACAGTTTCTGGATTTCGACCTTGATTTGCTCCTCGACTTCGTGTCTAAATTGTCTGGGCGGTTGTTTGACAACTTTGGAACCAGGGACGATGTGCAGGTGATGGGTGACGAGTTTGTCATCCAGACCCGACATTTCTTCGTACGTCCAGGCGAAGACATCTTGATATTCTTTCAACAATTTTATCAGCTCGGTCCGCTCCTCTGGTGATAGTGCTGAACTGATCAGGATTGGCCTTGGATCGTCTTCAGTCCCAATGTTGATTGTTTCAAGATCGTCAGTGGTAGAGTCAGTTCCGTCCTGTAGTTGTCGTGGGGCATCCTGGACTTCTTCTTCAAGTGATAGCTCACTCTGACACGATTCTTCGTGGTGGGGAGATTTTTCATCGTTCTCCCCGATTAATTGCTAATCTTTCCGTCGGAGATAAATGACTCTCCCTTCTACATATCGATCGGTCGTGAAGTTTGACCCTGGAGTTGAGACTTGATCATTATGGCGTTTAGACGGTGTGGTAGGTGACTTGATCATTTTAGCAGCTGAGGATGACGGATCGTCATTATCATCCTTTTCGATAGTCTTCCAGCTTGGAAGTGGAGTACTGCGAATTCTGCTTGGAGGTTCCGGGATGCCTTTTTGAGATTCAAGGAACTCAGTATCATAGACGGGAGCATAAGGAGATGATGAAGCCGAAATGCGAACGATCTTGTTGTCGAGCAGAGCCTTCATGCATTGATGGTATGTTGAAGGAACCACCTTATTATCATGGAGCCATGGGCGTCCCAGTATTATGTGGTAGTCAGGTTCTTGCTCGATCACATGAAACTTTGCTTTCGATTGAATCGGCCCCACCCTCAAATCTATGTATGCATATCCATATGTATGGCTTTGACTTCCTTCAAATCCTGTCATTAGGATGGGATATCGAACGATTTTACCTTGTGGGAATCTGGCCATCCTGAGAGTCTTCATAGTGACAATGTTGGTGGAAGCACCGGTGTCGACGAGAGCTCTTCTAAATTCGGTGCCTTTGATGAAACCAGTGACATACAATGCTCGGTTGTGTCCTTCATCCGTCATGCGATCTTCTTCTCCAAAAGAGATGTTGTCGATCGAATTCCCAGGCACTAGAGAGACTTCTTCAACTGAGGGTGTTGGTGGCGTTATTTGCACGCTGGATGATATCTGGTTGAGTGCTGAAAATGTGTCTGTGCGCTGATCCCTGAAGAAGTGCGGGAGTTCACATAGATTTTCAATCAAATGTGTGACCTCTTGTTTCACCGGCTTCTCGTATGTGGTGAATCTGTTGATTTGAGGGTCAGATGACGTCTCAGTCCCCGGTGTTGAGGCTTCTGGAGTGGAGATACCGCCTAACTCAGATGTTAATCTGATGAGAAAGTCGAGGATGTGGTTTATCGTCTCCTTCATCAGGTCCATGTTCCTGGTATGGACCTCTAGGATTTGAGCCAACTCTGCCAAAGTCGGGATCCCTCTGCCTTCCATGCCGCCAGGTGTAACATGAGGAATGTTGCCGTTTGAAATATTCTGATCTGAATTAGTTGAATTAGTCCTAAGACCAACCATCTTGTGAGATTTTAGATTGCAACCGAGAGAATGATCTCCCACTGTGGTCGCCAATCTGTAGATGGGGAAAAACGATTTGCTGGTTTTTAAGGAATTGAGGAGACGACCGTACGGAGGAGACTCCTCGAACCGAGCGAAATGTTAAACCTCACACAGATGCACCGCTGCAAAGGGGGTGCTTTAGATTCGAGAGATCAATCTGTAGTACTCCGGCCTAAATCAAGACAATGACCGTTCCAGAGTAAATTCGGTCACAAGAGGATGGGTTGATCTGTAGGAGGGAAGCTGAGAAATGTGTGGAATCAATGGTAATCAAAGATTGTGGGTGTGTGAATTCTGAATGATAAGCTCTGAGTGATTGAAATTGCTCAATTGAGAGTAGTTGCTCAATTGATGAGTTGATGATCTCGTGTTGTCGATGACGTGAGATTGATGATACTGTTGATGCTGATGATTCAATCATGATTCAGAGACTTATTTATATTGCTGGAATTTTAGACACCATGATTCCATGAAGTGTGACAGTTGATGGAATCAAGGAGTGGGGAAGTGGAGATCGTGTTTGAAACCAGTTGCTCAACGTGTGGAGACTTGGTCGATTTTCCACCCACTACCTCGTGAATTCCTTCAACTGATTGCACGACTTGCTCACATTCCATCGTGTTTTGAACACACGTCGTAGACCGCCAGACCAAAACCCTAAGTGATATCCCCCAAGTGACACGATTGACGTCTCGTGGTTTGTTAGTCAATTGATGACTTCGTGGTTTGATGGGACGATGAGTCCATGTAGTTGCTGAGTTGAACATGATGTTCTGAAACTCATGAATTGAACATGTCATGAGACAGAGGTATAGTTCTTACGATGAAGTGAGCAAGTTGCTCATTCGATGGATCGTTGAATATTGATTGTTGAACCAATATTCCTTGGTTTGAGCAAATATTTATCATCTGAGCAAGTGTTGCTCATGTGATGAATTGTTGAATATTTGATCGTCTGAGCATGTGTTGCTCATCTGATGGATTATTGCGTACCAAAAATATTAATTAGAATACTGGTCGTTGAACCGAGCATAATTAATAAAATTAATGACCATGAGGTCGTCGTAAAATTATTAAGGTTGGAATCTGGAATGATGATCCTTGGATTCAGAAACCCTAATTTGATCAATTGATGATCAATTCATGGTTCGTCAGAAGTTTAACCATGGGACGAAGGAGGGAGCGACTACATGGGACCGTGGATCAACCATGTAGTGTCCATATGCTCACGTGAGCAAATACGAAGAACTCCTGAAGAGTTGACGATTTGTTGGTGGAAGAATGATTAAATGCTGGCTTAATCATTTATTCAAAATGCTCGTCTGAGCCTTAGGTGAGAAAACCTAATTAATTATGACGAGGCGAGGGACCGACCATGGAGTCATGAAACCCCTGGGTTGTCACGTGACCGCCTGACGATCACTTCATGAAAATCCAAAGTGTTTGGAAGAGTTTTGGACCTAATACGAGCAATTGTGCAAATTAGGTCAAAACTGTGAAAATTGATGGGACCGGCTTCCGTGAGCCAAAGAGCCAATCTTGGTCGGTCAAGATAGCGTGCTCGTGTCCCCAAGGCGTCCGCGTCTCAGTCCTGAGAATTTTGATATTTTCTGGCGTGCAATTGAGCATCCATTCGAGAAAATATGCCAAAATTAGGGTTTCGACGAAACTGAGGAAAACACCATGAGATGATGAAAAATAATTATAAAATAAGGAATGAGGAGGCGTGGGACCGCCGTGGTCAAGGCATGGTCGGCCTCGTGACCACGGTCCCGTGGTGCCTTTTCCTTAATTTTATAATATTTTGATGATTTTATGAAAAATTCATGAATTTTGAGAAATTTGATGAATTTAGGGAGTTTCCATGAATTGAAGGAGTTTTCATGAGTTCGGAAGAAAAATATTAAAATAATAAAAAAAGGGCGTGTGGGACCATGGAGGCATGGCGGCCGGCTATGGCCCGGTCCCACGAGTTTTCATAATTTTTTAATATTTTTAGGTATTTTTGATGATTTGAGGGAATTTTTCCTAATTTGAGAGAAATACCATGAAATCAAGGAATTTGATGAATTCAAGGAAAATAGGAAAATAATAATAAAATAATAAACAAAGGGCGTGTGGGACCGGCTAGGGCATGGCCGGCCGGCAAGGCCCGGTCCCACAAGTTTTCATAATTTATTTTATTTATTATTTTTGATGATTTGTGCAAAATACCATGAAATCAAGGAGTTTTTTCATGAAATTAGAGAAAATAATAATAATAATAAAATAATAAGGAACCGTGGGGTGTGGGGCCGGTTGGGACCAAGGCATGGCCGGTTGGCCAATGGTCACGCCCCACACTCCTTTCCTTAATTTTATATTATTTTTTATGGATTTATGGAAGTACCATGAAACCGAGGAGTTTCCTCGAGACGAAGGAGATTTGATAAAATGAGAGAATTTTCATCAAATCATGGAAAATAATAAAAATGCATTAAAAATATAAAACTGGCGTGGGATTGACCACGACACGGTCGGTCATTCGTGTGTCCGTGCTCCCAGCACCCTGGTCAATATTTTTAATTATTTATTATTTTCTTCTCTATTTGCATAGGTTCATCGTTTCGTTGTATTTTTGAAATACTCGTTCGTGCGGTGACTGTTAGTGTATCGTCGTTGAATACACCTTCACCATTTGAATCGGGGCTTACTTAGAGGTAGCTCAGACGCCCGGTTGTTTATTATTTATTACTAATTGTGGAATTCGGTGGAGAATAATTCACAAAACTGAGCAATAAGATGTTTATTATTAATTCGTAAGATCAGCTGAGGATTCAACTACGAATTCAGAATAATAAAGTGAGCATTACCATTCCATGGGATCGTAGATTCGACCATAGAATCAGAGTAATTAAGATTTATCTATTATCATTTATGAGACCAGTTGTGGATTCGATCATGAAATCGGAGTAATGAGATAATATAGTTATTGATATTCTATGAGATCAAGCTGTGGATTCGATCATAGAATCAGAACAATTGTTTATTGCCATTCCATGGGACCAGTTGTGGATTCGACCATGGAATAGGAGCAATAATAGATTATTCTGGGAATTCAGTAGTGAATGTCACGGCAGAATTAATCTTAATTAGGAATAATTAACTTTGTGGATCTATACTAGCAGAGCAAGCTGTCTAGGAGCATTAATTATCCCGATATGAGCTTGTCGGTAAGTCATATCCTTTATATAGTCAGGGTAAACTTGTTGTTTGTTCCTGAAGACGTTATCGCTCTATACTAGCAGAGCAAGCTGTGTAGGAGCCGTCCATCTTGTGATACTATATAGAAATAATCACTGAAAGTATTCAGTATTCATGAGATATGCCGTTGTCCAGTCGTAAGACTACATATCTACATGTACTGTGAGAGAAAGTACTCTCCGTTGAGAATTCGATGAGAGACCAGTGTCTCGATACTCACATCTGATTGCTGAATCAGAGCTTCGTATAATTATGAGTTTACGATTTTAGCCTTTATCGAAGATCCACCATCTACAACTCTTTCCAAAATATTGACCGAAAATCTCCTTGGAAAATCTCTAACTAGTAAATGCACATTACTAATTCTTATTTTCCATATATAAAGTTAAAAACCTTAAATAAAAGATTCTTAACTTATTCAATTTCGATCCTGGGATTTTCTTCCTTTAGCTATTAAGGAATAACTTTGAACAATAAAAGATAAGCATTACTGCACGTGTTCAAAGTGTGTCAACATCCTTACTTTGTAAGTCCTCTTTCATACTTACTACCTTGAAACCGATTTGCCACACTTCCAAACAAGTTTAGAATTGGTTCATCTGATTTTCAAGAACTATGTGATTGATCAAGAACGCTCAATCACCAATTATGGGCTTAACGGTTCTACCAAAACAAGTTTCGGTTCTAAAAACGTATTGCACATGTCCATAGGATCGGTTCCCCTTTCTACTATAAACCTTGTTGCACCTCATACAAGGATCGATTCCCCTTTGTGATGTGTTGCACCCCTTACTAGGATCGGTTCCCCTTTACCCAGAGTTGGTCTTACACACTCACAAACTCGATCATACCAACAGGTGATTACTTAAGATCATGCCTATAATCTTCAGTTGAATGTCTTTATCTGTGATCTCCTAATTAAGAAGATTTGTCTCTGTCTTTAATGTCAGAACTTTAGAAGACAGAGATTTTATAGGCTTTAGGAGTTTTACCAACTCTTTTTCAACATCTTCTTTTCCATCAGAAAAAGACATAGATGTTTTCGCAACTCCTGGATCATGAGTTAACGAAGAGGTAACATCTTTAATTTTTGAGTATTCATACTCTTGCATAACGTTAATTGAATCAGACAAAGATTCAATTATTATAGGATGGATCGCATTAAACACAGATTGTTAGATCTTTTCGTGTTTGCCTGCTCTGATACCAATTGAAAAGGCGAGGGTACCCAAATATACCTCAAGCTAAAACTTTTCCAGATATAAGTCCTTTCTACGAAAGTGATTATCTATGTACTGAGTCGAGACAATACAACTAATCGGTTCACACTTTGTGTGATCGTCTATGGATACGAGATCGAGACAATACAACGACGAAGTATGTTTACTTGATAAGAGGTTCGGACTTAACCAAACTCAATAGGATTGTTATCAAGTAAATAGGAATTAAAGTTTGTGTAATTTACTTTAAATTATAATAACAACAATTATAATTGCGGAAAATAAAAGTAAATGACACAACAAGATTTTGTTAACGAGGAAACTGCAAATGCAGAAAAACCCCGGGACCTTGTCCAGAATTGAATACTCCCAGGATTAAGCCGCTATACAAAATCAAACCAACTTCGTATAGTTGAGACCAAGCAACTAAGCCTATAGTTCACCTAGTTTCGTCTGTATTCCCACGCCTCCAAATTATAATAAGTCACGTACTTGGAACAATTCCTTTGGTTCGTATTCCAAACAGTAAAGGAAAAACAAATCTGTTTGGTATCAACTCTCTTCAACCAAGTGATATGAGTTGGACAAAGGCTCTTCTGTTTATCTCAATAAACTCCTTCGTCAGGTTGTTAGATCTATCTTATGTCCAACTACCAAAGGTAATTGTTAAGATTTTGCAATCAATAATTTTAATCATAAAGAATTGTATTGATGCCGATCTACACAACTAATAAATCTAATCTACCACAAGGATAAACCGATTATAGTTGGATCCTCTTTTACGGAAACAAGTATTGTGCACACCAAAGATTATAAACCCAAGTCAGAAATCTTTAATATCTTCTTTGTCTTCAAATCTTCTTAAATCTTCAATAAACGCCTGCACACAATAACTTGAATCTCTTGTGATCAATCACACACAGAATGGAGTCTGTTAACGATGGATTATCACAAGATCGTCTTTAGATCTAACAACAATCTCAAGATCCCTGTCGAAACTTTGAACTAGTTTGAGTGAATCTTATATCAGAAGAGAAGATTATCAAGCATAAAAAAACTAGGTGCAATCAAAGTTCAACCACCGTTAGTCAGTCAAATCAATCGAAAACAAAAGATAAACCGCAATTATCTAGTTTCCCACCAACGGTACTAATAGATCTTCTCAATCCCACAGAAGACTTTAAACTGAGGGGCCGTAAGAGATTTCGCCTAATTAGTTTACTCTCCTCTCCAAATAGGCGGTTTCACCAGTAACAACACAACCGAGGAAGTTTGTTGTCATGAAGGATTAGTTTGCTATAAATGCAAACTTCAAGTATTTATAGACAAGGAAGTTTGGACACCAAGGAATTTCCAAAACCGAAAATATTCTCAAGATATGCGATATAATTCCAAATTCGGTTTCCATAATTCCTGGAAATGCTCTGTCCAAAATATTGACCGAAAATCTCCTTGGAAAATCTCTAACTAGTAAATGCACATTACTAATTCTTATTTTCCATATATAAAGTTAAGAACCTTAAATAAAAGATTCTTAACTTATTTAATTTCGATCTTGGGATTTTCTTCCTTTAGCTATTAAGGAATAACTTTGAACAATAAAAGATAAGCATTATTGCACGTGTTCAAAGTGTGTCGACATCCTTACTTTGTAAATCCTCTTTCATACTTACTACCTTGAAACCGATTTGCCACACTTCCAAACAAGTTTAGAATTGGTTCATCTGATTTTCAAGAACTATGTGATTGATTAAGAACACTCAATCACCAATCATGGGTTTAACGGTTCTACCAAAACAAGTTTCGGTTCTACCTCCATGTGAGTACTGTGCATAGTTACAAAAGCTTTCCAAAATTCGGTTGACTAGGTACTAGGATCGGTTCCCCACATATATATGGTATTTAACTTTTATGTGTTGTACATATCCATAGGATCGGTTCCCCTTTGCCTAAAAACGTGTTGCACATGTCCATAGGATCGGTTCCCCTTTCTGCTATAAACCTTGTGGCACCTCATACAAGGATCGATTCCTCTTTGTGATGTGTTGCACCTCTTACTAGGATCGGTTCCCCTTTACCCATAGTTGGTCTTACACACCCACAAACTCGATCATGCCAGCATGTGACTACTTAAGATCGGTTTCACTAATAAAAGTCATACCAATACATAAGTCAGGCCTTTGTGAATAGTTTTACCAAGAACACAAACAAGTCATGAGCGGTTATACTAATCACACATATTGGTTGTTCACAAGATATGCAATGAATAACAATCCCATTAACGCCTGACGATTTCCTTTTCGATTCATAAAAAAAGTTCATGAACTTACTTCCTTAAAACATATGTAAAACATTGTTTCCTAGGATGAAATCCTCACCTCATACCCATACATAATCACAATAGCATTCTGATAGACACATTTTTGTGTCTAAGTTGTCCTCAATTTTCTGTATTGTTGATACTCGATTTCGTACTTATTATGGTGTTTTATGTGTTTATAGGTATTTTTTGGAAATAAACGTTTTTGGAAGAATCAACTCAAAAAACTGCTAAAGGCACCCTCGGAGAACATTTTCTAAACAGACCCCAGATTTGGCTAAGGGGATCCCAAGGTTATGTGCAACCCAAATTCATTCTCATCCCCCACGGCTATGTGTAGCCCAAATTTATCTATCGCACCCATCTTCATCGTTTGAATTTTATTTTCGTGGGAAAGCTTGCCAGACAACAACATAACTTTTGGTGGGATTTTTGGCGAGTTTTAGGGAGATTAAAGTGTGTGAATTGGTTGGAGATATCCTGTTTCGATTAAACAGGACTGTTATGCCAGTTGGATTCGTCTAAATTTGGCTACAATCTCGTGTGGAAGAAAACAGAGGACACGAGTTCTTCACGGGTTCTCTGTGTTGTTAACATGTTCTGTGTGTGTTTGGAGTATGCTGAGTCGCAACAGAGGCATTGTGGAGTTAAGAAAAGAGATTATACGCATAATTGACAGTTGCAGATGCATGGCGCAGGCAAGAAAGGAAAGAAAACAACCCGAGAATATTTTTTCTTAACTACGAGTTATGGGAGATATTTTGGAGTTATGAGGAGTAATCCTTGATCCTGTCGAGTATATATAAGGTTCTGGGGAAGTCTAGAGCAGGGACGGAGAGTTTGAGAGATTTTAGAACACTACAGAGTCGAAAACAATCGAGTTGCAGAGCTGTCATTTCTGCTGCTGAAGAAGGAACGAAGAACATAAGACGCACAAGGAACTGTCGTTTTGCTACAGTGACAACGAAAGTTAGCTTTTATCTTAATGGTTAAGCAATAAACTTCATATTTTATTCCTTAATACCATGTCTATCTAGAGTGTTCATGCTTCGAAGTTTTGTTTTCAATATGCACGACTTGAAAGATACGTTAGGGAATGAAATAGTTCAAGTCAAATATCACTAACCTCAAGTGGAAGGATGATGTTGTCGTTGTAGATCCTTGATTCTTCACTTCTTAAAGTATTTGCAATACTTGTAATGTCTCATATCCTAATACTTTCAAGCTAACCTATACGAAGTTGACTCTAGTACATAATCAAGCGACTCTTAAAATGAGTTTTGGCTCACTAAAATATGACAACCAAACTTGACATACCAACGCTTGGTGGGTTCAACCGAGCTATACTCTAACAATCTCCCCGTTTGTCAATTTTAGTGACAAAACTCTTACATCATATGGATAAACAAATTACATGAATTCATTACACATACGCTTGATTCTCGAATTCAACAACACAATAACCTGTATACATTCAATCCTTAAATGCCATTGTTAACATTATAATAACAAAGCTAATACTCCCCCTAAAGGTGAGATAGGTAGATTTTCAATCCGCACGTCTTTGTTATACCAATTAATATGATATGTTACTCTCCCTTAGTCTATGCTTTTCCTCTTTCGTTTAGATAAACGTTTAAGCACCAATGTCCTTTCCCTTAGCGAATACCAATCAATATAAAATCGATACCAGTATCACTTGTTTACTCCATATATTTCTCCCCATTTTTGTCACAAAATGACAAAGAAACAAAAAAATAAAGGACAACACGAAAAGGATCTTACAAATCTCAATAGACTTGCAACCTGTAGAGTTAAGCACGAGGGTTCCACACACCATTTTTGATAACCAATATCAAAACCAAAACTACAAAGTAATTATGTTTTGATATGTTACCAAGGAAATAATTTCCCGAAGCAATTTTCCCAAATAGTTTAGCAAACAAAAAAACAACAACTAATCACATTATTTCCTTTGCTAAACCGATTGTACAAGTACAATCTCTTCATTCGATAAGACCAAAATAAAGATAAATCTATTTTTCTCATCAGGTTCTAATTATCCATATAACTTAGACCTTTAACTTTTAAACAAGCCAAATACTAGGATAGTTATCTAGCATTTCTTGTTAAGGCATTCGATTAGACTTGAATAACTGAAACCTCAACTTTGATAAGTCTAACTAAGATTAGAATTAACTTAGTTTCTCTTATCCGGAATCGAATTGGACTAAACAATTCATCCCGTAAACTTTTTCTTTTGTTAAGCCATAAACAATTCATACAAACCAAATAAATCAACTTGCATAATTATTCACCTTAACCGGAAGCAATTGAAACAACATAAACATTAAAGCACTGCAATTGCACCGAAATTTTGTAAGACTAAACGATTGATACCACACAATAAAGCAAGATAACAATAGTTTTTCTTATCCGGAACCAATTGAATCACACACACATCCATGCACACATAATGGAATAAAATATCAATTGTACCGAAATTTTGTTAAGCAAAAGCAATAAAGATATACACAATAAAATCAGGCTTTTCTTAAACAGGAAAACAATTAACTAACAAGATTGTTACCTCAATTTCGCATCCTCTTCTCCAATATGTTTGCATCTTCTTCCAAGGAGAATTGATATCGAAATATCATTTGTCATCCTTGTGCAAAACAAAAGAATAACAACAACCAACCTTTACCAGAGAAAGGTTGAAAACCGGTTTTTAACTATTCAAGCAAAAGTTGAAAACCCTCGAAACACATATGCTTTTACGCTAAACCAAAACCGATTCAACATATTGTGACTTTTTCATATATTTTTTCTATCAGAACCCCTCATGATCCTTTGATAAAGCCTACCAACAAGGGCTAGAACTTAATCTTGTTAAATCAAAAAGTCACCCAAACCATAAGGGTTCACAACATTATGAGATCGAATATCAAGGTTAGAAAACCGAAATCAATCATCCCATAAACATACAAAGCAATAAAATAAAGCATTCAAGCACAGGCTATGTAAATCAAAAACTATCACAAGAAAAATTATAAATCAAATAATTTTATTCATAATAGACTTAATACAATCATTGAAAGAAATCAAAAATTGATGTCTATTTTCTTGGATTAAGTATTACAGCATATAACTTAATCTCTAGTGGTGCTCTTGTTGTTCACTGAGGTTTCTTCAGTGTTCAAACTGTTAAAGTATGTCTCAAGAGACTCGTCTGCAACCATTTTTTGTTTCTCAAGTTTTTCAACTTGAATCTTCATATCAGCAATATCAGCTTTTCTTTCCTCAATCTTATCTTTGAGCCAATCTTGATTTCGAACCGTTATTATGAGATTGGTTCTTAGTTCCTCAAAACCTTGGATATAGTCAATCATACTATCAGAACGAATCCACTTGATTTTGGTTGGATCTTGTAGGTTGTAGGCCAACAGACATGACTCATCTTGTGATCCAACTGAACTATCAGAATCATAATCAGACATGATATTTGATATGTTTCTCTTCTTTCTCTCTGTATTGATTCCTTGACAATTCTTAACCTTTTGAGCTTCCTCCTTATTAGCCTTTGAGACACTACGAGTTATCGGAGGCATGCTCGGTTTTGTATATATATATATATATATATATATAAAGGATTGATCATGGTATCAGAATATAGGCAAGAGATAGTTTCCCTTAAAAGAGACAACTTTCGGACCGAAATATATCAGGAGAAATCGAAATATTTAAAGAATATATTTCGTTTCCTTTTTCTGAACTTTTCAAGCTGGAAGGTTTATTAAAATTCGAGAATTCTAAATAAAACCTATTCTCGGAAGATCATGTTAAACATGAACTTTTCTTCAGGCAACCATGGATTCACAACTATCCATAAAGTGTCACAACTTTTCTGTTAATCAACTACACAGACAAATGTGCTCCAGTTTTATTGTGCCTTTCCCATCCATGAATAAGAGCACCGAAAAGGATGAGAGTGCACAATTTTGATACAACTAAGTTGCATCGGAGCTTTTTCTAGCTTACAGTGAATATCAGAAACACAGTTCATGTTTCTCTTCGGGAATTTCTGCCCAATATATTTTCTCCCAAGACGATGATCTTTTCTAACTCTAGAGATATGATCATGTGGAGAAATTGTACTGATGTGAGATTTGCATGTGATTTTCTCATTCTAAGGACTTCCTTATGATTCGCATCAGTGTGATTATCTGAAACAATTACCGGAAATTCCTGATTGTTTCTTTTGGCAGAGATTCTCTCTTTCCCTTTCTTCTAGAGTCGTTCTCTATCAAAACAACTGTTTCGATATGGATGAGGAGGAACTTTTTTCCAGAAGCGATTATCAACTCTTTCCTTTGATCTCATTGAGTTGATCTTATCAGGTAGTGGTATAATCTTTCTTTCTACTGAGGAATGGTCTTTCAGTTTTTTAAGACAAGAAACTTCTTTCAATATTTTTACCACAGTATGTTGAAGAAGTATAAGTTTCCTGTCAAATGACTGAAAATTGTATTCCTTAAGATCACGTTGTTTGAGGGTAATAACTGATTCTGTTGTTTTTAGTAAATTTGGTGTGTTGATGAGAAACGAATTCAAACCCTAAACAAATGCACTGCACAGGAGTACTTTAGATTCGAGAAATCAATCTGTACAATTCTGGCCTAAACCAAGAAATGGTTGTTCCAGACTTGCTTCGTTCACAAAGTGAAGGAGAAGGGTTGATCTTAGGGAGGGACGCGGAGAAGGTGTTTGAGATCAGAATGTTGAATTATGAAGGTGTGGTTGTTTTATAAGTTGTATCAGAATGTGGAACTGGCTTGCAGAACGTAAGCTATCAGTTCTTGGTGTTTTCTGAATACTTGTGTTGATAAAACTTGTGTTCTTCTTGTTGAGTAGGTTGAAAACCTATTTATACAAGTCATTGAGCACCCTGATCTCTTAGGAAGTGGAGGAAGTTAAGTAGTGGAGAAGTTGGTTTGTGCAGAAGGTGGTGATCATGTTTCCGTTATGAGAGAGGACTAATCACACGTTCACCCACTACTCTCATTACTGTTAACCGTCCATCTTTCCTGACACTTTCTCGTAATAGGCGCGTTGCACGCCGAATGCTGTAAAACGCCAGACCAATACCCCAGTGAGCATACCCCGGTTTGTGACATGTTTGATGTCTCGAGCGAATGGGTCAAGTCATGTGACTTGCCGCTAAAATCAGCACGTAGTGCTTTTAGGTTAAATAACAAATTATTTATAAAACCGATATTTGTGAAGCATTGCTTATAATCGATGCACGTAAAGCATCACTTTCGAATAAGCATCTGAAAGTAATCGATGTGTTAGAAGCATCGCGATTTTTGAGCTCGATTGAATCAATCACGACTTGAGCGTCTTAAAAGGAGCGTGACCGTCCTCTTTCAGGGAGTTGGTAGGAGCTACACAAACATCCCAAGGAGTGGTCGGTCAGGCCTTCTAGGAGAGTGACGACTGGTACCCATTCTAAAATCCTATCGGTCGATCGAGATTAGATCTGGACTGCTAAAATTGGCTAGCCAAGTTAAGTGGTTGAAACAATTTGCGGCAGTTAATGACTGCTGCTGAATCGTACAAGTAGCGTGAATAGCCACTTTTCGAGTGATCGTTCGGGGCCACATAAGCAAGCCTTGGCCTGGCCAATCGCTCTTCATGGAAGAGGGGGTGTCAGTGATCACAACGCTATCTTGTTGGCTTTCTGAAAATAAATCTACACAATCCAACTAGGCCGGCGAAGTTGGATGGTCGTGATCGATTTGCGGCAGTTTCAAACTGCTGCTGACGGAACTTAGGGTTTGGGGGCCGATCGACCAACTCCCTTTTGAGCGAACGATTCGAGGCGTTGCGTTGCGTTTGGGTTTGAGTAGATCGATCGACTATATACAAAGGTGGGTTGCCAGCGAGCATGCTGATATCCCTGGGTCACTTAAAACTAAATCTAAGCCACTCAATTCGGCTGGCGAAGTTGGATGGTCGTGATCGATTTGCAGCAGTTGTTTAATGCCGCAAAGTGATTTTAGGGTTTCTTAAAGCAGCGCGTTCACGCTACTTTGAGCAAATGATTTGATATGTCTTGGCTTTGCCGTGGATAAATCAATCGACCAAGAGAGAGGTTGGGCCGACGGTGAACACGTTGGCATTTCTTTGATCGCTCGAGATGCGATCTAATCCATCCAACTAGGCCGGATAAGTTGGACGAACACGATCGATTTGCGACAGTTGTAAACTGCCACATCCCAAATTTAGGGTTTTGAATGCAGCGTGCCTTCTCGAGTTTGGGTAAGCGATTGGACACTGTATAGGCTTGCCGCATGCAAGTCGATCAAATAGGGCACTAGTGGGCCCGCCAATGATCATGCTGGCACTTCCTTAACTGTTCGTAGGAGGATCCAAGCCGTCCAACCAGGCTGCCAAAGTTGGACGTTCGTGATGCTTCTGAGACCGTTTTGAATAGTCTATGCTCGTTCGAGCTTCTTCCAAACAACTCAACCACCTTACTTAGGGTTAGCGTTCGACAATGTTGGGATGTAATTAGGCATGGTCTGATCGGTTGGGGCGTTAGTGGGATTGCCGATAGTCGTCATGATGGTTACCTATTTCCGCCAGGGTTTGGCTAGGCTTGTTAAAACATGCGGCCAAATTGTGTGGCCGTGATTGTATCTGAGACCGATATTAACAGCCTAGATTTTCTTTAAGAAATTCAAGCGTGATTGAGCCAACTCAAAAGTGCGCCGATACGAGATTCTCTTTGTCAGAGAGTGATGTAGATGTGTGGGAATTATCATGCAGATCTCAATACTGGCACTTCAGGAGATTCATGTTACTCTGCTGAGAGTGAACACCTCATCGTCATGTCATGTCAATAATGAGAGTTTGGCTGGGAAAATAGCACGGGAAAATACCAGGCGAATCATGCATTGATAATTAATGCAATATGTTGAAATTTATAGGATATATGGGATTGATGCACCATTCTGATAAATTTCATAAATATGTCGAATTGATCAATACAAATATAAGTAAAGAGGTTTGAACACTCATTATTTTCTAAAAGGCCTTTACTCCTTTATAGGATGACATCACATTCAATACGGGATTTTACAATTTTAGCTCTGAACTAAAAACCACCATCAACATTAAGTCCCCTGCTTAGCACGTAACGTTGACATTATTGCGGGGTAAGCAATATATGGTGACAGACGGAAATAAAATTCATGAGAAGAGTAAACAAACGTTACCAGTAGATAGAGGTCGTCTTGTCCTTTGAGCAAAACATGTTTAATGAAACGTCGAGGCAAGTATCAATCACCCTTCTGGTACGTTGAGGCCGAGAACATTAAAACGATGTAGTGGAGCCTCGACTGATGAGTGTTAAGGAAGTTGATCCTTGAATAAAAAGATGGGTGTTGAGGTGGTGGAGCCGTCAGCACTATGATGTGTTGAGGCAGTGACTCCTTACAAGACGAGTGAGTGATGAGGAGATTGCGCATCTCAACACTAAGACGAAGATGTGTTGAGGAAGTGATGCCTGACAACACGGTAGTGAGTATTGAGGAATTTGCACGTCTCAACACTAAGAGGAAGGATGTGTTGAGGCAGCATGCCTGGCAACACAGTAGTGAGTGTTGAGGAATTTGCACGTCTCAACACTAAGAGAAAGGATGTGTTGAGGCATCATGCCTGGCAACACAGTAGCGGTGTTGAGGAATTTGCACGTCTCAACACTAAAAGGAAAACGTGTTGAGGCAGTATGCCTGACAACAAAAAAATGGTGTTGAGAAATTTGTACGTCTCAACACCAAGATGAGGGTGTGTTGAGGCAGCATGCCTGGCAACACAGTAGTGAGTGTTGAGGAATTTGCACGTCTCAACACTAAGAGAAAGGATGTGTTGAAGCAGCATGCCTGGAAACACAGTAGTTAGTGTTGAGGAATTTGCACGTCTCAACACTAAGAGAAAGGATGTGTTGAAGCAACATGCCTGGAAACATAGTTGTGGTGTTGAGGAATTTGCACGTCTCAACACTAAGAGGAAAACGTGTTGAGGCAGTATGCCTGACAACATAATAGTGGTGTTGAGGAATTTGTACGTCTCAACACCAAGAGGAGGGTGTGTTGAGGCATCATGCCTGGCAACACAGTAGTGAGTGTTGAGGAATTTGCACATCTCGACACTAAGATAAAGGATGTGTTGAGGCAACATGCCTGGCAACACAGTAGTGGTGTTGAGGAGTTTGCACGTCTCAACACTAAGAGGAAAACGTGTTGAGACAGTATGCCTGACAACACAATAGTGGTGTTGAGAAATTTGTACGTATCAACACCAAGAGGAGGGTGTGTTTAGGCAGCATGCCTGGAAACACAGTAGTGAGTGTTGAGGAATTTGCACGTCACAACACTAAGAGAAAGGATGTGTTGAAGCAGCATGCCTGGAAACACAGTAGTGAGCGTTGAGGAATTTGCACGTCTCAACACTAAGAGAAAGGATGTGTTAAGGCAGCATGCCTGGCAACACAGTTGTGGTGTTGAGGAATTTGCACGTCTCAACATTAAGAGGAAAACGTGTTGAGGTAGTATGCCTGACAACACAAAAATGGTGTTGAGGAATTTGTACGTCTCAACACTAAGAGGAGGGTGTGTTGAGGCAACATGCCTGGCAACACATTAGTGAGTGTTGAGGAATTTGCACATCTCAATACTAAGAGAAAGGATGTGTTGAGGCAGCCTGCCTGGCAACACAGTGGTGAATGTTGAGGAATTTGCACGTCTCAACACTAAGAGAAAGGATGTGTTGAGGCAACATGCTTGGAAACACAGTAGTGGTGTTGAGGAATTTGCACGTCTCAATACCAAGAGGAGGGATGTGTTGAGGAAGTTTGCCTGGCAACACAATGGTGAGTGTTGAGGAATTTGAATGTCTCAACATTATGAGGAGAGATGTGTTGAGGCAGTTTGCCAGGAAACACAATGGTGAGTGTTGAGGAATTTGAACGTCTCAACACTAAGAGGAAAAATGTGTTGAGGCAGTTTTCCTGGCAACACAATGGTGAATGTTGAGGAATTTGAATGTCTCAACACTAAGAGATCTAAAATTTATTTGATATGCCTAATAGATATAAAACATGTAGTTTAAGGATAGTTACTTAGCTCTGTCTCCTCTAGGCATTTCTTTCGCGCATGATTGGGTTTTGGGTGTATCAGGCTCTCCCGTGAGTAAGAAGCGTGACAAAAGTCCCCATGTGTAATTATACTAAGCTTATTTTCTCGTGGAAGATGTGCTTCCATTGTATTCTCTGGTAAGGCGGTGACTCCGTTCAAACTTCTAAACCTGAAGGAGGCTTCAGTCCCCAAGTGTAGATTGCTTTGTTTGTACCACCTTGAATCCATGCCTCTGTGATTTGATACAAACTTATTGTACTTTCCTGGATGGGATGCTTGGAACATCACATGGACGAAATATTCTTCATAGTGGTTGTTGCTATGGTGAAGCTCTGGCTGGTATCAACGAACGAGCAAAAACGGTTCTTGGCAGAAGCTGAGATCATAAGAGACTTGGACGGCTGCGATCACAATCCTTGACAGGGAGGAGTGGCGACTACGGGAATGAACCTTGGCAGGAAGGAATGGCGGCTTCAGGAGCGAAACGTTTAAGAGGAGTGATAGGTTGAGAAACCTACAATAAAATACTGCAAGTGCACAGTGTCTAACTAGTAGAACAATGGTAAGTACAGGTCGTTCCCATGAGGAGCGGTGGAAATACGTAATCAATATCTCTAATGGACTAACAAATAAAGATGTTTTTGGATTTTTGAAAGAATGAAAACAATGAGAAAAATAAACTCAAGTAACAAAACGAATCAAATGGGAGAGTTGGTAACCAGGGTTTAATGTATCCACCACTATTTTTATTCAAATACTGAAATGAAATATAATTCATGAATTATTTATTGTTCGTTCTATTGACATCACCTATTATATATATTAGAGTCGCAAATATCACTAGGACGCCCTAAGCATGGCACATCAAAAGAATGCACCATCAAATTGCATAGCGATAAATTTATACGAAACTAAATACAAGTTCTCAAATAATACCTGGCTATTCTAAGCATACCCTATCAAAGGATTTAAACCAAGCATGAAATATCAAATAAGTAGACAAATATATTTTCGATCCTAACAATTATGCACAAAGGTTATACGAAACCGGTGAAGCAACAACTCATATTATCATTAAATCAATATATAAAATCATGGAATTATTTATTCAATTCAAAATGGTCTATTGCTATATAATCCAATCAATCAAAAATGGCTTAATACCCATGTAGTTTCAACCATAAAAACCCTAGTTACAAAATAATTAGCAAGCCATGGCTTCTCAAAAGCCATAAATAAATATATTAGATATTCACTAGCTAATTGAAATGGAATTGCAAAAAACGGAAGAACGCAAACCCAAACCCAAACGCAAAACCTTCTCCGTCTCTCCTTCACGGCTCTGTAGCCGCCTCCCTTCTATTCGTCTCCCAAAACCGGCCTCCAGCAACACTCGGGTTTTGTTGAGCAAAACCCGTAACTCCCTGTCTCCCTCAATCTTGATGATTCAGCCAATTATGATCAAAATAATCAACCATACCACGCCTGTGAAGCTCTAACGAGTCTTCCCAATCAATTTTAGTCGTTGAGTCTCACTGAATCGCGCAAAATCTCCAACCCTAGTTCTGGTTGTTGAAACCAAATATTTCCCGCCAAAACTTAATTTTTGAAATGAAGAAGATGGTTAGCCCATATCCAACGTCCTGGGTGCCGAATAACAAATGGGTGTTGTAGACAAAAATGGGCTTCACATAGTCGTGGGTGACACATAGCAAAAGTGGGGGTCCGTATAGCAAATGTCCTCCGGGGTGCACCGAGCAACTTTTCGAGCCGAATTTTCCAACAATATTTATTTCCAAAAAAATACCTACAAACACACAAAATACCATAATAAGGACAAAAGGAGCACTAACAATACGAAACATTAAGGACAAATTAAACACATAAATGCGTCTATCAAATACCCACAAACTTTTTATTTGCTAGTCGTCGAGCAAAACTAATAAAAAAAATAAAACCGAGTTAATCTTGGGAGGGTTCACCAGAGGTGTATCCACAAAACCATTACTCCAGACCCTAGCTATCTACGCAGAACCTTGGAAGGCACTAAAGAATCTCCTTGGTTGGCATACAATCACTGACTACAGGAAGAAGTACCCTGATGCGAAATTCCAATTGTTCTACACGAGTTTGCACTCAAGCATACTAAAATTCATATAAAGTGACAGAGCTCTACTCAGATAGTTTCTGGATATCATAACCGGAGTCAAACCAATCACATAGAAAGATTAAGAAGATGGATAAAGAGAAAAGATAGATGGTTTAAAGTGAACGGTGTTTCCCATATCTGTCTGAAGGCCTCTGCCAGTATGAACCTATCCTAATGGACTGAGATACCAGTCTGACTAATATCAACACAACTGGCATATACAAGGGGACCAGTGGTCGATAAACCTAACTCTAGGTCAGTGGTCGACTTTATTGAATTTATTCCGGTTAGTCTGATGGTCTGGTCTTAATTATTTTTATTTTTTTGGTATCTCAATCACCCTATTTCACCCTAGCAAAGGTAACAACTTGAATCGTGTGCCCCACCAAATCACTTAAAAAATAAAAACAGAAGGATTAGGATTCAACGAGATATGGCGAAACTACCATGTTTTTTTTTATTTAATTCTAACACCTGAGCTATGTGCTTTTATGAATAGACTCTTTAGATGTTTCCATCTAATCAGATTGGTTCCTCAACTCCTAAAACCAATATGTTTCCATCCACTTAGATAGGTTAGTGCTATCCTTAATATGCATAAATTTTTAGGCTCTGGAGTTTATTTATACTGCAACTAAAAAGTTTCTCCCATACCCCCAAACTTAAATCTTACATTGTCTTCCATGTCCTAAAGATAAAATTAAAAGCATGAACAAGGAGAAACTGTTACCACTTGAAGCAAAAGAGTTAAGGAAAGATATTACCGTGTTGCATGAGCATGGGTTACCTCCCAAGAAGTGCTAAGTTTAAAGTCTTCAGCCAGACATCAAAAGGAATTAGTCACCTCTTAGAATCATAAATTAATAGCCGGAATAACTGTGGATCATCTGGATCAAAAAGTATTACCCACAAGAAGAGGAAACTGCAACAGACCAAGATGATACCGAATATACCCTTGCTTAAGACAACTACATCTAATTGTGGTTCAGGTTCAGGCTCTATAAAAGGGTCTAAATAAAAATATTTCGTTGGTTGGATTTCCTCAAAGGTATTCTGAAGATCAGGCTGAAGAGTCTGGAAATACTCAAGTAAGAACTTAGAAGCGCATAACAAAAGCCTGAATAACTGGGGATCCTCTAAGTCAATCAGATTTGACTCACACAGCTGACCACAATGAAAGAGGTGGTCTTCCTTAAGAAAATGTGTCGACCCTATTCTCCTAAAGTAATTAGATTCAGTCTCAAAACTTAATAAGCGACACATCTGAAAACTATATGTTCCCACAATTGGAAGAAAATTTTTTGGTGGGAAAACAAAGTCAATCTTGGTATCATAGCCTAGGTTAACCACATCAACCAGAGGATGGGTTTCTAACAACTGAGCTTCTTTTTGGACATTACTAGGTTCGGGAAAACGTGTATGGAGATAATCTTGTAAGATGGTTGAGGCACAAATGTCAAGTCCTACACGAGGGAACTTTCTAATAGTTAAAGCACACAGAGAATTACCCCCAAACTTAGAGTTTTCTGTGTCTCTAGAAAGACTAGTCACAACTTCCCTAATTTCTAGGTCATCAGATTCCTGGAAATGGTCAATAGATTCTTCTAAGTTGGGTTCATACTCACTCATTTCTACAAGTTTATCATCTTCTAAGACTAGTGTTTCTAAATCGCTAGATTCTAAAACAGTATTCTCAGAGTAAACTCTTTCCTCTAAACCATCATCACAATCATAAAAAGGATTATCAGAGAAAGTTTCATATAAAGGCTCATCAACTAAGGTTTTAATCATAGTTACCTCCTCCGATTCACTGATAGGCACATCAAATAATGGATTATCCAACATACTGCAGGCTAAAGGATCATGAACTACATCGTCTAAAACGGTGGTATCTCTAGTCAAATCCACATCCTTTTGAATAGGTGAATAATTATTAAAATTATTTGGATTTCTACTAGAAATAACACGATCATTATAAATCTCAACCGGAGTAACAAATTCCTGATCACTATGCCTACATATTTCATGTTCTTCATCAATACTATCCTCATCATAATCATCACTATAATAACATGAAAATGATCGAACCTTATCAAAAAAAGTAGTGTTACCAATTCTAACCTCGTCATCTTGATTATGTGAAAAAAAAACTATCCTTATTTTCGAGGGTGGTATTGGGAAAACTACACTGGAAATTAAGACTATCCTGAGCAAGTTTTTCCACAATCCTATTTGTATTCTCAGTAAATTGCTTGAGGGTCTCTTCTAGAGATATCTTAGTTGACCGCTCTACGGACTCTTCTGGGAGAAGAATATTATACGTCTCTTTCATAAATAACTTCCGTGTTGACTCATTGAAACTCTTGAGAGACTCTTCTAGAGAAATAGAAGGATTGTTTTGCTCGTATGACCTGTGGGTATATGGATAGTAATTGGGCTCACAATGGTATGGACCATAACCTTCAAAAGTTTCGCGTTCCCAATCACTATTCACACTATGGTCATAAAAAAGATAATGTCCAAGCTGCTCAGTCGGATACTCATTGTATTGGCTATTATAATACCAGTTCGACATCCTAACCGCAAGGGAATTCTAAACAAACACAAAGAAGGCTGACTCGACCACAACAAGCCTATTTTATCTAGCAAACAAAAAGCATGATGGCTCCACTTAGATTATTTCTATACCGGCTTCTAATCCTTCGAAAGGGAATTCGTTACAATTTGAGCAAACCCCTATGGAATCAATCTGAGTCAAAGTAAGTTGAATAGAGGCGAGGGAAGCTGCGTAGAGCTGTGATACCCAAGGCCTCACCGCATTACAAGGCGGCGCAGTCACGCATTCAACTCACAGAAACCATCATGAACTTCGAAGTATTCTTAAAAGAATAACCAATATTTTTTCGAATGACTTTCCTATTAAGCTCGTTACCCTATCGGTCTCGTTCTAGTCCAAATTTTAAGGCTTAGGTTCGCGTAGATTACGTGTTCCTAAGGCGGGCAAGAAGGAAACGGTGATGAAATTCGAGTCCTTATCTTGATTTGGCCAGGCCTTGCCCTTTAGTAGAAAATTAAATCCGATTTCAGGTCCTCAACATATAAGCATACAAAATCATTCAGTAAACCCGCTGACAGGGGATTCGCGGGTGTTTAGAATTCTTACCTCTCGTTCCAGATGGGGGATGAACCGTTGAAGTCGACTCGGGCCACAACTCCAATGTCGTGTACGAACCCGAGGGGCCGAGACGATATCGTAATCGTTGTCCTTCTCTGCACACAGTTTATATTTAAAACTACCCTTCCGTAGGGTTTAAAAAAAATAAAAAATAAAAAAAGTCCCAAAGTTCAATGTCCAAAAATAAAAAAAATGTCCAAAAATAAAAGATTACAAAAATAAAAACCTTAATTACAGTTTCTAAAAAAAAATAGAATATCTATATACAAAAATTTTCGTCTTCACTCCTTTTGGATTCCTCCTTTCTTTTCTTCTTTGGTTTCGCTTTTGTTTTCAGCACTTTCTCCCCTTTTCTTTAGCTCAGTTCAAAATCTGAAAGCAAACAAGAAATACCAAAAGGCGTAAAAAGGAACAAATAAAAAGAAAAAACTATAAACAAATTTATAAACAAATCCGCGTCGGCGGCGCCAAAAATTTGATAGGTTGAGAAACCTACAATAAAATACTGCAAGTGCACAATGTCTAACTAGTAGACAATGGCAAGTACAGGTCATTCCCACGAGGAGCGGTGGAAATACGTAATCAATATCTCTAATGGACTAACAAATAAAGATGTTTTTGGATTTTTGAAAGAATGAAGACAATGAGAAAAATAAACTCAAGTAACAAAACGAATCAAATGGGAGAGTTGGTAACCAGGGTTTAATGTATCCGCCACTATTTCTATTCAAATACTGAAATGAAATATAATTCATGAATTATTTATTGTTCGTTCTATTGACATCACCTATTATATATTTTAGAGTCGCAAATATCACTGGGACGCCCTAAGCATGGCACATCAAAAGACTAAACCAAAGCATGCACCATCAAATTTCATTAGCGAGAAATTTATATGAAACTAAATACAAGTTCTCAAATAATACCTGGCTATTCTAAGCATACCCCATCAAAGGATTTAACCCAAGCATGAAATATCAAATAAGTAGACAAATATATTTTCGATCATAACAATTATGCACAAAGGTTATACGAAACCGGTGAAGCAACAACTCATATTATCATTAAATCAATATATAAAATCATGGAATTATTTATTCAATTCAAAATGGTCTATTGCTATATAATCCAATCAATTAAAAATGGCCTAATACTCATGTAGTTTCAACCATAAAAACCCTAGTTACAAAATAATTAGCAAGCCATGGCTTTCTCAAAAGACATAAATAAATATATTAGATATTCACTAACTAATCGAAATGGAATTGGAAAAACGGAAGAACGCAAACCCTTCTCCGTCTCTCCTTCACGGCTCTGTAGCCGCCTCCCTTCTATTCGTCTCCCAAAACCGGCCTCCAGCGACACTCGGGTTTTGTTGAGCAAAACCCATAACTCCCTGTCTCCCTCAATCTTGATGATTCAGCCAATCTTGAAGCGGCTTCTGGAGCGAAACGTTTAAGAGGAGCGGCTTTTGGAGGCGAAACGTTGAAGCGGATCCTGGAGCGAAACGTTGAAGCGGCTCCTGGAGCGAAGCGTTGAAACAGAGCGGCTTCTGGAGCGAAAAGTTGAAGAGGAGCGGCTTTTGGAGAGAACGTTGAAGCGGCTCCTGGAGCAAAGGTCCAAGCGCGAACGCAACACGGTTGAGGGCTGAAAATATATCTGGGTGCTGCACCTTGGAGAAATAGAGAATCTCACACATGCTCCTTCATAGATTATATGGTTTTTTGAACAGAGTCCCCAGAAAGCATTAATGCACAACTCCACCAACTGATGTTCAGTCACATTTGGTTTATGAAAATCTAATGCCCGAATTCTGAATCCCTTGACTAATCATTCGGATGTTCATAGTTTCACTCCTTTTGAGTTATGGCCATGTCCGCCTGAGCCTTAGCAAGAAATTCTTGTCCTTCTATCAAATCAACAATGGTAATAGGGGGTTGGCTTCCTCCGGCCCCTTCGGTCTCTCGTCCTGATGGTGAAGTGACATCAGCTCTGGTGACAACTGGGAGCATCACACTTGAAGAAACAATGGGGGTGGCGGCAGCGGCTCTGGTTCTGGTGATCGGAGATGTAACGCCTGAGGGAGTGTCTTCTACGCCGGTGGTGTTGGTGGTTGAGGATGTGGTACTGCGAGATGCGTTGATCGTGCTGGTAGGCGATACATTGGTGTTACCGGCAGGAATGTGGACCCCAGGGGTGTTGTCAGCGCCAGTAACATCAGGATTTGTCGCTGATCCATACCTAAGATCCACCATCTTCAATTTTGAGGAAATTGAAATGAAATTGAAAATTGATCTTGCAACCGAGAGATTAACCTCCCACTGTGGTTGCCAATTGTTTGAGGGTAAAAACTGATTCTGCTGTTTTTAGTAAATTCGGTGTGTTGATGAGAAACGAATTCAAACCCTAAACAAATGCACTGCACGGGAGTACTTTAGATTCGAGAAATCAATCTGTACAATTATGGCCTAAACCAAGAAATGGTCGTTATAGACTTGCTTCGGTCACAAAGTGAAGGAGAAGGGTTGATCTTAGGGAGGGAAGCAGAGAAGGTGTTTGAGATCAGAATGTTGAATTATGAAGGTGTGGCTGTTTTATGACTTGTATCAGAATGTGGAACTGGATTGCAGAACGTAAGCTGTTAGTTCTTGGTGTTTTCTGAATACTTGTGTTGATAACACTTGTGTTCTTCTTGTTGAATATGTTGAAAACCTATTTATACAAGTCATTGAGCGCACCCTGATCTCTTAGGAAGTGGAGGAAGTTAAGTAGTGGAGAAGTGGGTTTGTGCGGAAGGTGGTGATCATGTGTCCGTTATGAGGGAGGACTGATCACACGTTAACCCACTACTCTCATTACTGTTAATCGTCCGCCTTTCCTGACACTTTCTCGTAATGGGCGCGTTGCACGCCGCACGCTGTAAACCGCCAGACCAATACCCCAGTGAGAATCCCCCAGTTTGTGACATGTTTGATGTTTCGAGTGAATGGGTCAAGTCATGTGACTTGCCGCCAAAATCAGCACGTAGTGCTTTTAGGTTAAATAATAAACTATTTATAAAATCGATATTTGTGAAGCATTGCTTATAATAGATGCATGTAAAGCATCGATTTCGAATAAGCAGCTGAAAGTAATCGATGTGTTAGAAGCATCGCTGTTTTTGAGCTAGATTGGATCAGTCACGAATTGAGCGTCTTAAAAGGAGCGTCACCTTTCTTTTTCAGGGAGTTGGTAGGAGCTACGCACACATCCCAAGGAGTGTCCGGTCGGGCCTTCTAGGAGAGTGGCGACTGGTAGCCATTCTAAAATCCTATCGGTCGATCGAGATTAGATCTGGACCGTTAAAATTGGCTAGCCAAGTTAAGTGGTTGAAACAATTTGCGGCAGTTAATGACTGCTCCTGAATCGTACAAGTAGCGTGAATGGCCACTTTTTGAGCGATCGTTCGGGGCCACATAAGCAAGCCTTGGCCTGGCCGATCGCTCTTCATGGAAGAGGGGGCACCAGTGATCACAACGCTATCTTGTTGGATTTCTGAAAATAAATCTATACCATCCAACTAGGCTGGCAAAGTTGGATGGTCGTGATCGAATTGCGGCAGTTTCGAACTGCTGCTGACGCAACTCACTTTGAGCGAGCGATTCGAGGCGTTGCGTTTGGGTTTGAGTAGATCGATCGACTATGTACAAAGGTGGGTTGCCAGCGAGCATGCTGATATCCCCTGGGTCACCTAAAATTAAATATAAGCCACTCAATTCGGCTGGCGAAGTTGGATGGCCATGATCGATTTGCGGCAGTTGTTCAATGCCGCAAAGTGATTTTATGGTTTCTTAAAGCAGCGCGTTCACGCTACTTTGAGCAAACGATTTTATATGTCCTGGATTTGCTGTGGACAGGTCGATCGACCAAGGGAGAGGTTGGGATGACGGTGAACACGTTGGCACTTCTTTGATCGCTCGAGATGTGATCTAAGCCATCCAACTGGGCCGGCTAAGTTGGACGAACACGATCGATTTGCGACAGTTGTAAACTGCCACAACCCAAATTTAGGGTTTTGAATGCAGCGTGCCTTCTCAAGTTTGGGTAAGCGATTGAACACTGTATAGTCTTGCCGCATGCAAGTCGATCAAATAGGGCACTAGTGGGCCTGCCAATGATCATGCTGGCACTTCCTTAACTGTTCGTAGGAGGATCCAAGTTGTCCAACCAGGCTGGCAAAGTTGGACGTTTGTGATGCTTCTGAGACCGTTTTGAATAGTCTATGCTCGTTCGAGCTTCTTCCAAACAACGCGACCACCCTACTTAGGGTTAGCGTTCGGCAACGTTGGGATGTACTTAGGCATGGTCCGATCGGTTGGGGCGTTAGTAGGCCCGCCGACAATCATCATGATGGTTACCTATTTCCTCCAGGGTTTGGCTAGGCTTATTAAAACATGCGGCCAAATTGTGTGGTCGTGATTGTTTCTGAGACTGATATTAACAGTCTAGATTTTCCTTAAGGAATTCAAGCGTGATCGAGCCAACTTAAAAGTGCGCCGATACGAGATTCTCTTTGTCAGAGAGTGATGCAGATGTGTGGGTATTTTCTTGCAGATCTCAATACTGGCACTTCGGGAGATTCATGTTACTCTGCTGAGAATGAACACCTCATCATCCTGTCATGTCTGTAATGAGAGTTTGGCTGGGAACATAGCACGGCAAAATACCAGGCGAATCATGCATTAATAATTAATGCAATAGGTTGAAATTTATAGGATATCTGGGATTGATGCACCATTCTGATAAATTTCATAAATATGACGAATTGCTCAATACATATATAAGTACAGAGGTTTGAACACTCATTACTTTCTAAAAGGCCTTTACTCCTTTATAGGATGAGAACACATTCAATAAAGGATTTTACAATTTTAGCCCTGAACTAAAAACCACCATCAACACACGTTCACGGAATCGGTTCAAAGTTTCCTTTGGACAAGATTTCGTTTGATCATCAGTAGATATAGAAGATGGTTTATTATCCTCTTCTGACTTGATGTAGTTAGGCAAACTACCATCATCTTGATCTGTTTCAGATGCGATTAAACCGGTTTTATTACATTCTGTAAAAGTCGAGTAAGGACTTTTAGTTTCCTCAACTTCAGAAGAAATCACAACAACATCATTTGTCAGAACATAGGACGTGTCTCTTTATCTTGAGAAAGAGATTTACCAAGAGCTTCTAATTTGACAGTGAGATTCATATTCTTTATGCCTATAATATTCAGTTGAATGTCTTTATCTGTGATCTCCTAATTAAGAAGATTTGTCTCTGTCTTTAATGTCAGAACTTTAGAAGACAGAGATTTTATAGGCTTTAGGAGTTTTACCAACTCTTTGTCAACATCTTCTTTTCCATCAGAAAAAGACATAAATGTTTTCGCAACTCCTGGATCATGAGTTAACGAAGAGGTAACATCTTTAATTTTTGAGTATTCATACTCTTGCATAACGTTAATTGAATCAGACAAAGATTCAATTCTTATAGGATGGATTGCATTAAACACAGATTGTTAGATCTTTTCGTGTTTGCCTGCTCTGATACCAATTGAAAAGGCGAGGGTACCCAAATATACCTCAAGCTAAAACTTTTCCACATATAAGTCCTTTCTACGAAAGTGATTATCTATGGACTGAGTCGAGACAATACAACTAATCGGTTCACACTTTGTGTAATCGTCTATGGATACGAGATCGATACAATACAACGACGAAGTATGTTTACTTGATAAGAGGTTCGGACTTAACAAAACTCAATAGGATTTTTATCAAGTAAATAGGAATTAACGTTTGTGTAATTTACTTTAAATTATAATAACAACAATTATAATTGCGGAAAATAAAAGTAAATGACACAACAAGATTTTGTTAACGAGGAAACTGCAAATGCAGAAAAACCCCGGGACCTTGTCCAGAATTGAATACTCTCAGGATTAAGCCGCTATACAAAATCAAACCAACTTCGTATAGTTGAGACCAAGCAACTAAACCTATAGTTCACCTAGTTTCGTCTGTATTCCCACGCCTCCAAATTATAATAAGTCACGTACTTGGAACAATTCCTTTGGTTCGTATTCCAAACAGTAAAGGAAAAAAAAATCTGTTTGGTATCAACTCTCTTCAACCAAGTGATATGAGTTGGACAAAGGCTCTTCTGTTTATCTCAATAAACTCCTTCGTCAGGTTGTTAGATCTATCTTATGTCCAACTACCAAAGGTAATTGTTAAGATTTTGAAATCAATACTTTTAATCATAAAGAATTGTATTGATGTCGATCTACACAACTAATCAATCTAATCTACCACAAGGATAAACCGATTATAGTTGGATCCTCTTTTACGGAAACAAGTACTGTGCACACCACAGATTATAAACCCAAGTCAGAAATCTTTAATATCTTCTTTGTCTTCAAATCTTCTTAAATCTTCAATAAACGCCTGCACACAATAACTTGAATCTCTTGTGATCAATCACACACAGAATGGAGTCTGTTAACAATGGATTATCACAAGATCGTCTTTAGATCTAACAACAGTCTAAAGATCCCTGTCGAAACTTTGAACTAGTTTGAGTGAATCTTATATCAGAAGAGAAGATTATCAAGCATAAACAAACTAGGTGCAATCAAAGTTCAACCACCGTTAGTCAGTCAAATCAATCGAAAACAAAAGATAAACCGCAATTATCTAGTTTCCCACCAACGGTACTAATAGAGCTTCTCAATCCCAAAGAAGACTTTAAACTGAGGGGCCGTAAGAGATTTCGCCTAATTAGTTTACTCTCCTCTCCAAATAGGAGGTTTCACCAGTAACAACACAACCGAGGAAGTTTGTTGTCACGAAGGATTAGTTTGCTATAAATACAAACTTCAAGTATTTATAGACAAGGAAGTTTGGACACCAAGTAATTTCCAAAACCGAAAATATTCTCAAGATAAGCGATATAATTCCAAATTCGGTTTCCATAATTCCTGGAAATGCTCTGTCCAAAATATTGACCGAAAATCTCCTTGGAAAATCTCTAACTAGTAAATGCACATTACTAATTCTTATTTTCCATATATAAAGTTAAGAACCTTAAATAAAAGATTCTTAACTTATTTAATTTCGATCTTGGGATTTTCTTCCTTTAGCTATTAAGGAATAACTTTGAACAATAAAAGATAAGCATTATTGCACGTGTTCAAAGTGTGTCGACATCCTTACTTTGTAAATCCTCTTTCACTTACTACCTTGAAACCGATTTGCCACACTTCCAAACAAGTTTAGAAATTGTTCATCTGATTTTCAAGAACTATGTGATTGATTAAGAACACTCAATCACCAATCATGGGTTTAACGGTTCTACCAAAACAAGTTTCGGTTCTACCTCCATGTGAGTACTGTGCATAGTTACAAAAGCTTTCCAAAATTCGGTTGACTAGGTACTAGAATCGGTTCCCTACACATATATGGTATTTAACTTTTATGTGTTGCACATGTCCATAGGATCGGTTCCCCTTTGCCTAAAAACGTGTTGCACATGTCCATAGGATCGGTTACCCTTTCTGCTATAAACCTTGTGGCACCTCATACAAGGATCGATTCCTCTTTGTGATGTGTTGCACCTCTTACTAGGATCGGTTCCCCTTTACCCATAGTTGGTCTTACACACCCACAAACTCGATCATGCCAGCAGGTGACTACTTACGATCGGTTTCACTAATAAAAGTCATACCAATACATAAGTCAGGCCTTTGTGAATAGTTTTACCAAGAACACAAACAAGTCATGAGCGGTTATACTAATCACACATATTGGTTGTTCACAAGATATGCAATGAATAACAATCCCAGTAACGCCTGACGATTTCCTTTTCGATTCACAAAAAAAGTTCATGAACTTACTTCCTTAAAACATATGTAAAACATTGTTTCCTAGGATGAAATCCTCACCTCATACCCATACATAATCACAATAGAATTCAAACGATTATGTCGATGTCTTATCTACAAAGTTTAATGGTTAAGCAATAAACCTCGTATTGTATTCCTTAATACTATGTCTATCTAGAGTGTTCATGCTTCGCAGTTTTGTTTTCAATATGCACGACTTGAAAGATACGTTAGGGAATGAAACAGTTCAAGTAAAATATCACTAACCTCAAGTGGAAGGATGATGTTGTCGTTGTAGCTCCTTGCTTCTTCACTTCTTCAAGTCTTCGCAGTACTTGTAACGTCTCATATCCTAATACTTTCAAGCTAACTTATACGAAGTTGACTCTAGTACATAATCAAGCCACTCTTAAAATGAGTTTGGCTCACTAAAATATGATAACCAAACTTGACATACCAACGCTTGGTGGGTTCAACCGAGCTATGATCTAACACTCGTGCCACCTGCGCACGATCCAACATGGTTCTCACATGACTATACCCCAACATATGTCTCGCCCATCCGGAGAAGTCTGTTAAAGGTTTTCGAGAAAGATTGAAGTTTATGTGTGAACCCGCATAATGTCTTCCATGTATTCAAAATCGAATAGTCGCTCGAGGAGACACCAATTTTCTCTGAATAATATCCATGGGATCTATCAGAAGACGAATCGCGGAACCTGGGGGACGTTTTTCAGTCCTATATTGCACCACAAAGAATTCGTCATCAATGTTTGGAATATTCTTTGGTCCAATTGTTTCTTCTTCTTATTCTTCTTCTTCTTCATCAACAAAAGTTCTATCTATAGAGGTACCATTTTCTGAAGTTACATCTGTGGAAGTATCATCTCTGGAAGCATCATCTTTGGAGGTGCCATCATGAGAATCAGTCATCTTTGCAAAGTTGTTTTGACGACCATACAACACTTCTATTTCAGCACATCATTCAACAAATCAATGGATCATGGAATGATAGTGCACATTTACAATAACGGTAACAATTTAACTCTTACATGTTTACAGTTTCACTAGTTGTAGTGACTATAACACGAAAATTTCGAGATTCTGTTTGCTTCTTTGAACCTGCAAAGACAAATAAAAAAAATATCATTATTCAAAATCATAACTTGGTTTTCATGTGGGCAATTCACGAAATTTCCATTATGTGAACAATCCACATAATTTTCACCGTGTGAGCGATTCCCACCGAGTGAAAATTCATTGGTTTTTGTGCATACGCTATTAGATCACAAAATCCATACAAACAATATTTTATCAAAAATTATTTACATCTAGCAATTGCTTAAAATAAAAATTTGATTTTACATAACGTAAATTTTAAAAAAAAAATCGTGAGTTAATAACTCACGTAAACATAAAAAAAAATTCTTTTTCACTCGAACGAGCGTTTGTTTATCAAATGGGTATTTTCTATTTTTGTAAAGGTCCACATATTCCAAATAAATTTTGTTTTTATGAAAGTTCACAAACAAAATTTTATCATTAGACGCAGGTCTATTTCAAAAATCTCTGTAATGCTAGGGATTATTGTTTATTACTTTAACTAACGAACGAGCGTACCTTCCTAAAAAGTATTTGTGTGAAAACATATCTCTCGATTTCTGGAATCTCTGGGAAAACATGAGTACAATCATGTCCTCCGCCTGAAAGAATTTTCAAAGTCACTTACTGGAAGAGCGTACACCCGATACAACAACATCTCACCAAACATCATCTCTAACTGGTGTGACATGGTCTCCGCTTTCTACAAGAAGTATTTCTTCGTGTATGAGAAAATTACCTTTTTAGACTTAGGAAGAATGTTTCAACGAAACAATGAACATCCAAATGATTATGTCAAGAGATTCAGAATTCAGGCGCTAGATTATCACGATCCAAATGTGACTGGACAACAGTTGGTGGAGTCATGTATTAACGACATGGTTCTCATTTATCGCGCTTTACTGGAGAATCTTCTCTTCCAGACATTCTTTGAACTCCATGAAGCTGCTAAGTGGTCGTCTACAACAGCACCAAAACTATTGGAAAGGACCGGACCAGCCAGAAATGAAGATGCATGTGAAACTAGGGGACGCCTCATCAACAAGCAATATAATGATGGTCCCTCTGTAAGTGTAGTGGGTGAAGGAGGAAAAAGGAAAGCTCCGACAACTGAACAACAACCCAAACGTGCAACACCGGCGCATTAGGCGGCTCCACCTCGAAAGACCGCGACTAAAACTCCTGTGCAACAACAAGAAGCTAGAGAGGCCTCCCTAGACTTCCCATTTCCGATTGAGGAATTAATTGAACTCTTGGAAGCATGGATTCAAGATGATGCTATCAATCTGCCTCCTCAGGCGCCCTCCAACTGAAGAGGAAATGGCAAATGCCAAATATTGCCGTTACCACAGGTTCGTCCATCACCCGACCAATGAATACAATAAATTGAAGCGTATTTTCAAGGAAAAGGTAGACGCGGAAGAACTTCAACTTGGCAATGAGGGAGTTCACAGATATCCTCTTCCAGTCAGAAATTGTATGCTTTCTCGGGACTTTGTTCACAAAACCGTGCAGTCCATGATGCAGCGTGTCTGCTAAGTCCTCTATTTCTCCAAGGCGCAGCGTCAAGACATATTTGCAGCCCTCAATCACGTTGTGTCGGGAAAGCGACTTTTCTCAGTCGAAGAAGCCACTTCCAAATCCCAACCTCTGGGGAAACAATGTTGGAAAATGCAACTGGGGACTGCCGACCACTTCTTACCTAAAGAATACCGAGTTCGATAGCACGTTGATTGACGCGGCCTCTGACTTCAACCTTGCTACCGTCAAGACTCTGAGAGCCGCAAGAATTTCAAAGCAGGAGGCTACTCACTCCCAAGTTGTGATCAAAAGCCTAGAAGGAGAAGAAAAACTCTTACGGGTACATTAACCTCGAAATCAAGGTGGGAGATGCTCTACACACACCAAATTTCATGTAATTAAAGAGTACCCAAATTATGATATGGTTCTGGGGCGCTCGTGGATACACAACAACAAGGCGAAACTAGGAGTGTGATCTTTGCCAGTGTCTATACCTTAAAGGGTCTCCAACAAGCCGTCCAATCTTGAAGACTATTTGTTGTCGTATCAACAACTCGCGAATGTGACGCAACTGCCTGAAGAGAGCGTATCAGCATTTGTTTGCAGATTTCGGACACAAGTAAGTCTTATTGAACAACCCTTTTTTCAACCAGTCACTCCTCCTTCCACCAAGGCTTGGGGACTCGATCCGGTTATCAATCCAGACGTCACTATGAGATGTGAATGTGATGCTGGTCCTTTCGAATATTATGTCAAGAACCTAGAAGTCGTCACAGTTAAAGATGTGGAATCTAGGAAAGTAATGGAGAAACTCCCAAACCCATTCTGTGAAAATCGTTACCCATCCTGCTCTGTCCGCAGAAAGGAGAGATGAACTGTACCTAGTAGCCGAAATTATTCTGGGAGGTTACTGGAAGCTCATCAATGATGACAAGCTAGAAGGCGTAGTAATGCATGCCTGGAGGCTCAAACCCTTCAATATCTAAGATGTCATACCCCTTTTTCCCAAAATTCTTTTCAGTGTTTCCTTTAGCAATTTCCCTTTCATGTAATATTTGTAATTGCTCCAAAATGATTGCACTGCTTGCATTCATAATTAGGGTTTCAGTTTATTAGTCAATTGAAGTATTCTTTCTTTCCATAAAATTACTCTTGAATCATTTCAAAACCAAAAACCTCAAAACAAACTCAAAACCCTCAAAAGGCAATTACCTACTAGTTCAAAACAAGAAATCACAGAGGAAACCTCTCTTATACCTAAGAAGAGAGAGTATGCAAGGGAAAAGGTAAGGATGAGATATTCAAGGGAAATTTTCCAGTAGGAGACGTATTTCATATTCCCGAAGAGCAACCTACTTCAAATTCAAACTCCGAGACGTATTCCCTTGCTTTTACAAAATTGGGAAGCAGCGTGATATTCAAGGGAAATTTTCCAGTAGGAGACGTATTTCATATTCCCGAAGAGAAACCTACTTCAAATTCAAACTCCGAGACGTATTCCCTTGCTTTTGCAAAATTGGGAAGCAGCGCGATATTCAAGGGAAATTTTCCAGTAGGAGACGTATTTCATGTCCCCGAAGAGCAACCTGCTTCAAGTTCAAACTCAGAGACGTATTCTCTTGCTTTTGCAAAATTGAGAAGCAGCGCGCAATCACATCGCGCAATCACATCTCCAGAGACGGCGTCCACGCTCATACATACCTAGCTGGCGTGCTACAAATCTTCAGGGAGCGTGTAATTTGTAAGGGAAAATCGGACAGAAGGTTGGTCGAATCCTTAGCCATTATTTATTTCCCAAATTTTAAGTTTCCATTGCTTGTGTTTTGGAGATACTATTGTGGCAACGGTACCCTTTCCCACAAGGGGGAAAACATGGCTTGCCGAGCATTATTTGTGCGCCAATTTCCCATCTACCGTGGAACCTAGAATTGTATTACGAGATTTTTTTCGAAGATTCGGATTTCTCAGCTTAGCGTTTGATTCATTCATCCGATTGGAAACGTAGTTATCAAAACAACATGAATGAAAGAATATTATTTGATGAAGCCCTAGCTCCATTCATATAAACAAAACCATTGAAATGTCAAAAGTATCTATAAGCTGCAAAAAGATGTTCTTCTATGAAAACAAAACAACAAAATGGGAAAGCTAGTTATCAACGTCAACATCAAGGTCAGTGGCGCCCCCACTGGAGTTCTCTTCAGCAGCCGCTTCATAATTCTCTCCGACAGCAGCCGATGCGATGTTTCCTCCAGTAGCCTCTCCAGCACCCTCTCCAACGGCCGCTTCAACAACATCTTCAACGGTCGCTTCAGCCTCTCCAACAGCAGCTTTAGCATCTTCTCCAGAACCAATTTCAATCTCCATCTCGTGAGCTGCACCGACATCCTTATAAGAAACTGCTCCAACAGCCTCTTGAGGATGCGCCGGTTCGTCCATATCAGAGTCGAGGATTACGATACCGTTATGAACAGGGTAATCATGTTTATTCCCGCCTGAAGGTTTCTTGTGCTCAATCCTTCGTCGCTTCATTCGAGCAGCGAACCTTTCATCCCTAGCACTTGATCACGGGGACGCTTCATCACGCTGAAACGCTTCATCACGTCTCCACTTTTCCTCCATGACAACCGAGGCCAGGAAAGGTTGAACATTACCTCGAAAAATGCACAAATGTGTGAGAGGCATAACCTGAATAGCCTGACCAGCTTCACGAAACAAAGGATCAATTTTGTTTAATACCTCCTCAAACGCAAAACCCTGGGTTTGTCTACTTCAAAGCTTAGAATTAGAAGAATAATCATCACCAGGAGTTCCCATCATATACTGCAGAGATGCATTATGTCTACATCAATAACCTACGTGGTAAAAAACAAAAGGAAAACTGCAAGAGGATATGAAGCAATACCTGAAAAGAAGATGAATGCAATTCTGTGGTGATCGATATGAGAAGAAAGAAAATTTTACCTACTGCATATAAAGGCTCTAGATACGGGATATTAACTGGATAGATGCTTATCTATTTGGAGATAATTGACTCACCTGGGCTGCTGACAGCGAGAAGCTTACCACTGCAGAAGAAGGTACGAAGAGGGACGAGCAAATAAGACAAGGAAGAAGTGGAAAGGAGATTCCTTTTTACACACGTAGTGTTTTTGGAATTTGAGTAAAAGAGGAATTCCTCCATGGACCTTACAAAAAGATAGACAGTTAAGCCTGCAGCAAAAAGGCTCCTCGGCCCAATCAAGGCATGAAGACGCCCGCCACGCAGGCCTATCGCCATAGGTCGATCAAGTTTTCCTAGTAATCCCCACATACCACGTCTTTTCAGTTTGTTCTCGTATGTCACCATCTAGTGCTTACCCTGCAACAATGTAATTGTTACGTGCTAAGCAGGGGACTTAATGTTGATGGTGGTTTTTAGTTCAGGGCTAAAATTGTAAAACCCTGCATTTAATATGCCGTCATTCTGCAAAGAGACATAGCAATGTAAAAGTGATGAGTGCCCAACCTCTTCACTTGCGCATTTATTGAGAAATTCATATATTTACATGAAATTTATCCATAATGGTGTAGCAACAATCCTAGATATTCTGTAAATTTCGACACCCTGCCTGTATTATTCATTAATATAAGGCTCATTGAATACTTTATGTGCTATGTTCCCCGGCTGAACCCTTAATATTGATATGACATGATAATTAGTGCTCACTCGCAGCTGAGAGCATGGATTTCCTGAAGTATCAAGGTTAAGGTCTGCATAAAAGTACTCAGTTGGAAAGCATGCTGCTCTCTGCCAATAAATTTAAAGAACTCTGTGTCAACACGCATAATTTAATCAATTTTGTGATAGTTCACAAGATTCTAATATCAACCCAAAACTAATTTGCAAAAATTAGGTTTTTTGCGCCTTGCACAATATCTCAGACCCTGCTGGTCGAAACTAAACCTAGAAAAACTAGGTAATTGATACGACATGGATTAATAGGTGCAAAGTCCTACCCAAAATCATAAAACAAGAAATAAAAGAGGAGCCGAGGAAAGTAGGAGCAGCAACGAAAGGAGGCGTGGCCGTGCCATAGGCCAGCCATTCGCCCTAGCAGGCGCAAACTGCAGTTGGCCACGCCCCATGCTGCTTGCTGGCCCCCCTCTTTCCAATCGACCAATCACGTCGCTTTAAATGCGCCGCACGCACTTAGAATGTGGCCAGGCCATGCCTGCCTTCCCTCTTTCCAACCGGCCAATCAGATCGCTCTAAATGCGCCACATGCACTCGGGATGTGGTCACACCTCATGCTCGCGGGCCCCATTTTCTATCGACCAATCAGGTCGCTCTAAACCCACCACACGCATTAAAAGGCCAAACTAGGCCAAACGGCCGCCATGCCAATTAGTTAATTCGCCAAACCGCGCCAACATGTTGATCGGCAGGCCACGCCATTCTGTGGCAGCAACATGCCCACATGCCATTATGTGGCAGCAACATGCCAACGTGCCACAACAAGCGCATCTACATGCTAACCCACTTTTTGTTCATGGGAAACGCCATAACGGACTCCAATCAGGGTAGTCTAATCATAACACAACTTTTGCTTTAGTGGCATTAGTCGAAACCCTAATTTCTAGTCGTGGCCCAAGTTACGCCACTTTGGCCCCACAACATGCCACGATCCATGTGGGACCCAAAAAACCCTAAAAATGGCTCCATGCTATGACCACCCATGGCTATCCTTGTGCCTGTGGTCGTTCCCACATTATGGCCCCGCCATAATTCCTTTGACCCGCCCATGGCACTATCTGCACAAAGAATGTCACCGTGCCGCGGCCACATCCCACACGCGCTAATTAGGTTTTTGGCATGCCAAATCCTAATTTAGGTAAGGTCGATACGCCAACCATGCCAAATAATGCTACCTATGTCAATAAGTTTGATACGGAAACTAGAGCCAATATTGCCGAGCCATATTTCGATCCAACACCAATATGCCAAGATATAACAACCGCAGCTACGCTAGGCGCTATTCGCGCCACTATACCACTGGCATGTGCCAATCGCGCCACTATGCCATTGGCATGCGCTATTCGCGCCACTATGCCACGGGCATGTGCCAATCGCGCCACTCTTCCATCACCAGGTGCCAACAAGATGTGGCCATAATCAACGGCCACCTTCTCTCATAAACTGCAATCTCGGCGGTCCAACTTTGCCACGGAGTTAACCGGCCTATAATAAGTCTCAGGTGACCAACCAAGACTAACCTAATAGCGTAACACTCCATTTTCCTATGGAAAATCTCACGACTTGACTTGCCACACATGATAATCCGCTACCTAACTGGCGTACGACTGATTAGAATAACTAGGTCTTGCATACAAGACGCACTCAGCGATCTGCTGCACATTTTCCACGAAAATACTCGAGACATCAAACATGTCACACACTGGGGGATGCTCATCAGGGTATTGGTCTGGAGGTTTACAGCGTGCGGCGTGCAACACGCCCATTATAAGAAAGTGTCAGGAAAACAGACAGTTAGTGGCGGCAAGAAGTAGTGGGTGTAAACTAACCCGTTTCCCCCATAGTAGGGACGTGGTTTCTAGAATTTACACATTACCCCACTTCCCCATCACTCAACCACTCCCACTTCCTACGAGATCAGGGTGCGTTCAATTATGACTTGTATAAATAGGTTTTTACCTATTTCTACCAAAAACAAGAATTTTAGTTAACAACAGCACAAGTATCATGAAAAACACCAAAGAACTGATAGCTCACATTCTGCAAGCTAGTTCCATATTCTGATACAAGTCACAAAATAGCCACACCTTCAGAATTAACCATTATTGTCTCAATACCTTATTTGTTTCCCTCCCTAAGACCAACCCTTCTCCTTCATTTTGTGACCAAAGCATGACTGGAACGACCATTTTGCTATGATTGTACAGATTGATCTCTCGAATCTAAAGTACTCCCGTGCAGTGCAATTGTTTAGGGTTTGGATTCGTTTCTCATAAACACACCCAAATTTACCAAAACCAGCAGAAGCAGTTTTTACCCCCAAACACCAGCAATTGATCAAAATTAGGGTTTCGAACGAATGCTATGCAAATTATAATTCCGAGTAAGTTCAAACACTAATAATTTTATGTTGATCCAGGAATCAACATCCAGTTTAATTATATAATATTCGGTTCAGCTACCAATATTTTACTTGGTCATGTTACCAATAATTTATCGAATGAGCAATACTTGCTCAGATGCTCGAATATTGATTCAACTATCAATATTCAGTAATTTATCGAATGAGCAATACTTGCTCAGATGTTCGAATATTGATTCAACTATCAATATTCAGTAATTCATCATACGATCAATATTTGCTCAGAGCAATTACTCAGACTATCAACATCATTCATTTGAGAACTATACGTCCCAGAAGACATGTTCAATTCATGAATCCTAGAGCATTCATCAATCATGCTCGACTGAACAATACTTAGACTCATCGTCTAATCAAGTCAACGACTGACTGACTGATCAAATACACGTCTCTTCTGCAGACTCCATGTTCATGAGACATCAATCACGTCACATGGGGGATATTCATTAGGATTTTGGTCTGGTGGCCTACATCACGTGTGTTCATCCACGATGAGAAATGTGAGTAATTCGCGCAAGCAGTTGAGCGAGTTAGCAAAGTAGTGGGTGGAAAATCAACCAACCCTCTCACCTATGAGGAACTGGTGCAACCACGATTTCCCACTTCCCCACTCTTTCACTCGAACAACCGTCACACTTACTGGAGATCAATGTGTTTACATTCCCACAATATAATTAAGTCTCTGAATCCATGGTTGAACAAAAGAACAGACAAGACAATGTTCGTCAAACAGAAGAATTCTATCGAGCAATCACTCTCAAGAATTCAACCAATCATTCAGAACTTATTCGAACCCAGCAGTTCATTTGCAGAACCTACAACACATTCACAGATCACCATTGATCTCACACACTTCTCAGCTTCCCTCCTACAGATCAACCTTCTTCCCTCTTTGTGACCGAATTGACTTTGGAACGGTGATGAGTGCCAAATATTGCATATTTCTATACCTTTTTTTGGCAATTAACTCATCTTTTGCGCTTTAAAATCATATGTTATCCCAAATTCTATATTTTCTTTGTTTTCAAGAACAAATACTTGTACTAATTAATTTTGTGTTTTTAGGTACTAAATAAAGCTTGGATGAATTGCGAATCCAAAAGAAACAGAGAATGGGTGGCAACGGAAGAGAGACAAAAAAGCTCCCGCTAGAAAGCAGTGAAGAATATTGTTTGCACCTCATCCGCAAGTGAAGAATGTTGCTTTCACGTCTCAAAACTAGAAGTGGGCTTGAGATATTAGCCTTGAAGAAGACTTGAGCCCAGAAGAGAGAAGAACCAAGACCCAAGCCCTATTCTAGTCTGAGACGTCAGATTCGGTTTATCTTTTGAGCATCCAACGGCATATCCACGCGGTACATCAACGTTTGCTACTCCTGCTCAACACCCTATCCTCCTATTTTCTCCCTTAACCGAACAGAAGCCAAATACTCCCTTTGTACGACATTTTCACCTTTTGTAGCCTCTGCAATCCATCACTTCACGTCCCTCCTTCCATCACTTCCATCTCCGACCACCATTGAGCACAACCACTCTATAAGCCACCCTAACCGCTAGCCATCAATCAATCTCCTCTATCTATCTCCATCATAGCTTCTTCTCCACAACAGTAACCTTAGAAGCTAGGGTTGAGAGAGATAAGGCTGGGGTTATCTTCACAGTTGTAGAACATCAAATCAAGGAATTTCAAAGGGGGCTTGTCGGAAAACATACTTTGGGTGAGTGGGTATTCACCAATTACTGAATTTTGGTGTTTGAGAAGAAATTGGTGTATAAATAGACCTAATGTTGTGTAACAAATCATCAAATCTTAGTTGGACCAGCTAGTTATCTTAATACAATTTTGTTTTAGCTATCTTAAGTATGTTCTAATTTCATTCGCTAGGGTTTAGATAAAACCCTTGATTATATGCTAGGATAGTCAATTTCCAGTTATGTTCTTGTTGTGCTTCATTGCTTTATGAAGGATAGTTAGCTAATGGATCAAATTAGCATGTGATTAGTTGTATTGTAAGAAGACATCTAATATTAGGGGTGTTTTAGAGCATTGCTCGGTCGAACTCGCATGCATTGCTATCTCAATCATATTTTTCAATGTTAGTGATCAAAACTATAAGTCTTGATTTCTAGTCTACTATAGCTAAGTCTCGGACTAGGATAGAAAGTGTAGTTGAGCTCAAGAACTCCATGGCGATCATCATACAAGACGAAGAGCTACTCAAGGAACTGGTGGAACTTCATCCACTAAAAGGTATGTGGAGACTTGAACTTATCTATCACTCAAAAGTCTATCTACTCTATCTCCTATCTTGAGACAAAAGTCGTTTTGCTATCACTACACCAAAATAGACATTTTGTTACACAAATAAGTGTGACTTCTTATTTATTGTCACACATACAAGTGTAATAAATATGGTGTTTTTCTTTTGTCACACATTAGTGGTCACAAAAACAATTCGAGATGCCTGCGGTCCCTCACTCAAACAATCACATGAAAGTATCACAAAAACCATTGTATTCATTGAAAGTGTGTACAAGTCAAAAAAGTGTATAAGCTACAAGTATACGAGTTGCTCAAAACCAACGGAAACGAAGATTGCATTTGCACTATAATTTACAATATCGTACCATCACAACGCGGTTTAAACCATCACTCCATGACAATTAACTTAATTACAATTGTCTTAATAGTGAACTGGTCCATCGGTGCATATACCTAACCACACGACTATATCCTTTCCTTGCATTCTTTTACAGCCCAGCAATGCGAATCACTAACGGCTCCATATACTATTTAGGATGTGGTGCAGCAGAGGGGTCTACATCTGCAGATGCTAACGAAGGTCTTCCTGCACAGAGCATACAAAGTAAAAGGACATAAAAAATCTAGACATAGGTAAAGCTCAGAAATTGATCGATACTATAATTCAACATAAAAATAAAAATGGGAATGATAATGGAGACACTGATCCATACGCTGGTTATACGCAGGTCTGCTGGTGATGCATGGTAGTTAGCACCGCTTAACGCTGGTAAAGGGGGATTTTTCATGTCACTGTTTTGAACTTGAGACTCTGAAAATTCAAAGTTCAACCTTAGCATCAATATGTAAACAATCTACTGCATTGATAAATCATTAATATATCTAAGTGGTTAATGCATAAGGTTTTGAACGCAACTATGATATGTAACTAGAAATGCAATATAAACTGCAATCACGTGTTATTATTTTTAGTGTGAGTGTACGGAAACAAAGAGAAGATGTGGATTATGGATGGTGATAGGAAACCAAACCTCTTCCTTTCCTTCTTTTGAAATAGTGAAGGCTTCCAAAAATGCTTTACTACGGAATTCACTGACCAGTTACTCATCCCACCTTTTAACAAGCCTGCAAGAACTCCAGCAACATGTTCTATTACCTGAGACAGCATTTAGAAAGTGATTTAGTTCTAGAAATTGTTCCAAGGGTGGTTTAGTCTGTTTAAATAGTTAGGAACTGCGTTTCTACAATAGCACTTCATTCAAACAAATATTCAGTTCTTAGCTGGATCTTGTTTTTTCATTCCTAATAAAAATTCTAACAACTAGCAGCACCACCAATCAGCACTAACTGCAAGAGGCCTAGGAACTAGATTCTTTTAATATTTTTGCAGTACCATTTAAACATATAGGGATCATTAACATAGTACAAGTACACTGATTATGGGTGAAAAAAGAAAAGACTAGCTGGTGAATGTGTATATACCCATTTTCACAAGAATTTTATCCAGCTTGCCTCAACGAGTGTGTCCTCTTTATGATTTTCATAATGTCCTCAATTAATTTAGTATTAATATAAGACTTGTGTGATCACAGTAAAAGATAAAGCAAAGCAACAACTCAAAACTGCAAATTTGAAAAGAAGGAAAATATAAACGCACAAATGGATTTGTTACAACGAAAAGGCAAACCTTTGCTGCTGCTAACTTGTACAGGTAACTTTTTTATCTGAGGTCTCAAACCAAAGAAGTCCAACACATTCCGCTAGCATACGAATCACAGAAGATGTGTGATAATGTTATCAAGATTTCCTTCCGCTAGATCAACCAATGGCATGACAGCAGCAAAAGCATGGTTAAGAAGGTGTCAGATTTCTGCAGCGCAAAAAATGGATCCCAACGGAAAGACCCTGAAATGTCTTGAATCTGTGAATGTAATGTCATGAATCTGATTTGTAAAGCAGAAACAAACAAGAACAGAAACAAAATTGGTTGTAATCGGAGGGAACCTTTGTAGTCTAATAAAAATTGGAAGAAGTTAAGAGTCTTGAAAAAGCTTCCACCCTTGAAGCAGCAGCTTCAGGGACTGAACAACCATTTTCTACAACACCAATTGCTCCTGCCGTGGGTGTAGATCTTTAGAGCAGTGACTTCAGACTGCAAACAAAATGTAAATTTAGCCCTTCAGTTTTCATCACAAGAAAATAGTTAGTAAACTACAAGGCCAATGAATCGCCCATCGACAATTGAAAACAACAAAAGTTACTTCCAGATTGGGTAACTAAAACGAAGTTTAATATGATGCATAGTTTAGTAGTACGTAACAGAAAATACCACTTTTTTATTCAACTGTATCAACTGTAAAGTCAGAATACATTACCTGATGCAAAAAACATATGATGGTTCCTTGTAACTCTACAAATGAAATAACAAATTTAAAGATTAATACGAATACCAGAAGTTGTTTAGCAGTAGTAGAGTCGTGAACTAAAACATCAACTCCATTCCCAGCAAATTGAGGTTCTTCAGATTAACTTCACAATCGGCCAATAATGTATCTTCACCATTCCCAGCAAGCATCAGCATCAATGCAATAGGTATAAGAATTGTAATAATCTCCTTAAAAGTGTCTGATCCATAGCAGTGAATCAGTGAGCATGAAAAAAATGACTCGAGGAGATTTATCAACCTTAAATAAACGTAACTAATTGATCAAAACCTCTTTAAAACGCAAACCGAAAATCAAAACAATTAGTTCATTGAGACATTTTATCGAACAGCAATAGAGCAATACTGTTTACTTATCCTTTGGCAGTGACGATCGAAGTAATAATGGAGAAAATCTGAAAAATGATAATTCTGATATCACGGAGAATGAGTAGAGGGAGATCTGTAAGAACACAGTATTTGGTGAATTCTCAATCGATGAGATTCACATTGAAGTGTTTGTTTGTATTTATATATCACAGAGGTGTTTACAAATGGAAACAAAGATATCTTGCAGATATTGTACAGCAAGAGTGTGATGACATATTACGACAGAGTATATATGCAGATATTCACCAACTAGGAAAGTTGTAGCTGACATGAGTTTGGTACTGCGCCAATACTCCCCCTCGATCGAAGCGGGTGGTCAATGACAGTGAGCTTTGATCGTAGAGAACAGAAATGATCCTTAGGCGTCGACTTGGTAAAGATATCAGCAATCTGATCTTTGGAAGAAACAAATCGAACAACAAGCTTACCTGACTGAACTTTCTCACGCACAAAGTGATAGTCAATTTCAATGTGTTTTGTGCGACCGTGAAAAATAGGGTTCATTGTAAGATAAGTAGCTCCTAGATTATCGCACCACAGGGTAGGTGGAAACTGAACAGGAGCTTGAAGTTCTCGAAGTAGAGACTCTACCCATACTAATTCAGATGATGCAATTGCCAGACCACGATATTCCGCCTCTGTACTCGACTTGGAGACAGTCTTCTGCTTCCGGGAACTCCAAGAGATGATGTTGGGACCAAGGAAGACGCAATATCCACTTGTAGAGCGTCTATCAAGGGGATCACCAGCCCAATCAGCGTCTGTATATGCAGTAAAGTTAATGCGCAAGGAAGAGGCAGGCTGGAGAAGTATCCCATATGTAGATGTGTTGTGAAGATAACGAAGGATACGTTTGACAAGAATTAAGTGAGCTTCAGTCGGTCGATGCATAAACTGACAGACCTTGTTAACTGCAAAGGCAATATCAGGACGTGTCATGGATAAGTACTGGAGACCACCAACAAGGCTACGGTACATGGTAATATCTGACAATGCTGGACTGCCAACAGGATGTATATTAGTAGATGTGCTAAAAGGAGTGGTAACTGGCTTAGCACCTTGCATCTTTGCACGCACAAGGAGATCTTCAATATACCGTCGTTGAGAAAGAAATAAGCCATTAGAAACTTGCGTCACTTCAATGCCAAGGAAGAAGGATAGAGAGCCTAGATCTTTAAGGGCAAACTCACGGTGAAGAATAGCAAGCAGAGATTGTATGCAGTGTGGAGAAGAGCCTGTTAAAATAATATCATCCACGTACACAAGAAGAAAAACTACACCTTCAGTAGAACGTTGTATAAATAGTGAAGAATCACACTTTGAGATGACAAAGCCAAGCTTCTGTAAAAAGACACTCAGTCGATTATACCAGACTCGTGGCGCCTGTTTGAGACCGTAGATGGAACGATGTAACCTGCATACATGGTCTGGAAATGCAGGGTTGACGTAGCCAGGGGGCTGCTTCATGTAGACTTCCTCCGTCAATATCCCATTAAGAAATGCATTCTGAATATCCAGTTGTCGAATTGACCAACAATGTGTTAAAGCAAGAGTTAAGATAATTCTAATGGTACAAGGTTTGATTATCGGGCTGAATGTCTCATTGTAATCAATACCCTCTTGTTGGTTGAATCCTTTTGCGACAAGTCGAGCTTTATAGCGTTCGATACTACCATCAGGATGACGCTTGATGCGGAAGACCCATTTACAACCGACGATATTCTGACCGGGAACAGCTGGAACATAAGACCATGTACCATTCTTAATGTGAGCATTGTACTCATCATCTGAAGCACGACACCAATTAGGGTCCTTTTTAGCCTGCGAAATACAAGTGGGCTCAAACAAGTCATCAGTAACTTTAGCATGTTTAGAAGCCAGCAGACCTTTTTCTGAAAAATACCATCCTTCCCTCTAGTAGTCATCTCATGCTCGTTAACAACAGGTGGTGCGGGAAAAGGAACTGATAGAGGATTTGGATTTGGAGCCGTAGGCAGAGAGGAACGTTTTCTTGTAGGTATAGCTGGTGGTAATATATCATTTCTGGAAGACTGATGTGGTGAGTTTGGAGTGGATAGGTGAATAGTCTCCAATTGATTCTGAGAAGTGTCAGAGATAGTGTTATGATGACTGTCATATGATTCTAAAGAGGGAGACAAAGGTTCTGCAGGCTGTAAGGAGGTGGAGGGTTGAGAATTAAGGTGGGATAGTATAGTGGGGAAAATAGAGGATGAGGAGGGGGGGAGAAAATACTTGTGAGGACCTCGTGGAGTCTGGTAGTACGGGGCAGGAAGCTGCAAACGGGAATTTTTGTTCAACAAAAACAACATCGCGTGACCAATATATACGGCCAGTGGGCAAATGAAGGCATTTGTATCCTTTGTGATGAGCACTGTAACCTAAGAAAACAAGGAGATGATCTTGGCTCTAATTTTGTATTTCTATAAGGCCGTAAATGTGGATAACATAAGCATCCAAAGGTGCGCAAGGATAAATAATCAGGCACTCGATTGAATAGAAGCTCATAAGGAGATTTTGAGCCAGTGGGAGTTGAAGGTACTCTATTCATGAGAAAGGTGGCGGTAAAGAAAGCATCATACCAATAGGATGTTGGGACAGAAGCCATGGACATAAGTGTTAGTCCAGTTTCAACAATATGACGATGACGCCGCTCAACTAGACCATTTTGAGCTGACGTATGAGGACAAGAAAAACGATGATGTGTGCCTTTGGTCACGAGAATTTTGGTAAATTTTCGGTATTCCCCTCCATTGTCAGATTGAAAAATCTTAATTTTCGTGTCGAAAATGTTTTCAACATGCTTAGAAAAGTTGAGAAATATAGGAAGAGCATCAGATTTGGCATGCATAGGGTAAATCCAAGTGAAGCGGCTAAATGCATCAACAAAGATAATATAATAGCGATAGCCTTCATTAGATAAGATGGGAGAAGTACCCCAAACATCTGACACAACTAAATCTAGAGGTTTCTCATAGACCATAGTACTATTCAGAAATGGTAGTTTGTGACTTTTATTTTCTAAGCAAGAGGAACAAAAAGAGAACTTGGAATCTGAAATAGGTAGTTTGTGATGATTGACTACAGCTTTCACGGTACGAAGCATAGGGTGTCCTAACCGAGAATGCCAGTTTTGAAGAGAAGTGCGTTCACCAACAAAAGCAGCAGGAGAGGGCACTGACTGGAGAGTATATAGACCATTTCTAAGTTGTCCCCGAAGTACTTCCATCCCCGTTGTTCGCTCCTTTACAAGACAAGAGTTTTCAGAGAAGATAAAGATCACATCATTATCTTGGCAGAATTGAGAAATAGATAAAAGATTGTGAGATAGGTGCGGAACATGGAGGACATTAGACATAGTGAACTTACGGGTTGGAGTTTGTAAAATAGCATTACCAGTATTTGAGATGGAGAGGTTAGCACCACCTGCAGTGCGAACTTGATCTGGACCACTGTACTCATAGTGAGTTTGAAGATTGTTCAAGTTGTTGGTCATATGATTCGTAGCGCCAGAATCTGGGAGCCAGTCATATGTATAGACTTGGTTCTGGACAGCATGTGGAGAAGCAGTATAGGCAGCAGGAGCTGGAGGGAAGGTTCTTGCGTTCTTTTTGGGGAGATTTCTCGCTGGTGGACGACGAGGCGGGAAAAATTCCTTGTCAAAGCGCTTCCAGCAGTCACGAGCACCATGATAAGGCTTCTCACAGATTTGGCAAATAGTGACTGGGTTCCCATTAGCAGTTGTAACAGTGATAGGAAGTTCACGTGTACGATTGTTCCTGGCAATGTTGGCTTGAGGTAGAGAGAAAAGTAGCTTGTTTTGTGCTTCGAGACGAAGATCATAAGATAGTAAAATAGATTCAAACTGGTCAGTATTAATCATACTCATAGTGGTGATCAGTGAGCTAACTATCGACTCATAAGTTGAGTCAAGACCCTTAAGAACATAGTGACGAAACTCTGTGTCAGAGATCTCATGACCGCTGGCAGCAAGAGAGTCCACAGTGTTACGAATTGATTGAATATAATCAGACATGGGTAAACTTCCCTTGGTGGCAGTTTGTAGAGAAGACTTGAGATGAATAAGAGTTGCATCCGTCTTTGATGCAAAGCATTCTTCAAGCTTCTTCCAGATGTCCCTAGAGGTGGCACAAGTCTTTACCTTTGTCAGAATCGATGATGAGAGAGATGACATGATCCATCCCAGCAATAGTTTGTCCGTGCGACGCCAAGATAGAAAAAACGGATTAACAGATCCGTCTGTATTAGTAGATGATGGACATTTGTTAGAGCCATCAACAAAACCTTCAAGATCATAACCCTGTAAATATGGGAGAAATTGAGCTTTCCAAAGAAGATAATTGTGTCCAGTGAGCTTCTCAGTTATAGCACCATGGAGCCTAGCAAAAGGAGCCTCTGTCCAAACTGGAGAGAGATCTGTTGACATTGAAAGATTGGGAAAAAAAAAATAATTGAGAGATAAGATTAGGTCCTAAGATCGACTAGGGTGATACCATGTAAGAACACAGTATTTGGTGAATTCTCAATCGATGAGATTCACATTGAAGTGTTTGTTTGTATTTATATATCACAGAGGTGTTTACAAATGGAAACAAAGATATCTTGCAGATATTGTACAGCAAGAGTGTGATGACATATTACGACAGAGTATATATGCAGATATTCACCAACTAGGAAAGTTGTAGCTGACATGAGTTTGGTACTGCGCCAATAAGATCAAAGCAAGAGCTGTGCTTTTTGGGTTAGCCTGATATTCGAAATTTGATATAAGTGGAGAAAGATGGAAGTATAGAGATGTGAAGAATATTACCTTATGAAATTTCTCTGCTTTTTTCTATAGATATGATGAAGAAATCAATGGATTCTGATCGATGTAATAGAAATTTTGAAGAACTCTGAACTACCAATTTATTCGTTTGAGTGTATTCAATCGAAATTGGTGAACAGTTTGTTTGATTATCTCAAAATTATTCTTAATTTTGTGAAATTGAGAATTCAGAAAAATTTCCTGGGACAAACTTTGTGACGGACAAATTACCTTCAAGCTCAATAGAATAGACCTGCTGTGTTTCATCAAATAATAGAAGAAACCAACGATAGAAAAAATAGAACCTTAAATATATAATACTCAAAAGCACTTATGCAAAGATTCACAAGAAGAAAAGAACTTCACCAAAAAGACAAACTTTTTGTTTATACTTCCAAATAATTGATGTTGATTATGTCAACAGTATTCCCTTCTTCCATACTTGTGTTTTATACTTCGGATTATGATTAATAAGGAAAAGATTCAGGATCTTCGAAAAGGAAAACCCTAATACCAAATCAAATCTCGAAATCAAACAAAAACAAACCTTAATGCGAAATCAGATACCGAAATCAAACAAGAAAGAACCATCAACTACTTCAACAGAACCAGGAAAGATAAAAAAAGAAAAATAACCTATTAAAACGATTAAACGAAAGAGATTTGGTTTCCGTCGTTAAGATAGAGAGACCTGGAAAGAAAAATCGATTTCTTCGAGAATATAGATCGAGTAGATTTAGGGGGATAAAGAGATTTGGTTTCAATTCATTCTGAATTTTGGTAAGATATTAGAGGGAATTGAAAAAAAATTTAGGCAGAGGAGCGGGAACTGAAAATTTTGGGGGCAAGTAGAGGCGGAAATGAAAGCTGATTTCAAATGTTAAAAAGGAGAATCGAAGATATAATGTTTCGTAAATTTTATTTACTTTATAATTTTAATATCACTAATCTATAGCAGAGTGGTCTTTTTGGCCATCCAACGTCAATTGTCCTCGACACAGATCTGGCCGTCCAATTTTTAAACTAGGAAGTTCAAAATACGGAAACATTGGAATTTTTACTTTTTAACTGATTTTCTTAAACGTGTCTAATCCTGAATAAAACCTGTGTACGTGTCTTACTAATATGTCTTACTAATCCCCCATGTTGTATTTTTAACTTCCTTAAAATTTGGAAATTGTTTTCCTTCACAACAAATTTCATTTCTTCATTAGGTTTTCACCCTCTTTTTCATCCCTGTTTCTGGAACATCACTTTCTTTTGTTTTCATCAGTAAGTAGTTTTACTTATGTTTGAAGTTTGTTTAATTTTTCTTCAAACTTTGGTTCTTCTTCTCTTTGTGAACAATAATTAACTTTCAATTGACAAACTGTACTGTAGATTCGGCAGTGATTTATACCGCCAGTGTTCCGAGAGAAATCAGAGACCTGTGAAGAACAAGGTTTGATTAGTTACCCTTTTAGTATCTTGCTCTCACGTCGTTGTTGATCTGATCTTATATTTTTTAACAATTGTTGTTGATTCGATGGTTTTTCGTATATTTGAACTTCTATATTTTTAGGTTTTACTGTGTGTAACAAAACTATCATTTGTTGTTGCTTGAACTTGAATTTAGATTTTGATTAACCATTTTTAATTTTTTTTTGGTGTTTGCAGACGAGAATATGGATTTAGGTGCTGTAAAATATGTTCATAACTACATCTACCAAAGACGGCAACGAACACAGATGGTGTTAAAGAATGTGTCTGCCAGCCAGCGCAAAGAATGTACGGCAGTCAAGTATATACATAGTTACATCTACAAATGCCATGACACAAAGTAGACTACAGTGGAAATAACGTGATTTACATGGAAGCCTCAGTTGCTCTATGGTTTTCTGTTCCTAATGGAAATGATTATCTTTTTTTTTTAATCTATTTCCGGTGTCAAATTTGTTATCTATTTCTTTTTATATTAGTTACGGTGTCTAATCTGTTGAAACCATTGACTGTCAAATTTGTTATCTGTTTTTTCTTATATCAGTTCGGTGTCTAACTTGTTGAAACCACTTACTGTCATTTTCTAATGTTCGTCATATAATGCTACCAAAAATGGAAAATTAATTTGCTTAAAAACTTCGACTTTAAGTTTCGTTAACAACATTTATGTTTATTGCCCATACACCCGTGAATTTGGACCATTTCCATTGCAGAGGTTCGACTTTAAGTTTGGTTTATTCTTCTGCAACATCCTCATTAATCTTTTTGATTTTTTTCCATTGACCAGAAATCAATTAACTATGACACAGTTGCCTTTTTGGTATGGACAAAGAGTGGCCGGGATGGAGTCCTTGAAATACAATGAGTGGTCGTGATTTTGTAGTTCAACCAGGAGAGCGTATCCTCCGTCAGTTTCAGTAGGTGTACAATGATCCACCGTTTTTTGTGTTCTAAAACACAGATGCCAAAATGGCTACAATCCAGATTGACAGGAACGTGTCACAACCTCCTTTTGTTTCTATCTATTTTGCCCAGGTGTCTTCTATACAAGTTGTTCATATAACTTCCCAAACGAGAACAAAACTGCATATCAGTTCCAACAATTAGTTTCCCTCTGATTAGTCTTTCTCTTCCGGTCGTGAAGAAGACACATGTATGTTTCATATCTAACTAATTCATCTCCATCTCTGTGTTTTGAGGGTTCAATGGATTTTGTTTTAATCTTATGGTCGATCTCATTAAGTCTAATTGTTTCCTTTTTACAGAAAAAATTGTGAGAAACAATGTTTTTACAAGGGATCCCTTTTTGCAATGAATCAAATTTGTCCAGGGAGGTACTATAACAAATTCTTTTTTTTTTCTTTTTTGTTTACATGTTTTATTTTGGGAGTTAATTGTTTGAAGAGTTCATGCAAATATATGAGAGGAACAACCAACCAATAGGCGCGGGTGCTGGTAGTGGTAGGTGGGCGGTAGAAGTCGAAGCTTTGCACTGGGACGAATTTATGAGAATGGATGCTTCCTCTTCCCTTAAAGCTTGAGACGATGCACCTCCCTTTGTAATGATCTATACTCTTTTGAGAGATCAGTGATTGGTATGATCCTTACTGTAATCATAAACACTATTTTATTGGTGTCCACTCTTAATTTTTGTGTTGGCAGGAATTATTTTCTTCTATTGTTAATTAATCTTATGGAGTTTCGTTTTCGTGTTTCAGTTGTTTTATGTTAACTATACTCATAATAATTTCTCATGCTTGCTGGTCATGTTACTGACCATTTCAATATCCTTCATGCCTGTCACTTGCTCGAGAAAGTCACCCCCTCTGGGAAGACTTTTCATCGGGTGCAGAAGGTAATGTTGAAGAGTATGTAGATAGTCCGTCGGCAGTGTAGTTGCGCTTCACTTGACCATTTTTGAAGAAATAATAAGAGGTTGGTTAAGATGGCAATTGTAATTTTATTCGTACTTTCTTTTTGAGTTTATTTTCAGTTCACTGTGTTAATACTAGAAAGGAATATCACATCATTGTGTTCAACTGTGTTTAGTTTTTAGTTCAACTGTATTTAATTTTGAATTCGTCATTGTGTTTTATAGTAATACAGCAATCCTTACTTTTCTACATTCTCCTCTAAATCATTTTCCGTATACTTTCCTTATATACTTCTTACCTTCATGGCTTAATTTTGGGTTACTTTAATCTTTCATTTTTAATCTCTGACTCTAGGTTTCCCTATTGCAGGTTCCACTGTAAAATCAATTATATCAACTCTTTAATCAATTCTATTAAACACAAATGCATTTAATTTTTGGAATGTGAAACTTTTGCAACAAACAAAAAGCGTGCTAATGGAAGGGTCCGGTCAACAAAGATAAGCCTATATCCGTTTCGGTGTGGAGTATACTGTTATTCCCAATTTGAAATCTTAATTATTATTATTTTATTTTATTTTTGTCTTTGTATTTTATAATTCATAATTTTGTTAAATGTTTTAACCATAGAGTTTGCAAGGCATAGAGTATGTTAGCGGTGCATATGTGAATAAGTAGTTGGTTTAAGGCCATCTTCAAGTAATCATTTTTGTGCATGTAGATTGTAGACAACAATGAAGGAAGTGACAAAGATCGCAAAATCCGTGGTTTTATGGATAGTTATGAAAGTGAAAAGCAAAGAAGATAGCGTCGATTTACTCTAAATTTTGTTTTTTTGGTGTTTTATCAAAGATTCAAAATGAAGGAACTAATTCATAGTTTTGGTTGTTGCAAAAAATTTATTTGGAGCCTTAGATAGCTTCCATGAATGACAGATTCACTTCAATCTTCTTTTCTGCGTGCGTGTGTATAGATTATTTTCCCGTTCTTCTTTCACATTATTTTAATTGTTGATAGTATTGCACTTGGTAATCGCGATATAAGCTATGTGGGAGGGATGAAACACTTGGAAATGTTCTTACCAGGTGACAAAGATTGAAGGTCTACAACCCAGCATTTCCCATGCACCAAAAATTTAAAAGCTCACGGTGTGAAGACATTTAGTTTTGACTCTTCACACGTAGCAGAAGATCACGTCATGAAGTTAAATTTTTTTTGCTGTTGTATACTTTTTTTGGAATCATAAATTTTAATTTAGCAATTTTTTAATTCCTTTTTAATGGAACGAAATTAGTTTTATTAAATATTGTTACTGAAGTACCCCAATACCAATTGAAGTTGTCAAGTACCCACGAGCCGAAAGGATTTGGATATCCCTGAGGCGCGATCAAATCATGAAATGCTTATCAGTACTCTACCACAATGAAATCACGAAATGCTTTTCAGTACTCTACCTGCCGCAGTGAAATCCTTATCGTTATATACCGCCCCATTAATCTCATCCATAAAGATGTCGCAATAATTACACGAGATTATTTAATTTTTGTTTAGCCATTGTTTTAGTGATTTTTAGTATTACTGTTGAATCAAAAGCTGATGTCGCGAACTTAAATTTCGTAAAGGTAACCTATATATGAATCGTTTGGTTGATTTAATATGATAAGCCAGAATGTGAGGGATATAGTAAAGCTGTTTTTGGAAGTACTGAACTTACGAAAGCAACACTAATATATGACCATACAGTGAAGGCGGGGAAGAGCAAAGCAAATATGTATTCTATGAAGGCTAATGTGGAGCATAAGTTGTTGTATACGTTGATGCAATGGAGATGGGGGAACAGGAAAGCTAGAATATGCATAATAGATGTTGTATGCGAAGGCTTTATAACTATTTATACCAAATTGAAGGTCGTGGTATTTGTAATGAAAAGACGTCTTTTTCTGGAAGAAAATAATACAAGGATGGTAACTCTATAACTATTTTTACCGAATGTATCATACGGATGCACATTATCTAGAAAATAATCCACGAGATGAAATGATTTCTCCTCTACGAGCCAATTCTGAGGTGCTAAAGCACGGCCAAATCTTAAAGTCCCACGCGCCGAAGGCGCACGAGAGGTTGAGCCCAGGCTGAAGGCCTGGGTGATACCCTAGTTTAATATATGAGAGGTTTATTTGTTACACTTTTTGATGAGATAAATTAAAAAAATACATAAATTAACTACAACTACGGTTTATTGTTACACTTATCAGAGGTGTGACACCTATATGTGTAACAACTATTGTCACACTAATTAGTGTGTTAGTTCAGTGTTACAAATTACTCAATTTGGTGTAGTGTATATAGACTTTGGTTATACACATTTGCTATTTCGATCCGAGTATATCTCGCCTATCTATTTCTCGAAATATGTGTTGGTAAGCTTTCGCTTTGGCCAAGTTCATCTTTACCTAGTGAAAAAAGTCATGATATGTTTCAATCACTTGAAAATGGCTTTGACGAAAAATGATTTGTGAATAACAACTATATAACGTCCTCTAAGAATGTTTCAATGATTAAAATGAGAGTTTAGATTATATAACCATTGTTGGATATAAGCATTATGTGGAAACATATGCATGTATAAGTCCTTATTCCTTTAACCAAAGTATGCGTACTTTGTTGATCAGGAAAACCAGAACAAGAGTCCGCGAACCCAGTCCGCATACTGTCGGAGTTTCTCTTCCCGAGAAAATCTGCTGGAGTTTGTAAACTTTTACAAACTTATTTCGGGTACTTAAGTCCGCGTACTCAGTCCGCGTACTTAGGTTGGTTATGTCTAAAAACGATTATTCGTGAACTTATACTTATCAATTAACTATGACACAGTTGCCTTTTTGGTATGGACAAAGAGTGGACGGGATGAAGTCCTTGAAATACAATGAGTGGTCGTGATTTTGTAGTTCAACCAGGAGAGCGTATCCTCCGTCAGTTTCAGTAGGTGTACAATGATCCACCGTTTTTTGTGTTCTAAAACACAGATGCCAAAACGGCTACAATCCAGATTGACAGGAACGTGTCACAACCTCCTTTTTTTTCTATCTATTTTGCCCAGGTGTCTTCTATACAAGTTGTTCATATAACTTCCCAAACGAGAACAAAACTGCATATCAGTTCCAACAATTAGTTTCCCTATGATTAGTCTTTCTCTTCCGGTCGTGAAGAAGATACATGTACGTTTCACTATCTAACTAATTCATCTCCATCTCTGTGTTTTGAGGGTTCAATGGATTTTGTTTTAATCTTATGGTCGATCTCATTAAGTCTAACTGTTTCCTTTTTACAGAAAAAATTGTGAGAAACAATGTTTTTGCAAGGGATCCCTTTTTGCAATGAATCAAATTTGTCCAGGGAGGTACTATAACAAATTCTTTTTTTTCTTTTTTGTTTACATGTTTTATTTTGGGCGTTAATTGTTTGAAGAGTTCATGCAAATATATGAAAGGAACAACCAATCAATAGGCGCGGGTGCTGGTAGTGGTAGGTGGGCGGTAGAAGTCGAAGCTTTGCACTGGGACGAATTTATGAGAATGGATGCTTCCTCTTCCCTTAAAGCTTGAGACGATGCACCTCCCTTTGTAATGATCTATACTATTTTGAGAGATCAGTGATTGGTATGATCCTTACTGTAATCAGAAACACTATTTTATTGGTGTCCACTCTTAATTTTTGTGTTGGCAGGAACTATTTTCTTCTATTGTTAATTAATCTTATGGAGTTTCGTTTTCGTGTTTCAGTTGTTTTATGTTAACTATACTCATAATAATTTCTCATGCTTGCTGGTCATGTTACTGACCATTTCAATATCCTTCATGCCTGTCACTTTCTCGAGAAAGTCACCCCCTCTGGGAAGACTTTTCATCGGGTGCAGAAGGTAATGTTGAAGAGTATGTAGATAGTCCGTCGGCAGTGTAGTTGCGCTTCACTTGACCATTTGTGAAGAAATAATAATAGGTTGGTTAAGATGGCAATTGTAATTTTATTCGTACTTTCTTTTTGAGTTTATTTTTCAGTTCACTGTGTTAATACTAGAAAGGCATATCACATCATTGTGTTCAACTGTGTTTAGTTTTTAGTTCAACTGTATTTAATTTTGAATTCGTCATTGTGTTTTATAGTAATACAGCAATCCTTACTTTTCTACATTCTCCTTTAAATCATTTTCCGTATACTTTCCTTATATACTTCTTACCTTCATAGCTTAATTTTGGGTTACTTTAATCTTTCATTTTTAATCTCTGACTCTAAGTTTCCTATTGCAGGTTCCACTGTAAAATCAATTATATCAACTCTTTAATCAATTCTATTAAACACAAATGCATTTAATTTTTGGAATGTGAAACTTTTGCAACAAACAAAAAGCGTGCTAATGGAAGGGTCCGGTCAACAAAGATAAGCCTATATCCGTTTCGGTGTGGAGTATACTGTTATTCCCAATTTGAAATCTTAATTATTATTATTTTATTTTTGTCTTTGTATTTTATAATTCATAATTTTGTTAAATTTTTTAACCATAGAGTTTGCAAGGCATAGAGTATGTTAGCGGTGCATATGTGAATAAGTAGTTGGTTTAAGTCCATCTTCAAGTAATCATTTTTGTGCATGTAGATTGTAGACAACAATGAAGGAAGTGACAAAGATCGCAAGAGCCGTGGTTTTATGGATAGTTATGAAAATGAAAAGCAAAGAAGATAGCGTCGATTTACCCTAAATTTTTTTTTTTGGTGTTTTATCAAAGATTCAAAATGAAAGAACTAATTCATAGTTTTGGTTGTTGCAAAAAAATTATTTGGAGCCTTAGATAGCTTCCATGAATGACAGATTCACTTCAATCTTCTTTTCCGCGTGCGCGTATAGATTATTTTCCCGTTCTTCTTTAACATTATTTTAATTGTTGATAGTATTGCACTTGGTAATCGCGGTATAAGCTATGTGGGAGGGATGGAACACTTGGAAATGTTCTTACCAGGTGACAAAGATTGAAGGTCTACAACCCAGCATTTCCCATGCACCAAAAATTTAAAAGCTCACGGTGTGAAGACATTTAGTTTTGACTCTTCACACGTAGCAGAAGATCACGTCATGGAGTTAATTTTTTTTTGCTGTTGTATACTTTTTTTGGAATCACAAATTTTAATTTAGCAATTTTCTAATTCCTTTTTAATGGAACGAAATTAGTTTTATTAAATATCGTTACTGAAGTAACCCAATACCAATTGAAGTTGTCAAGTACCCATGAGCCGAAAGGATTTGGACATCCCTGAGGCGCGATCAAATCATGAAATGCTTATCAGTACTCTACCACAATGAAATCACGAAATGCTTTTCAGTACTCTACCTGCCGCAATGAAATCCTTATCGTTATATACCTCCCCATTAATCTCATCCATAAAGATGTCGCAATAATTACACGAGATTATTTAATTTTTGTTTAGCCATTGTTTTAGTGATTTTTAGTATTACTGTTGAATCAAAAGCTGATGGCGCGAACTTAAATTTCGTAAAGGTAACCTATATATGAATCGTTTGGTTGATTTAATATGATAAGCCAGAAAGTGAGGGATATAGTAAAGCTGTTTTTGGAAGTACTGAACTTACGAAAGCAACACTAATATATGACCATCCAGTGAAGGCGGGGAAGAGCAAAGCAAATATGTATTCTATGAAGGCTAATGTGGAGCATAAGTTGTTGTATACGTTGATGCAATGAAGATGGGGGAATAACAAAGCTAGAATATGCATAATAGATGTTGTATGCGAAGGCTTTATAACTATTTATACCAAATTGAAGGTCGTGGTATTTGTAATGAAAAGACGTCTTTTTCTGGAAGGAAATAATACAAGGATGGTAACTCTATAACTATTTTTACCGAATGTATCACACGGATGCACATTATCTAGAAAATAATCCACGAGATGAAATGATTTCTCCTCTGCGAGCCAATTCTGAGGTGCTAAAGCACGGCCAAATCTTAAAGTCCCACGCGCCGAAGGCGCACGAGAGGTTGAGCCCAGGCCGAAGGCCTGGGTGATACCCTAGTATTAACTAAGGAATGCAAGTTTGAAAACCGTGGCTATAAAGTTCATGAATCGATTCGAGTGAATCAAATCGTTTTTGCTTCGATTGTGTCTTGTATACTTCTATAAGATCTAAGCAATTGAACAACTCTCTAACTAGTTCATTTGAGTCATTTGAACTAGTTATGGTGAAGAAGAATATGGTTGATATGAAAGTGCTCATATGGCTAACCATTTGGTTAACTATTGTTGAACCAACAAATGTACATGTTTGGGTACGGTTACACACACCTAACGGTTGAAAGATATTAGCTTGAATCTAATCAGGTTTTCATCAAACGGTGAATATTGAATGCTTTGTTACTAAGCTAACATTGATTGCAAACCCTGATTTGAAAGACTATATACGGGAGAACTCTAGCAACTGGGAAACCTAATCCCCACACCTCCTGTGTGATACTAGTTGTATTAGCTATAGTCGATTCTCCTTTAACCTTAGGTTTCTTCTCGAGACCCTGTAGGTTAACGACTTAAAGACTTCATTGGGATTGTGAAGCCAGACCGATACTAATTTCTTGTAGTTGTGTGATCTGATCTTGCTGATTCTGTCGTATTGAGTACAATCGTAACGATTAGCTTGAGATTTATATCTCCGATAGGCAAGATATAAAAGTAGTCACAAACATCTTCGTCTCATCGTTTGTGATTCCACAATATCTTCTTTCGCCGCGTCGATTAAGATCATTGTGAGGTGATTGATAATTCTAGGTTGTTCTTCGGGAATATAAGTTCGGGTTATCAATTGGTTCCTGTTCACCTTGCTTTATCAAAAGACGGAACAAAAACTCGTAGGTATTTCTCTGGGAGACGGATTTATCTATTATTGTCGACTTTTCTGTGTGATACAGATTTGTTTATTAAAGTCTTCGACTTTGGGCCATAACAACTCTTAGTTGTGGGTGAGATCATCTAAGGGAATCAAGTGCGTAGAATCCTACTCGGAACAGAGACATAAGGAGCGCAAATGTACCTTGGATCAGTGTGAGATTGATTGGGGTTCAACTACAGTCCAGACCGAAGTTAGTTTGTAGTAGGCTAGTTTCTGTAGCGGCTTAATACAGTGTGTATTCAATCTGGACTAGGTCCCGAGGTTTTTCTGCATTTGCGGTTTCCTCATTAACAAAACTTCTGGTGTCTGTGTTATTTCTTTTCCGCATTATATTTTGTTATATAATTTAAATATCACAGGTTGTGCGTTGAATCGATCAATTGGAACCTTTGGTTGTTGATTGAAATTGATTGATCCTTGAACATTGGTCTTTGGTACCGTTCAAGTAATTTCTCTTGTATTCAATTAGACTCGCAAATTTCTATTTGCTTGAGTAAGTATTGAATCGAGAAAGAGAGATATAACTCTTTGATATACTTTTAATAAGATTGAGTCTAGTTGATTCTCTTAAAATTATGTTGGAGTTTGTCCATACAGATTGCTAAGAGAAATATTGGGTGTGGTTGTTAGAACCCCGCTTTTTCAGGGTGAGTTAGTGAAGTTGGTTGATAAATCATCCATCTGAGACCTTCAAGGAAAGGGACAAGAATATAACTTGGATTGGTATTTCCTTAGTATAGGATTAGGAGGTGGATTCAATCACCCTATTACTCCTCACCTAGTTGTTACAATCCGTTTTGCATCTCTACTTTACAATCTGCTTTACTATTTCAGTTACTATCAAATATCCTTGTCTATCGACACTCAAACAATCATCTTGTCACTGCCTGTTTTGAATCAGTTTATTAAGACTTTTAAATCGACTCTACACCCACCTTGTCTCTGTGGGATCGACCTGTATTTGCTCTGTCTACCATAGATGTTGTGCACTTGCAGTTTGACATAGTCGTAGGTACTGTTTATAAGCCTACCAAGTTTTTGACGCCGCTGCCGGGGACTCGGTGGTGGTGTAGCTAATTTAAAGTTCCACTTTACTGTTTTTAGTATATTTCTTGTATATATGTGTTAGATCAGTGCATCATGTTGCTTAGTATAATTGTACTTTTGATTTTTCTATCACCTGCATTCTTAATACAACATCATTGTATTTGTTAATCCATTTGTTCATATCTGTGCATTATATTCATATTTGTGCATCATCTTAAAAATTTCTATCTCTGCATCCTGTAACATATCTTCATATCTGCATTCTGTAGCCATCCATCTGGTTACATCTGGTCATTTTGGAATCTGTAAGTCCTCGTGCCATTTTAGCTGTTGCGAAACCAGTTGGTTTTGTTTTTCAGTTTCATTAGCATAATTACATCTAGTTAGGATAGCCAAATCTTTGTTTTCTACCATAATCTGTAGCTCAGTTCTGTTTTGTTAGAATCCTTTGTTTCGAAATTTTAAGCATATTACCATATGTATATTTCCACCAGTAAGCATTCATGTAGGAAGTTTCAAATATTTATTTTTTTTAGTTGCTCTTTGTTAACACCTGTTATTTCATCCTGCAAGGCTTGACTTATCACATCTCAGCAGCACCACAATCCCCATCTTGAAATCTCTTTGAACTCCCCGTTGTGTTGACTGAATTTTGGGCAGTGATGAATGTTACATAGTTGTTGTTGTGGTTTAAGAATTTTTTTCTTTCACTTGTGTTAGCATAACTCAGACTTTTCAATTTTCTTTTATATTCTGTAGGTTAAGCATCCGTGCATCTCATATTTTCACTTTCTCATTTATCTTTTGAAGCCTGTTTATAATTGCAGTTCGTGCCAGTTTCATTGTATCCCATGTTTCTCATTCCCAAAAGCATAGTCATTGTATTTCCTGCAAGATTATGAGTACTGATAAGTTCAGTTGAGCCACCAAGTACCTGAAACTGAATTATACACTCAGGGAGAAAAAGGAAAGGAGCAGGACAATTTGTGGAAGTGCCTAAACCCGGTTTATACCGGCGGTATCGTTCTCGAACCTCTTTTTACTTTTACTTTGTGAATGATAAACTGTGATGGCCTGATAAACTATCTACCCTGCTGAGCAATACTCAACCCGTGCACTCTATGACATACATGAGCATGATTCTGAGAATTTTGATAAACATTTTTACCTGTCTGTTATTGCATTGTTGATCTCTTAACCTCAGCAAAACTCGTTCCTGTGTGCGTTTAGTCCTGAATCTTGTTGTTATTCCTATAAGCAGTTATTTTCTTGGTTTGCGCATTATTGCTTGTCTGAAGTGTAGCATCACAAAGCTGTGTGCACAAATTCTAGGGATAGCCTTTTAAATCTTACAAGCATTACCTTCCTGCCTGAAACTGAGTATCATTTTCATTAGTTCTCAGAATTGTGGATTTGTGTCTTGGCTGGTCAGTACTACATTTTGAACCTGTAAGCATAATCGTTAGAATACCTGATTGTTAATATGATGATAGGTATGCATGCTAGGCTATGATTGTCACCTTCCGTGACTAAACAAACAGGCTCGTTAGAATTAGCCAAGAGGATATAGTCGACATACCTAGTTCTGAAGTAGACAGTCCTAACCAATCTGAAACAATGGGTGAAGAATTGAACCAGGACCCTAGTATGAAGGAGCACATGTACCCAACTAGGGCAAGCCAGCCATCATGTATTTTTTTACCAGTTGATGCTGGTCAATTTGAGCTAAAAGCTAGCACAATTCATATGTTGATTGTGTTTAGAGGGGTTTATGCTGAAAATCCTTACAACCATGTAAGAGATTTTGAGGATATTTGTGGGACTCTGCGTTTTAACTAAATGCCGGAAGAGTCCCTCAAAACTGAGACTGTTTCCTTTGTCTTTGAAAAAAATATCCAAGTCCTGGATGCATGCCCTACAACGATAGTCCATTAGAACATGAGAAGATCTCACTAAAGAATCTTTTATAAAGTTTTTCCCTAACCACAAGACTGCGAAAATTCGTCAAAGTCTGAATAGTTTTGTGCAATTCGAAGGTGAGACCTTGGCCAAATACCTGGAGAGAGTTAATGAGTTATTACTCCAATGTCCTCACCATGGTTTTGAAAAATGGAGACCTGTGAAAATTTTGTATGAAGGACTAGATGTCAGTACTCGAACCACAGTTGAGTCAATGTGCAATTGTGCATTTATTGACAAAATTGCTAATGAGGCTTGGACTTTCTTAATCGAAGTCGCTGAAAAAACTCAGCAGTGGGAGTCCATCCGTGAACCTAAAAAAATTTCCCATGTAACTAATGTCCATAGAATTGAGTCCGACTTTGAAGAAAATGCAAAGGTTGCATCCTTGGCTAGGAAAGTAGAAGCGTTAGAGCTAGAGCTGCAGAAGAATGTGAAAACTACTGCCCCTGATCTCCGTGACCAAGTTGAAATGACCGTTTGTGCTGCATGCCACAATTCAGACCACCTAGTGGATAGTTTTCCAGACCTACAAGCATTTCAGGAGTCTAGACTTGAACATGCCAATGCTTTGTGAAAATGTGGGGGTCTAACAACCTCATCCAATATTTCGATTAGCAATCTGTATGGATTAACTCTAATATACTTTTAAGAAAATCAACTAGACAATCAGACTCAAACTTAATAAAAAGTATATCAAGGAGTTAATATCTCGATCTCTCGATTTGATCTATACTCAAACAAATAGAAATCTGCGAGTCTTTATCAAATAAACGAGATATAAACTTCGATGGTAACAAAGACCAATATCCAAGGATCAATCAATTTCCAATCAACAACCAAAGGTTGGATTTCACAATTGATCGATACAACGCACAACATGTGATATTTCAATTATATAACAAAATATAATACGAAATAAAAATAACACAGACACCAGAAAATTTGGTAACGAGGAAACCGCAAATGCAGAAAAACCCCGGGACTTAGCCAGATTGAACACCATACTGTATTAAGCCGCTACAGACACTAGCCTACTACAAACTAACTTCGGTCTGGACTGTAGTTGAACCCAAATCAATCTCACATTGATTCAAGGTACAGTTGCGCTCCTTACGTCTCTGATCCCAGCAGGATGCTACGCACTTGATCCCTTAGATGATCTCACCCACAACCAAGAGTTGCTACGACCCAAAGTCGAAGACTTGAATAAACAAATCTGTAACACACGGAAAAGTCTATGGTAATAGATAAATCTGTCTCCCACAGATAAACCTACGAGTTTTGTTCCGTCTTTTGATAAAATCAAGGTGAACAGGAACCAATCGATAACCCGGACTTATATTTCCGAATAACAACCTAGAATTATCAATCACCTCACAATAATCTTAATCGTATGGTAGCGAAAAAAGATATTGTGGAATCACAAACGATGAGACGAAGATGTTTGTGATTTATTTTTATCTTGCCCTATCGGAGATATAATCTCAAGTCAATCTTTCAATTGAACTCGTACGATGGAAATGGCAAGATCAGATCGCTCAACTACAAGAGAAGTAGTTTCGCCTGGCTTCACAATCCCAATGAAGTCTTTAAGTCGTTAACCTACAGGGTCTCGAGAAGAAACCTAAGGTTAAAGGAGAATCGACTCTAGAAAAACCAACTAGTATCACACACAAGGTGTGTGGATTACTTTTTCCAATTGCCAGAATTCTCCTTTATATAGTTTTCAAATCAGGGTTTGCAATCAATGTTAGCTTAGTAACAAAGCATTCAATATTCACCGTTAGATGAAAACCTGATTAGATACAAGATAATATCTTTTAACCGTTGGATCGAAACTTAGCTTGTCATACACAAATGAAATGTATTTCATTTAGGTTCAAGTAACCGTACCAAAACGTGTACACTTAGTTGATTCACAAATACTTAACCAACGGTTAGCCATATGAGCACTTTCATATTAACCGTATTCATCTTCTTCGCAACTAGTTCAAATGACTTCAAAATAACTAGTTGAAGAGTTGTTCAATTGCTTAGGTCTTTATACATAGACACAATTGAAACAAAAATCGGTTTGATTCATTTGAATCAATTCATGAACAATATAGCCACGGTTTGCAAAGATTGCATTCCTTATAATTTATTGTTTAAGTTCATCAACTACCAATTTAAGAAAATAATCATCTTGGGTACGCATATGGGTATGCGTACCTTATCAACCGGATTGAGTTGGTTTTGGTTTCCAAACTCAGCAGAATTTTTCGGGTAGAAAAGTTCCGCCCAGTACGCGTACCTAAGGTGACTGGTTTACTAGTTTGCAAACTACAAACTCAGCAGAATTTTCCGGGAGGAAAAGTTCCGCCGGTACGCGTACCCAACCTGTCTCCTTTACCAATTCCGTATGCACACATATGCACACACTTGGTTTCCGGTACATGGATTTATAATCTAATGTGCGAACACACTATATATAATTATATCCATAGATGGTTACATAATCTCAACTCTATATTTCCAATCATTGAAACATTCTTCTATAATGTCATAATAGTCGTTATTCACAACTATCGTCATCAAAGCAATTTTCAATAGATTGAAACGTCATCATGAATTTCGTCATGGGTAAAGATGAAAATGGTTACAGCGAAAGCTGACCAACACATATTTCGAAAAATAGATAGGCGAGATAAACTCGGCTCGAAATAGAAAATGTATATGTATGAAAACTATCATACTTATACGACTTTTGTCTCAAGAGTAGGAGATAGAGTAGATAGAATTTTGAGTGATAGATAAGTTCAAGTCTCCACATACCTTTTGGTCGGATGAAGTTCCACTGGTTCTTTGAGTAGTTCTTTGTCTTTGTAAGATGATCGTCGTGGAGTCCGGAGCTCAACTATACTTAAATATCCTAGTCCGAGACTTAGATATAAGTAGACTAGAAATCAAGACATATAGTTTTGACAACTAAATTTGACAAACAAGCTTGAGATAGCAACGCTTGCGAGTTCAACCGAGCAATGCTTTAACAATCTCCCCATTTGTCAATTTTAGTGACAAAACTATCAATACATATGGATTACAAAATAAGTAAAACTTTGTAGCTTATCGTCCACATGATTGATCTCCTTGGTGCTTCAACATTACTTGAAAACTTCGTCTTTTCCAATTACTCCCATGATTCCATAGATGTTCAGTTCAGCATCATAGTTGTTGATTATCCGTAGCCATAACTGTTAGAGCATTGCTCGGTCGAACTCGCATGCGTTGCTATCTCAAGCATGTTTGTCAATGTTAGTGATCAAAACTATAAGTCTTGATTTCTAGTCTACTATAGCTAAGGTCTCGGACTAGGATAGAAAGTGTAGTTGATCTCAAGAACTCCATCACAATCATCATACAAGACGAAGGAATACTCAAGGAACCGGTGGATCTTCATCGAGTAAAAGGTATATGGAGATTTGAACTTATCTATCACTCAAAATTCTATTTATATCCTATCTTGAGACAAAAGTAGTTTTGCTATATAGACTTAGATTATACACATTTGCTATTTCGAGCCTAGTTTATCTCGCCTATCTATTTCTCGAAATATGTGTTGGTAAGCTTTCACTTTATCCAAATTCATCTTTACCTAGTAACGAATGTCATGTTATGTTTCAATCACTTTGAAAATTGCTCTGACGAAAAATGGTATGTGAATAACGGTTATATAACGTCCTCTGAGAATGTTTCAATGATTGAAATGAGAGTTTAGATTACATAACCATTGGTAGGATATAAGGATTATTGTGGAAACACATATATGTATAAGTCCTTATTCCTTGAACCAAAGTTTGCGAACTTTGTTGATCAAGAAAAACAGAATGTGGCGTGAGCCAAGTCCGCGAACTGGCGGAAGTTCTCGGACCGAGAATTTATGCTGGAGTTTGTGAACTCCTTCCGTGAGCTTAAGTCCGTGAACCCAGTCCTAGAACTTGAATAGGTTATATCTAAAATCGGTTGTTCTTGAAATCATGTTTATATACACTAAGGAATGCTTTTGCAAACCGTGGCTATAAAGTTCACGAGCCGATACGAGTGAATCAAACCGTTTTTGCTTCGATTATGTCTTATGTAGTGACATAAGATCTAAGCAATTGAACAACTATCTAACTAGTTTATTTGAGTCATTTGAACTAGTTATGGTGAAGAAGAATATGGTTGATATGAAAGTGATCATATGGCTAACCATTTGGTTGACTATTGTTGAACCAACAAATGTACAAGTTTGGGTACGGTTACACAAGCCTAGAAACGTGCATTTCATTTGTGGGTAACAAGCTAGTTTTCGATCTAACAGTTGAAAGATATTATCTTGAATCTAAATCAGGTTTTCATCTAACGGTGAATATTGAATGCTTTGTTACCAAGCTACCATTGATTGCAAACCCTGATTTGAAAGACTATATAAGGGAGAGCTCTAGCAACTGGGAAACCTAATCCCCACACCTTCTATGTGATACTAGTTGTGCTAAGCTAGAGTCGATTCTCCTTTAACCTTTGGTTTCTTCTTCTAAACCAGGTTAACGACTTAAAGACTTCATTGGGATTGTGAAGCCAGACCGATACTACTTTCTTGTAGTTGTGTGATTTGATCTTGTTGTTTCTATCGTACGAGTACAATCGTAATAATTGGCTTGAGATTGATATCTCCGATAGGCAAGATATAAAAGAAATCACAAACACTTCGTCTCATCGTTTGTGATTCCAAAATATCTTTTTGTCGCTGCGTCGATTAGGATTATTATGAGGTGATTGATAATACTAGGCTGTTCTTCGAGAATATAAGTCCGGTTTATCAATTGGATTTTGTTCACCTTGATTTATCAAAAGACGGAACAAAACTCGTAGGTATATTCGTGGGAGACGGATTTATCTATTTCCGTAGACTTTTCTGTGTGATACAGATTTGTTTATTAAAGTCTTCGACTTTGGGTCTTAGCAACTCTTAGTTGTGGGAGAGATCAGCTAAGGGAATCAAGTACGTAGAATCATGTTGGGATCAGAGACGTAAGAGCATAACTGTACCTTGGATCAGTGTGAGATTGATTGGGGTTCAACTACAGTCCAAACCGAAGTTAGTTTTGAGTAGGCTTGTGTCTGTAGCGGCTTAATACAGTGTGTGTTCAATCTGGACTAGGTCCCGAGGTTTTTCCGCATTTACGGTTTCCTCGTTAACAAAATTCTGGTGTCTGTGTTATTTCTTTTCCGCATTATATTTTGTTATATAATTGAAATATCACAGGTTGTGCATTGTTCAATCAATTTGAATATCCGACCTTTTGGTTGTTGATTTAAATTGATTGACACTTGGATATTGGTCTTTGGTACCATCCAAGTTATCTCTCTGGTATTTGATAAAGACTCGCAGATTCCTATTTGCTTGAGTATATATCAAATCGAGAGATTGAGATATAAACTCTTTGATATACTTTTTATCTAGATTGAGTCTGACTGTCTAGTTGATTCTCTAGAAAGTATATTGGAGTTTGTCCATACAGATTGCTAAGCGAAATATTTGGTGTGGTTGTCGTACCCCACTTTTTCATTTAGTATCAGAGCAGGCAAACACGTTCAAGACCTCACAAGTTTGTGTTTGTAGCAATTTGACTCTATGGACAAGAGTACTATCTTTGATAACGCAACATCAGTTCAGAGACTCTCGTGTGAATTTCAAAGTCCTGAAACATCTGAGAAAAACTTTATCTCTTGTTCCTTGACTTGATCTGCATTCGACTGGGAAAAATCTCTTGATGAGAAGTTGGATGAACTTTCAGATGACAATGATTCAGAAGAATGACAAAGTATCGATGAGGAAGTCTCTCAATATATCAAGCTGTTTGACCATCCTTTGAAAGAAAAGTCAAAAACTTGCTTGAGTAAGTACATGACTCCTCTTTGTCAAGAAAACAGAAAATTGAGAAAACTCTTTAAAGGATATGATGGTGGATATAATCTCCTAAAATCTATCGTTAAATATCGTGAAGAAGATGTACGCACAAAAAGGTCTGAATGTGATAATCTTCTCCGAAATCTCTTTGTGTTGAAAGAAAGACTTGCAGAAGCTGAAGCAAGATATGACTCTCAGCAAAAATGTTTTGATGACAAAGAACTCAGTCTTCTTTCCAAAGAAAAATCCTTGGAGACTGACCTTGCAGCTGCTCTTGATAAAGTGAAATCACTGGAAGAGAGTTTGAGAAGATTCAATTCTAGCTCTACAAAATTGTCTTCTATGATTGGAACATGTAAAGAACATCGTGATACACGTGGTCTGGGATATAAAGGAATAGACGCTCCAAAAATTAGTAAGATCAATTTTGTTAAAGCTATTGATAATTCTTCATGTGAAAAACCTTTCGCAGCTTGTAATGTGCCTAAAAACAAGGATTATACTTCTTCCAAATCTACTCACACGAGAACGGTTAAGAATAATTCCTTTAACTGCTATTAATGCGGAAATGAAGGACACTCTGAGCGAAGATGTCGTTTTCGTTTAAGGAATGAAAAACTTCACAACATGCTTGCATGGATGTCTAAAGAAGTCATCAAACCTGTCTCTCATATTGTTGGAGTAAAAAGCACTTTTGACAATTAAGAAAACTGCTATGACAATCGTGCCTTTGAAACGAAAAGTGGTAGAAGGAAGAACGGCAAAAAAGTAACTGACTTCTTAAATATCTCTGAAAAGAGGAAAAGACATAGGAGAAAGAAAGAAAGAAAGGTCGAGTTTCTTGTCACTCCCTAAAGAAGGCTGCAAATCCAAGAGCTCAGCTCTAGATTGCTTACATGTCAATAATCGAGTCTCAGAACTTAAGATAAGCATAAACAGACTCAAACGGGGCATCAAAAAAAAATGGAAAGCGACTGACTCAGGTACTCCTAGTTTCTCTCTTAATAATACTCCTTCAACTATGTCATGTGATTTGTCTATAAATCCTTCTGAAGGAGAAAAAGAAGAAGTCAATATTGATGAGCAAAATGCTCATCTTAATACACCATGACTGCTCACTATAGCATCCCTCTTTTAATTTTAGAAGGATGCTCATTGTTCTCAAGAAGTGTGTCTTGAGAAGTGTTGTCAAGGTTGTATGTGTTCACTTCCTTTCTTGTTTTTGATCTTTAAAATTTGTTGATCTTCGCTCCAATTTTTCTCTTGTAGATAATCATGATCCTTCGTTCTTCAGAAATTTTTATCTTCAACTATTAGTCTTGACACTCGAACTTTATTCTCCTTACTTTTGGTCACATCTTAAGGCCGTGACCACCAGTGCACGAAATTCTGGCCCACACGAACGTGTACAAGGTCTCCTAGGGTTTTCCGTGGAACTTATTTATATACTTGGGTGTCATCCCGTGTTACACTTTTCTGAAAGGTCAAAGGTTTTTGTGTACACAATGAATGGAGGAAACGAAGATGATGAAGTCAAGAAAGGGAAGACTATCGAGTTTCATGAGAATCCTGTTTTCATAACATGCCTTCATGCCATTGATCATGAAAACAAACTACCAGTTCAGATTTCATCAAAACTGGTAGGGGATCTTCTTCAAGATTTTGAAGTCGTACGTGAACAACTCGGAATCGCAACAAGGAATCTTGAGTTTTTGAAAATCGAACTGAAGAAAGCAACTGATGAGCTCGTCCATGTTCAATCTCTGGTTGCTGACCGGATCTACTGTTTTTCAGATCATGTTCTCTATAGGAGTTTATGTTTGCCTAGTAAATCTTCTATTTGTTTTTGTTTAGAAGAATAACTAGAGTTTGGAATAGCAATTATTGTGATTACACATAGCTATGTCCAATGTTTTCATCTTCATGTTTTTAGATTTATTGGTTTAAATTCTAAATTTGTTTGGAAGATGATTTTTGCAGTATTAATCTTTATGGTTTTATACATTCAATAGACATAATCCGTGAACTATGATTGTCTCATACCTTGTCAAAAGTAAAGTCTTTCGTATGTCGATATGCTTGTATTGATAACAGAATGAATAGACTTTTGACAAATACAAAAGTTAAGCCTATTATGTCAATTATTGATGGAAGATGGGTTAAAATCTTTTATTTCCAAGGATTATGTCTATTGAATGTCGTTATGCGAATAGTGATGGAAAATAGAATGAATCCTTGTGTATTCCGCAGTATTGATCTTCCCTGATCCATATTTTATGTATTACTGTGAGGCTCCGTAAAGTTTCTTATGTTGAGCATTGAACGACCAAGTTGATTATTTTTATGATTAGCTATGTCGTTGTTCTGTGAGGTACTTTATGTCGAGCATATTCAACTAAATTAATCATCTTGTTTGGTTATTTAGTTGTTGCTCCATAAGTTTTCTTATGTCGAGCATGACCAATTAAATTGATTACTTTGTGATTAGTTTAGTTGTGTATCTCGATTAGATTAATTATGAGTTCTCCTGTGATTAATCTAATTGTATGTTTTTAAGTCTCCATAAGTTCACTTATGTTGAGCATTTGTCGATTAAATTAATCATGGGTTCTCTTGTGGTTAGTTTAATTGAATATTTTTGGATTCAAATTCATACTTATATGTGATTTGTTATGTCCAAACAAATCCTTCTGTTCTTTCGAAATTAAGGTCACTCTTGTTGTTCTTTCGGGAATGACATTTTATGGGGGAGAGTTCTTAATTGAACTTGTGCTTAATTGTCAAATCTTTGTGGGGAGTGCGGCTGTGGAATATTATAGGGGTTATCTTGTATCTTTATAAACTCCTTGATGAATGCATTTAGCTTCGGATTTATGATTGCATCTAAATAAGATGACATATTTTTGCTTTCTTTTGGTCAAGAAATGTCTCTTTCAGAAATTTCATTAGGATCCCGTTCTTGTACCTTTGCCAATTTTATTGACAAAAAGGGGGAGAATTAGTATGTAGTTCACACTACAAATACATATGGTTTTCGGATCAATATGTAAGGGGGAGTGGTTTCCATTTGAGATGGAGTATTGACTAAGGGGGAGTGATACATATCACCATAGTATTGTTGTTGAAGTTGTGATACAATTGAACTTTGACGATGTGTAATGATACTATGACACTGTAACAATGATTGAGAACTCTTGTTTTCTCGTTGTTATAACTATGGATTTTCAACAACGATGATGCTGAACTTACAACCTTTGGGATCATTGGAGTACTTGGAAGTGACGAAGATTTCAAGTAATGTTGAAGATTAGGAGTATGGAATAGGAGCTACAAAAGTTAATTTATTTATTTTTTGTATTCCATATGTATTCATAGTTTTTCACTAAAATTGACAAAGGGGGAGATTGTTAGAGCATTGCTCGGTCGAACTCGCATGCGTTGCTATCTCAAGCATGTTTGTCAATGTTAGTGATCAAAACTATAAGTCTTGATTTCTAGTCTACTACAGCCAAGTGTTAGAGCATAGATCGGTCGACCTCGCATGCGTTGATATATCAAACATGTTTTTCAATGTTAGTGATCAAAACTATGAGTCTTGATTTCTAGTCTACATATCTAAGTCTCGGACTAGGATAGAAAAGTGTAGTTGAGCTCAAGAACTTCATGGAGATTCATCATACAACGACGAAGATCTACTCAAGGAACCGTGGAACTTCATCAACAAAAAGGTATGTGGAGACTTGAACTTATCTATCACTCAAAAGTCTATCTCTTCTATCTCCTACTTCTTATGAGACAAAAGTCGTATGCTATATAGACTGGATCATACAAATTTGATATTTTGAGCCGAGTATATCTCGCCTATCTATATCTCGAAATCATATGTTGGTAAAGCGTTTCGCTTTGATCGGGGTTATCTTCACCTAATGACGAAAATCATAATGTTTCAATCACTTTGAAAATCGCTTTGACGAGAAATAGTGTAACAACTGTATAACGTCCTCTAAGAATGTTTCAATGGTTGGAATGAGAGTTTAGGTCAATATAACCAATGATGGATATAAGCATTGTGTGGTAACACATATGTGCATAAGTCCCATTCCTTAGTCCGAAGTTTGCGAACTTTGTTGATTGAGAGAAACCGGAGGAATTGGCTTTGCCAAGTCAGCGAACTCAGTTTGCGAACTTAGTCCGCGAATTGACGGAAGTTCTCTTACCGAGAATTTCTGCTGGGATTTTCCAAAAACTCGTTTGCGTGTTTAGTCCGCGAACTGGCAGAAGTCTCCTTGCCGAGATTTTCTGCTGAGTTTGGAAAACTCTTCCGGTTGCCTTAAGTCCGCGAACTTGTTTGCGAACTTGAGTGGGTTATGATCTAAAGATGTGCTCTGAACATGAAACTTAAATTACTAAGGAATGTAGTATGCAAACCGTGGCTATAAGTTCATGAGCCGATTCAATCGAATCGAAGCATCTTTGTTTTAATTGTGTCTTGTGTAGTTACATAAGATCTCATAGCAGTTGAAAAACTCTCTAACTAGTTCATTTGAGTCAATTGAACTAGTTATGGTGAAGAAGAACAAGGTTAATATGAAATGCTCATATGGTTAACCTTTTGGGTTACTATGTTGAACCAACATACACGTACACGTTTGGGCACGATTTTCACAAACCCAGTAAACGTATATCTCAAGTGTGTGTGACAAGCTAAGTTTTCCATATAACGATTGAGAAATATTAGCTTGAATCTAAATCAGGTTTTCATCTAACGATGAATATTGATTGCTTTGTACCTAAGGCAAAACCATGATTTGAAGACTATATAAAGGAGACATCTAGCATTGGGCAAAACTAATCCCCACACATCTGTGTGATACTAGTGCGCTCGCTAGAGTCGATTATCCTCTAACCTTTGTTTTTCTTCTCTAAAACCAGGTTAACGACTTAAAGACTTCATTGGGATTGTGAAGCCAGACCGATACTACTTTTATCGTAGTTGTGTGATCTGATCTTGCATCTTCTATCGTACGAGTACAATCTTATTGATTGGCTTGAGATCGTGAGAGTTCTCAGATAGGCAAGATAAAGAAGTCACAAACATCTTCGTCTCATTGTTTGTGATTCCTCGACGTCCTCTTGTTTATACAAGTAAGACTGTTGTGAGGTGATTGATTAATCTAGGCTGTTGTTCGGGAATATAAGACCGGATTATCAATTGGTTCCTGTTCACCTTGATTTCATATTATAAGACGGAACAAAAACCTAGGGTTTTTCTGTGGGAGACAGATTTATCCTTTGATAGACTTTTCTGTGTGAGACAGATTTGTTTATTATCAAGTCTGCGATTTTGGGTTGCAGTACTCTTGGTTGTGGGTGAGATCATCTAAGGGAATCAAGTGCACAGTATCCTGCTGGGATCAGAGGCGTAGGAGTAAAATTGTACCTTGAATTAGTGGGAGACTGATTAGGGTTCAACTATAGTCCAGTCTGAAGTTAGCTTGGAGTAGGCTAGTGTCTGTAGCGGCTTAATGCAGTGTGTATTCAATCTGGACTAGGTCCCGGGGTTTTTCTGCATTTGCGGTTTCCTCGTTAATAAAACTTCTGGTGTCTGTGTTATTTCTTTTCCGCATTATATTTGTTATATAATTGAAATAATACAGGTTGTGCGTTTGTGATCATCAATTGGAAATCCGACCTTTGGTTGTTGATTGATATTGATTGATCCTTGGACATTGGTTTTTGGTACCGTCCAAGTATTCCTTTTATTTGATTAGAACTCGCTGGTTTCTATTAGCTTGAGTAATATCAAAAACAAGATAGAGATATTAACTCCTTGAGATACTTTTATCTAGATTGAGTCTGACTGTATAGTTGATTCTCTAGCAAAGTATTTCGGAGTTAGTCCATACAGATTGCTAAGAGAAATATTGGGTGGTGTTGTTAGACCCCCGCTTTTTCACTAAGGTCTCGTACTAGGATAGAAAGTGTAGTTGAGCTCAAGAACTCCATGGCAATCATCATACAAGATGAAGTACTACTCAAGGAACCGGTGGATCTTCATCGACTAAAAGGTATGTGGAGACTTGAACTTATCTATCACTCAAAAGTCTATTTATCTCCTTTTTTTGAGACAAAATTTGTTTTGCTATATAGACTTAGATTATACACATTTGATGTTTCAAGCCGAGTTTATCTCTCCTATCTATTTCTCTAAATATGTGTTGGTAAGCTTTCGCTTTAGCCAAATTCATCTTTACCTAGTGAAGAATGTCATGTTATGTTTCAATCACTTTGGAAATTGCTCTGACGAAAAATGGTCTGTGAATAACGGCTATATAACATCCTCTGAGAATGTTTTAATGATTGAAATGAGAGTTTAGATTACATAACCATTGGCCGGATATAAGCATTATTGTGGAAACACATATATGTGTAAGTCCTTATTCCTTGAACCAAAGTTTGCGAATTTTGTTGATCAAGAGAAACAGAATGTGGCGTGATCCAAGTCTGCGAACTGGCGGAAGTTCTCGACCCGAGAATTTCTGCTTGAGTTTGTGAACTCCTTCCGTGAGCTTAAGTCCGCGAACCCAGACCGCAAACTTGAGTAGGTTGTATCTAAAATTGGTTGTTCTTGAACTCATGTTTATATAAACCAAGGAATGATTTTGCAAACCGTGGCTATAAAGTTCATGAACCGATTCGAGTGAATCAAACCGTTTTTGCTTCGATTATGTCTTGTGTATTTACATAAGATCTAAGCAATTGAACAACTCTCTAACTAGTTCATTTGAGTCATTTGAACTAGTTATGGTGAAGAAGAATATGGTTGATATGAAAGTGATCATATGGCTAACCATTTGGTTGACTATTGTTGAATCAACAAATGTACAAGTTTGGGTACGGTTACACAAGCCTAGAAACGTGCATTTCATTTGTGTGTAACAAGCTAGTTTTCGATCTAACGGTTGAAAGATATTAGCTTGAATCTAAATCAGGTTTTCATCTAACGGTGAATATTGAATGCTTTGTTACCAAGCTAACATTGATTGCAAACCCTGGTTTGAAAGACTATATAAGGGAGAGCTCTAGCAACTGGGAAACCTAATTCCCACACCTTCTGTATAATACTAGTTGTGCTAAGCTAGAGTCGATTCTCTTTTAACCTTTGGTTCTTCTTCTAAAATAGGTTAACGACTTAAAGAATTGATTGGGATTGTGAAGCTAGGCCGATACTACTTTCTTGTAGTTGTGTGATCTGATCTTGCTGATTCTGTCGTATTGAGTACAATCGTAACGATTAGCTTGAGATTGATATCTCCGATAGGAAAGATATAAAAGTAGTCACAAACATCTTCGTCTCATCGTTTGTGATTCCATAATATCTTTTTTCTCTGCGTCGATTAGGATTATTGTGAGGTGATTGATAATACTAGGTTGTTCTTCGGGAATATAAGTCCGATTTATCAATTGGTTCATGTTCACCTTGATTTATCAAAAGACGGAACAAAACTGGTAGGTATATTTATGGGAGACGGATTTATCTATTACTGTAGACTTTTCTGTGTGATACATATTTGTGTATTAAAGTCTTCGACTTTGGGTCTTAGCAACTCTTAGTTGTGGGTGAGATCAGCTAAGGGAATCAAGTACGTAGAATCCTGTTCTAATCAGAGACGTAGGAGCATAACTGTACCTTGGATCAGTGTGAGATTGATTGGGGTTCAACTACAGTCCAGACCGAAGTTAGTTTGGAGTAGTCTAGTGTGTGTAGCGGCTTAATACAATGTGTGTCCAATCTGGACTAGGTCCCGGGGTTTTTCCGCATTTGCAGTTTTCTCGTTAACAAAATTCTGGTGTCTGTGTTATTTCTTTTCCGCATTATATTTTGTTATATAATTGAAATATCACAGGTTGTGCGTTGTTCAATCAATTAGAATATCCGACCTTTTGGTTGTTGATTCAAATTGATTGACACTTGGATATTGGTCTTTGGTACCATCCAAGTTATCTCTCTGGTATTTGATAAAGACTCGCAGATTCGTATTTGCTTGAGTATATATCAAATCGAGAGATTGAGATATAAACTCTTTGATATACTTTTTATTTGGATTGAGTTTGACTGTCTAGTTGATTATCTAGAAAGTATATTGGAGTTTGTCCATACAGAGTGCTAAGAAAAATATTGGGAGTGGTTGTTGTACCCCCACTTTTTCAATAACAATGAGAAAACAAAAGCTCTCGATCATTGTTATACAATGTCATAGTATTATTACACAGTATGAAAGTTCAATTGTATCACAACTTCGACAATAATACAATGGTGATATGTATCACTCCCCTTAGTCAATACTTTCATCTCAACATGAAAACCACCCCCCCCCCCTTACATAATGATCCGAAAACCATATGTATTTGTAGTGTTAACTACACATTAATTCTCCCCCTTTTTGTCAATAAAATTGGCAAAGGTATGAAAACTAGTGGGATCCTAATGAAATTTCCATAGAGACATGTCATGACCAAAAGAAAGCACATATCAACTTTTTAGATCCATCATATAGCCGAAGCTAAATGCATTCATCAAGGAGTTTATAAAGATACAAGATAACCCCTATAATATTCCACATCCACACTCCCCACAAATATTTGGCAATTAAGCACAAGTTCAATTAAGAACTCTCCCCCATAAAATGTCATTCCCGAAAGAACAACAAGAGCGACCTTACTTTTACAAGAAAAGAAGGATTTATTTGGACACCAAAAATCATAAAGGAAATGATTTTGTATCCAAAATTCTCAATCAAACTAATCACAAGAGAACCCATGATTAATTTAATCGAAATACACAACCAAGTTAACCACAAACGAATTCATGGTTAGTTTAGTTGGAAATGCTCACATAAGAATACTTATGGAGACGCACAGTATATACATAAAATATGGATCGGGGAAGATCAATACTGCGGAATAGACGAATATTCATTTTATTTTCATTACTATTTGCATAATGACATATAATAGACATAATCTTTGTAGACAAAAATTCATCCTATCTTCCATCAATTATTTGCATAACGACTTAATAGGTTCAATTTTTGTTTGTCAAAAGTTCATCGATCTTGTATCAATACATGCATGTCGACATAAGAAAGAGATAACTTTTGACATCGTATGAGACAATCATAGTTCACGGATGCAAACACACATATCCCATAAAATATTGCAATATATAAAACCATAAAGATTATTACTGCAAACATCATCTTCCAAATCAACTTTAGAATTTAAATAAATAAATCTAAAAATATTGCAAGATGAAAACGTTGGACATAGCTATGTGTACTCACAATAATGGCTATTCCAAACCCTAGTTATCCTTCTTAAACAAAAACAAGAATAAAAATTCCCTTAAGAAGTTTCCTGGACATTAAATAAAAAATCTACTAGAAACTGATCACAAGCCAAATCAAAGTTCACGTTCAGTAGCTTCACGGGTTTCGAGACCTTTGAACTTGTGATTCATATTATCAACTGCGTCTTCAGAGAAGATATCCTCATTGACTTTATGAGACCAAGATCATTAGTAACCTTTTCCAACTCAATTTTAACCACATCAAGATACTTCATAGTATCAACAAGTTGCAGTTTTGCTTCCTCAAAATATTTAAGAAAGTCATGAACCACTTCAGCAGAAACCATATCCTCATTCTCAACATCTTGGTGTGAGTAGGCATAGTAGCATGAGGCATTAGGTGCACCATATTCTACAAGAGTTATTTTCTTCCTCCCTTTTGATTCAAAACCAAAACCTTTCTCAAGAAATCTCTTTGCAAAATCACCATGGCGAGATGAAGAAGAAGACATTCTTGACAACCCAAAAATAACCTAGAGTATGCATACGTGACTTACGTGACTCAATAGGTCGGGTACTTAAAAGGTTTCTTAGGGAAGGAATTTTTAGGGTTTCCTTAATTGATTCGTGCCAGTCACACGCGTAACCTGTGCGAGATCAATCTCTACCCAAAAGAAGGACAAGAGTCGACGTACACGACCTTGCTGAAACCTCTTGCAACAAGAAGAAATCAAAATGACTAAAAAAAATCTATGTCTCAAAAGAGAAGCAATTTTAGAGTGCATGAGTAGCACCTTGTTTAACCAAAAAAAAATTGACAACAGAAAAACAAATACTTGTGCAAGCATTTTTGCAAAGATACTCATGCTAAAGACGATAAGAAAATAGCTTGAGAATCTGAAAACACCATTCCAACAAGTATACCTGAACATATCTCTCAACCAGGATTTTTGTGTGAGAGATTACAACCTTGTGATCAAGTAGCACAGGTATGAGCTTTTAGCTCATCAAATGAATATTGTTTTTGGTTAAACCTCTTTCTTCTGTAATTTGGAGGAAGATGGTTATGATGTGAAACATTATCATAAAATTTACTATCATCATAATACGACACATAGTAAGGACTTTTACCTGAAGAGTGTTGTCAGATGTAGTACACAGTTTGTTGATGATTTCCTTATATCCCTCAATAATCAATTTTAGGTTGTCATCCATCTGATCATATCTGCATTCTTTACTTGATACAAGAGTCACATAAGGGTTAGCATTATCTCCATTTCTAATAGGAGAGAGAACATGAGTTCTTCTTGGACGATATTTGTCAAAAGGTCTATTATGCTTTTGTGCATTTGAGGAACTCATAGAGCTGACCTTCCTGGTAAGAAACACAGGATGTGTACTAAAACCAATTGGTTTAGACATACGAATGTCAGTTACACCTTTAAGAATCAAATCTAAGTTGTGTTGAAGTTGAACCAACGATTTGTTTTTCAACTTGGGTTTCCTCTTTTGCACTATATGCCCTTTTGAATCACAAAAGAGGCACACTTACTGATCACGGGAGTAATTAGAGATTCCATACCTAACATTATCATCTGGAGATTTCTTTCTTCCTGTTGATGTATGAATCCCCTGCACACCAGTTTGAGTGAGAAGAGAATCTGAAATTACTTCTGAAGCTGGAGATCTTTTAGTTTGAATAGAAGTAGATGGTATATCAGACTTTTCTGAACATCCTTGAATGAGGAGTTTACACAAGAGATGTTAAATTTCTAAAGCATCCTTTTCACTGGAGCCACTGTCTTTTACTACACCAAGAAGAACATTGACATGTTTTTTTAACTGTTTGAATCTATCAGCTTGAATTCTAAAAAGATTTAGAATTAGTTTACTCTCTCTAGTTGTTTCCTCTTGAATAACAGAGTCAGATTCATCAGGATAACCCATGTCACTGTTAGTTTGTTTCACTTGAACACTAGGTTCGTCCATAACAGAGATTGAAGGATCTTTCTCTTTAATATACCTATTAGAAACAGAGTCTTTATTTCTAGTGACGCGTTTATCAGAGATAATACCTCTGTACATAGAGTAAGATCGTTACAAACACAGACTTTTGAGGTCTTGAACGTGTTTGCCTACTCTGATACCAATTGAAAATGCGGGGGTCTAACAACCTCACCCAATATTTCGATTAGCAATTTATACGGACTAACTCTACTATACTTTTAAGAGAATCAACCAGGCATTCAGACTCACTCTTAATAAAAAGTATATCAAGGAGTTAATATCTCGATCTCTCGATTTGATTTATACTCAAACAAATAGAAACCTGCGAGTCTTTAACAAATACACGAGATATAAACTTGGATGGTACCAAAGACCAATATCCAAGGATCAATCAATTTCCAATCAACAACCAAAGGTTGGATTTCACAATTGATCGATACAACGCACAACCTATGATATTTCAACTATATAACAAAATATAATGCGGAATAGAAATAACACAGACACCAGAAATTTTGTTAACGAGGAAACTGCAAATGCAGAAAAACCCCGGGACTTAGTCCAGATTGAACACCACACTGTATTAAGCCGTTACAGACATTAGCCTACTACAAACTAACTTCGGTCTAGACTGTAGTTGAACCCCAATCAATCTCACACTGATTCAAGGTACAGTTGCGCTCCTTACGTCTCTGATCCCAGCAGGATGCTACGCACTTGATTCCCTTCGCTGATCCCACCCACAACCAAGAGTTGCTACGACCCAAAGTCGAAGACTTGAATAAACAAATCTGTATCACACAGAAAAGTTTACGGTAATAGATAAATCTGTCTCCCACAGATAAACCTACGAGTTTTGTTCCGTCTTTTGATAAAATCAAGGTGAACAAGAACCAATTGATAACCCAGACTTATATTCCCGAAGAACATCCTAGAATTATCAATCACCTCACAATAATCTTAATCGTATGGTATCGAAATAAGATATTGTGGAATCACAAACGATGAGACGAAGATGTTTGTGCTTTCTTTTTATCTTGCCCTATCGGAGATATAATCTCAAGTCAATCTTTCAATTGAACTCGTACGATAGAAATGGCAAGATCAGATCGCTCAACTACAAGAGAAGTAGTTTCGTCTGGATTCACAATCCCAATGAAGTCTTTAAGTCGTTAACCTACAGGGTCTCGAGAAGAAACCTAAGGTTAAAGGAGAATCGAATCTAGCTAAACCAACTAGTATCACACAGGAGGTGTGGGAATTAGTTTTTCCAGTTGCTAGAGTTCTCCTTTATATAGTTTCCAAATCAGGGTTTGCAATCAATGTTAGCTTAGTAACAAAACATTCAATATTCACCGTTAGATGAAAACCTGATTAGATACAAGCTAATATCTTTCAACCGTTAGATCGAAACTTAGCTTGTCATACACAAATGAAATGTATTTCATTTAGGTTCAAGTAACCATACCAAAACGTGTACACTTAGTTGATTCACAAATACTTAACCAACGGTTAGCCATATGAGCACTTTCATATTAACCGTATTCATCTTCTTCGCAACTAGTTCAAATGACTTCAAAAGAACTAGTTGAAGAGTTGTTCAATTGCTTAGGTCTTTATACATAGACACAATTGAAACAAAAATCGGTTTGATTCATTTGAATCAATTTATGAACTATATAGCCACGGTTTTCAAAGATTGCATTCCTTATAATTTATTGTTTAAGTTCATGAACTACCGATTTAAGAAAATAACCACCTTGGGTACGCGCACGGGTATGCGTACCTTATCAACCGGATAGAGTTGGTTTTGGTTTCCAAACTCAGCAGAATTTTTCGGGTAGAAAAGTTCCGCCAGTACGCGTACCTAAGGTGACTGGTTTACTAGTTTGCAAACTACAAACTCAGCAGAATTTTTCCGGAGGAAAAGTTCCGCCAGTACGCGTACGGGTACGCGTACCCAACCTGTCTCCTTTACCAATTCCGTATGCACACATATGCATACACTTGGTTTCCGCTACATGGATTTATACACTAATGTGCGAACACATTATATATAATTATATCCATAGAAGTTTATAATCTCAACTCTACATTCCAATCATTGAAACATTCTTCTATAATGTCATAATAGTCGTTATTTACAACTATCATCATCAAAGCAATTTTCAAGAGATTGAAATGTCATCATGACTTTCGTCACGGGTAAAGATGAAAATGGTTAAAGCGAAAGCTTACCAACACATATTTCGAGAAATAGATAGGCGGGATAAACTCGGCTCGAAATAACAAATTATATGTATGAAAAATATCATACTTATACGACTTTTGTCTCAAGAGTAGGAGATAGAGTAGATAGACTTTTGAGTGATAGATAAATCAAGTCTCCATATACCTTTTAGTCAGATGAAGTTCCACTGGTTCCTTGAGTATTTTTTCGTCTTCGTAAGATGATCGTCGTGGAGTCTGGAGCTCAACTACACTTAAGTATCCTAGTCCGAGACTTAGCTATAAGTAGACTAGAAATCAAGACATATAGTTTTGACAACTAAATTTGACAAACAAGCTTGAGATAGCAACACTTGCGAGTTCAACCGAGCAATGCTCTAACACCTTGTATCATAAGCAAGAGAACAACCCTTATTCTCAGACCTACAACCCAAGGTGGAAGAATCACCCTAATTTCTTATGGTCTAAAGGTCCCGTACAAGGGGGTACAACGAGTAAGGATATTTATATCCTAGAAACCCCCAAGTAAAGTCACACACACAATACCCTGTAGAGAAAAGGCCTAGCTTTGATAATGATATGAACCAAATGAATCAAAACCTTTTGCAATATCAGAAGTTAAATGACCAAAGGCTTGCGAGTTTAGAACTCAAATTGGGTCAAATCTGCGATGCACTAAATGAGAGAGAAAAGGGTAAAGTCCCTAGTCAACCTCAACAAAATCCCAAAAGTACATTTCAGGCAAGCACGTCCACTTGCAATGAGTCCTCACATAATCAAGTGAATGTTGTCTCCACTCTTTATAGTGGTAAGGTTGTTGATAACAATGTAGGTGTATCACAGTCGAATGAGTCTAAATCAAACTAACGAGTGCATACAACTCCACAGAAAACACCAGTTGTAGAAAAGGAATCTGAGAATGATAGTGACTAAGAATTCCATTAATGTAAATGTTCCTCTATCATCTTCTGCGCCTATTGCTCCATTCCCACAAAGGTTAGTGCAACAAAAAGGGGGTAACCAGTACAACGAGATAATGGAGATTTTTAAACGAGTCAACATTAACATTCCATTTCTCGAAGCAATCAGGCAGATACCCACCTATGCTAAGTTTTTGAAAGATCTATGCACACAAAAGAGAAAGCTCCATGTGCATAAACGTACTTTTCTCACTGAGCAGGTGAGTTCGATAATTCAGAACAAGATCCCAACTAAGTTTAGGGACCCAGGTTGTCCAACAATCTCATGCACCATAGGCGACCATGTGGTCGAAAGGCGTTACTAGACTTAGGAGCCAGTGTAAATCTATTGCCATACTCTGTGTATGTGCAGTTAGGACTTGGGGAGCTGAAACCCACTCTTGTTACGCTACAAATAGCGGACAGATCTGTCAAAATCCCTCGTGGTATTGTCAAAGATGTGCTAATCAAGGTTGATAAATTTTTCTTTCATGTGGACTTCATTGTATTAGATACTCAATCTGTGCAGAACCCAGATAATCACATTCCTGTCATTTTAGGACGTCCTTTCTTGGCAATGTCCAATGCTATCATAAACTGTCGAAATTGAGTGTTGAAACTATCTTTTGGTAACATGAATGTAGAACTGAATGTTTTTAACATTAGTCAACAACCCATTGATTGTGATGATACTGAATTGCACGAGATTAACATGATTGAGAGTCTGATCCAAGACTCATTGCCTGACATCTTATCCGTGGATCCTTTGCAAGCATGTTTATATAATTTTTACTTAGATCTTTTTAATTCTGAGTACATTAGTGAAGTCCACTCTTTGCTCGAATCTGTACCACCCATGGATATTTCCAAATGGTAGAATGTTGTGGAACCACTTCCACTTTCTGATTCTGAGTCTGCCCCGTCCCTTGACGAACCACCTAAGCTTGATTTGAAACCATTGTCCGACACTTTGAAATATGCATTTTAGGTTCTTCTTATACTTTGCCTATTATTATTGCATCATGTTTAGACATAGAACAAGAGAGTAAACTCTTAGAAGTGCTTAAAGAGCATAAAGAGTCCTTAGGTTGGACCATCTCAGACCTTAAAGGTATAAGTCCCACTATTTGCATGCATCATATAAATCTTGAAGAAAACACCAAACCATCTAGGGAAATGCAAAGGAGACTTTACCCTAACATGAGAGATGTTGTTAAAGGTGAGATTCTGAAATTGCTTGATGCGGGTATCATATACCAAATTCCAGATAGCAAATGGGTTAGTCCCATTCAAGTTGTACCCAAAAAGTCTGGCAGTACTGTAGTTCAGAATGAAATGAATGAGCTAGTCCCCACTCATGTAACCACAGGGTTGCGAGTTTGTATTGACTATAGGAAACTGAACACAACAACGACGAAAGACCATTTTCCTCTTCCCTTCATTGAACAAATGCTAGAAAGCTTGTCGAGCCATAGTCATTATTATTTCTTAGATGGCTATTCTGGTTATAACCAGATTCACATAGCACCCGAGGACCAACCAAAGACCACATTTACATGTCGTTATGGTACATTTGATTATCGTTGTATGTCTTTTGGGTTGTGTAATGCACCCGCTACTTTTCAACATTGCATGATGAGCATCTTTTATGACGTGGTAGATAAGTTTCTTGAAATCTTCATGGATGATTTTCTGTCTTTGGGTCATCTTTTGATGAATGTTTGCATCATCTTACTCTTGTGCTGATTCGATGTAAAGAAAAGAATTTGGTTTTGAACTGGGAAAAATGTCATTTCATGGTTAACTCAGGTATAGTTCTAGGGCATATCATTTCTGAAAAGGCAATTGAAGTAGATAAAGCCAAAGTTGATCTCATTCAAAATTTTCCTCAACCTCGCTTTGTGAGGGAGATAAGGTCATTTTTAGGCCATGCCGGCTTTTACCGGAGATTCATCAAAGACTTTGGTAAAACTTCAAGACCGTTGTGATGTCTTCTTGCAAAAGATGTTTTATTTTTCTTTGATGATGCTTGTGAGGAAGCATGAGAGAAATTGAAAGCTCTTCTCATATCTTCCCCTATAGTCAGACCACCCGATTGGACCTTGTCGTTTGAAATTATGTGTGATGCGTCTGACTATGCTATAGGAGTTTTTTTAGGTCAATGAGTTGACAAACTCCCTTATGTGATCTACTATGATGGTAAAACACTTAATGATACTCAACTGAATTATTCAACCACTAAGAAAGAATTACTAGTTATCGTGTTTGCATTGGATAAGTTTAGATCTTATTTGATAGGGTCCAAAGTCATCATATATTTTGACCATGCTGCATTAAAATATCTTATGTCCAAGAAAGATGCTAAAGCTCGTCTAATTCGATGGGTACTCTTGATACAAGAGTTCAATCTCGAAATTCGAGATAAGAAAGGGTAGGAAAATGTTGTTGCTAACTACTTATCTAGGTTGAATGTTGAATCTGTTGATGAATAATTGCATATTAGAGAATCATTCCCTGATGAACAATTAATGATTGTACCTGGAATGCCTTGGTTTGCTGATATTGTTAACTACCTTGCTACTGGTAGAATGCCCTTGCATTGGTTTAAACAAGACCGATCCAAGTTCTTATCTGAAGTGAAACATTTTTCTTTTGGGATGATCCATACTTGTTTAAATATTGCCCTGACCAACTCATTAGGAGATGTGTCCCCAATTCTGAACAAAGAGATGTCATCTCTTTCTGTCATGACCATGCATGTGGAGGCACAAGAAAACTGCTGCAAAGATCTTGCAGAGAGGTTTCTATTGGCCATCATTGTTTAAAGATAGTCATGCATTTTGTGTTTCCTGTGAACGATGCAAGAAATTAGGAAGTATCTCAAGAAGAAACATGATACCCCTACAACTTATTTTTGATTATTGAACTGTTTGATGTATGGGGTGTTGATTTCATGGGTCCCTTCCCTAACTCTGAAGGTAAGTTGTGCATTCGTGTTGCTATTGATTATGTTTCTATGTGGGTATAAGCCATTGCCACCAAAACAAATGACCATAAAGTAGTTCTTTCTTTTTTAAAAGAAAACATTTTCTCTCATTTTGGAACACCTAGAGCAATAATCAGTGATGGTGGTACTCATTTTTGCAATATACCTTTTGAATCACTTATGCGCAAGTATGGAATCACTGATAAGGTAGCAACACCATACCATCCTCAGACTAGTGGGCAAGTAGAAGTTTCTAATAGAGAAATCAAGCATATTCTTGAAAAGACTGTTCATCCTACTAGGAAAGATTGGTCTTTAAGTTTAAATGATGCTTTATGGACGTATAGAACTGCATACAAAACTCTCATTGGCATGTCCCCTTACAGACTAGTGTATGGTAAAGCTTTTCATCTACCTGTTGAGTTAGAACATCGTGCATATTGGGCTATTAAGAAGTTTAATTTTGATCTTGATAAGGCTGGCACCCAAAGGAAACTTCAACTCAATGAGTTGTAAGAACTAAGAAATGATGCTAATGATAGTGCCAAAATGTATAAACATAGGATGAAAGTGTTTCATGACAAGCGCATTTTGCGCAAGTCTTTCATACATGGTTAAAAAGTTTTATTATACAACACTCGTCTGCATCTTTTTCTAGGTAAGTTACGTTCTCGTTGGTATGGGCCATTCGTGGTACGTACTATTTTCCCTCATGGAGTTGTATAACTTGAAAATAAACAACCAAGAGCGTCTTCAAAGTCAATGGTCAGAGATTAAAGCCATTTTTGGAACCACTTCCACCTGAAGTTGAAACCACTGACTTGGAAGACCCCATCTATGTGGAATAAACTGGTCCACCTGTGTACATACATATGGATTAAAAGTCCATTCTCTTTCCCTTCTGTTTTTCTTAATTTTTGTATAGTTTTGATGTGTGCTAAGCAAACTTTTTGTCTTGCGCTCATGCTATTTGCTTTCAAAGCATTCATTCAATTCTGGTTTAGCACCATCCTTTTGCATCTGGTAATCTCTTTCCTTTAAATCTGCTCTGCACTGTTCTCTTGGTATGTTGTTATGATTTTGATCATATTTTGGAACATTGAGGACAATGTTAGATTTAGGTTTGAGGGAGTGTTTTGCATATAGAGTATTTAGTCTTTTCTTTTCTTTCTAGATAAAATTTTGAAAAAAATAAATATATTTTTAAATCTTTATCTTTGTAAATATCTGCATAAAACCTCCAACTTTTAGAGATCTTAGAGTCACTAGCATGCTTCTAACTATGTTTACATAGAGAATCTGACCGAAATAACTGAACTTGGAAGTACTGGAGAACACAATCGGGTTCCTTGTTTGTCTGAGCGTTAAAGCTGGATTTAACCATGTCGGTGGGCTAATTAGGTGCAGCAAAGTTATTTGGTATTAGAGTTGTGATCACCCTTAGTGGAGACTACCTATTTTTACATCAAACGAGGCACCAACCTTCATTCTTTTTGCCTATCTAAAAAGTATTTTTAGAAGTGTGTCACCGTACGTAAATTCTGGGTAGGAACGGTGAGATACTCAACTTCGCACCACTATTTTTGATCTCTTGAATGATAATTTTGTCAATCATTAGGATGACGTCTAAATACGAAAACTCCTTCTTATAGTTTGATTTGCAGTTAGCACCATTCTCTCTCTCGACAACATCAAACAGATCCATAGAAACACATCATCATCAACAAGCAGCGCGACATCAGAATATTTCAAGAAAGTTGAAATAGTCCAAGGTTTACATGCAACAACTTAAGGAAAAGAAAAAGTCTTATTCAAAAGTGAAGATACAATACAAAAAGCAGAATTTTATACACAATTGAAGACTTACCTTACAAGAGAAAAGAAAACAGAAAACGATGAGAAACAGTGAAGTTCATAAAATCAAGACAATACAAGTTGTGCAGAATTAAGTGATAAAGTCCTTCATCCATGGATTCAGTAGTTTCATTATTTATTTTGTTTTTTAATCAAAAAAAAATCCATTATTATAGTTCGTTTTTAGTTTTGTTTAAAAAGCACCATGGTAAAGAAGAAGAATTTAAGAGGAAAATTCAAGCAACAAGGAAAGAGAAGATAAAATTTACAATTTTCAAGGTTCTACGAAGTTCAGAAGTTCATCATCAACAGTTGAAAACCGAAGATGAAGACGTTTCTATGGATGCTTGATAGGTATTGTAGACATCTTGATATTTATCTATTGTTTATGATTTCTTTGCGAGTTTTCATGTAAATTATGTATCTTATGTGTGAGTTTGAGTTTATTAGGTACAATGAAGTCCTTTGGAGCAAAAGCGTCAATCCTCATATGCAACTGTTATGGGAGCCGAGCCAAACCAACCATGCGTCTTAGTCTAGAGAAACAAGGAAAAGACATCCTTGGTTGGCCCTTATCTACTCTACTTGGGTGGATATATCCAGTTTCATTTTCCTATAGTAGACCTAAAAATCAGAGAACCTAAAAATCAATTCCCCTATCATTAGCTTTTATTCCTCTTTACCTGAAACCAATGGTGGCATCTAAAACTCAGAGAAATCGAGAAATTTAGAGATGAAATAGAGAAATTCAGAAGAATACGAAGCTTGTAAGAAGATTGATGGGGGTTTGTTGACTCCTGAATCTGAGAAGGACAGGGAAGAACGGGAAGATGATGTTGTCTGAGATCGAGAAGAAGCTGTTGCTGCTGGGAGAAATCAGATCAAAGATTTGAAATGATTCAGAGAATTGAGAAGAGATTTGAGAAGATGGGTTAATTACAGAGAAGATTAGGTGGGTTTGAAATGAAATTGGTGGTAGTGAAACAAGTTGTTGCTGCTGGTGATTTGAGGTTGAATGAAGGCACCTGAGATGAATTAGGGTTTGATGAATTTACAGAGAAAAAGGGTGTTAGCCATGAGTCTCTGATGGTGATTGTGTGTGAAAATATGGTAGAATGGTGTTTTTGGTGCTGTTATTACAGCAATGAATGAATGAGTTGAACTGGTGCAGGTAGACTGTGAAGTTGTGATGTTGTTTAGATGAATGCCTAGGTTCAGGTGGTGGTAATGTCTTGAGACAGAACTGGAAGCATTGTTGTTGTTTATGCAGTTCTGGTGCCGCTGAACTGGTAGCAGAAATGGTGTATTGCTTCTACTGGAAAGTGGACTTGGCTGGGATTCAAAGCTAGGATAAGGGTATTGCAGGTGCATTAGTGATAGTGCTGAGAAGATGCTACAAGGGTATGCGGTGAGATGGAGAAATTGAGTCTGCAGCTGAGACTGGTGATGGAGCTGGTGTGGCTGGTTTTGCAGCCGAGTTTGGAGCTGAGTTTGAGACAAAGTTGATAGTCAACGGTGCAGCGAGTTAGACAACAAATTTGATGCCGAGATTACAATACAGTGCTGGTGGTGTTGTTATGTTATGGAGAATGGAAGGAATGGATCTGGAGGTGCACTTACTGATCGCAGAAGCAATGGCCCATAATTCAGTTAGTGGTTGATGCAATGGTGGAGTCTTATTGAAGTTACAGAAGATGATGCACAAAGGAGAGCAGCTAGTGGTGTTGCTGGTGGATATTGTTGCTGTTGGAGTTTATGTTGAAGGCAGAGAATGAGATGAACTGCAGTTTGTTAGTTGCAGTTTATGAATGAGGAGCAGGAAGTGGTTGTTAATGCTGGAATGATGAAGCTGATGGTTAATGCAATGGGTTCCTGGTGAGTCTATGAAGTTCCAAGTGCAGCGATTGCAGGTGATAGCAATGCAGATAGTGCAGCTGCTACTGAGCTGAAATGCAAAGATGAACTGGAGCTAGTTGGAAGTGATGTTGCAATGGAATGGCGACTGAATGTGGTGTTGTGTGTGGTATTGCAACTGCAATTGAGCATGAGTTGAGATGTTACAAGCTGCAAATGGAAGTGAAAGAAGCAGTTGTTGAACTGGAGATAAAGGAAGAGCCAAGATGGCTGCAACATTATGCACAACCAAGATGGATGGCCAAGGAGATGTTATGCAGAATAATTGCGCAACAGAAGATATGGCATGTGCAATGTCCTGTCCTGACTAACTTAGCCGAGTCAGATAGCTAAATCGTCACCTGAGATACGTTTCAGGGCAACTTCCGGCCCCTCAGCCAATTTTCCGGCGACACTTTTTGGGCATAGTTTCTACATGGGTCTTTCTAAACGTGGGCTTGGTGGACACATTGGATATGGGCTTTTAAGACTTGGCCTAGTTTTGGAAGGAAGAAAAGCTACGAAAGAAGAAAGTTTTCAATAACTTTGGATTATCACGTACATTACTACTGGGAGTTTTGGAGGAGAGCGGCGATTCTACTAGGGTTTGCTTTCGTATATTTTTCATTTCTTTATTTTATGAAAATGATTATGATGAACTCCATTAATATGAGTAGCTAAATACATGATATTGGTTATGGGATAAAGTTGATTTCTCGACATGCTATTTGATTCAATGCATTAGTTTTGTCTCAATAATTTATTGTTTATCATTCATTGCTTATAATGTTTTATGATTTGAATGCTAGTTTGGTTGAGTCCTGAATCAATTAGATTTACATTCATTTCTATTGCTAGATTAGGATTTTCAATACGTAAAAGTTTTCAATTCCTGATTGCAAGTAGCATAGTGTGATTATTCCTTGTAGTGATACATCTCTATAATTGCATATGAATCATAACCTTTGTTAAAACAAATTAGTGTTTTTACACATTTGTTTGCATTGATTAGTCTTATTTCATAAAACTTATTGCTCTTAGGGAGTTAAACTTAATTGTGCTTTTACACTTTAGGTTGCTTTCTAGGTAGAATTCACATGTGCATCTTTTAATGTGTTTGTGATGAAATCGGGAAATTAACGGGATATTCTTGCGATCAAGATATCCTAGGGCTTTTAATAAATGAGAGATTAAAATATTAATTCTAATCATTGATGAAAATACATGTTTGTGAATGATACTATCCCATGACCAATATCTTCTCCTTATTGTTTATTCCAATTATTTCATTTGCTTTGCTTTATTTTATTACTTAGATAAAATTCATAAATCCCCCCTGGTTACATTAGAAACCGAAATTGTTTAACAATAAAAGCCTCTCTTTGGAACGAACTCTTTCTTACCATGTACTTAATCCATATTATTTGTAAGTGAGAAAGTGAAATTATTTTTGACGCATACGACAACGATCAATGCTGTGAGAGTGGTGTTGATTGCCGCTCAGATGTGAAGGTAAGTGAGTACTCCCATCCTTGCTAATGGTTGATTTCTTTTCTTAGAGATCATCAGAAAGGATTCTTATTCCCACAATTTTGTGGAGTCTCCAGAAATTATTTCGGAAGGTTTTCCTTCCTACCATTCTACGTGTGCAGAAATTCGCTCTTTATTCCTTCCCGCACACATGAGAGACTAGAAAAAGCGGTCTTTTTGAGTGCAATTATCATAAAACCATATTGGTGAGGCAGAAGTCGAGGCTTATGATCACTCTCGAACCCAAATTCTTTCATATGGTGTGGTTACTTCTCGCTCAACTCTTAAGGATAAGAATGTGTTCTTTGGTATTTCTAACTTCTTATTACTAGCATGCATAAACTCTATGTCCTCATAGCTCCTTGGATGCTTGGGACTCTATTACGCTCTGAAGTTGGAGAAGGTTTTTTAGGTACACCTCTTGTAAACCATCACGAGAAAACAACTCGTCCACTAGGGACACCTAGGGGTTTAAAGGCTTAGTGCATACGCTAAATGCATTCGAGAGACCAGCGACAGTGGTATAGTTAGGATTTCTTAATTTCTGTTTCACTTGAGGAAAAGTAAAATTCAGGTTTGGGGGTATTTGATGAGTGCCAAATAATCATTACAAAACATTCCAAGTCTACACTAAATGATTGTATCACACAAACCATGTAAGATGTTACTCGGTAATTTTCACATGATCATCTTTTGATTTTCGTCAAGAATATAAGATGAACTTGGTCGAAGCGAATCGAAGCGAAAGCTTGCCAACACATATTCCGAGAAATATGTAAGCGAGTTAAACTCAGCTCGAAATCTCAAATTTGTATAATAGAAAACTATATCATAACACGACTTATGTCTTAATATAGGAGATAGAGTAGAAATAGACTTTCCAAGTGATAGAAGAGTTTCAGTCTCCACATACCTTTTTGTTGATGAAGTTCCACAAGATCTCCTTAGTAGTTCTTCGTCTTTAATGATGAACTCCATGAATTCTAAAGCTCAACTACACAATCTATCATAGTCAGAGACATCTATAAGTAGACTAGAAATCAAGACTTATAGTTTTGATCACTAACATTGACAAACAAGCTTGAGATAGCAACGCTTGCGATTTCGACCGAGCAGTGCTCTAAAAATATCCTCCTTTGTCAATTTTAGTGACAAAACTATCAATACATATGGATACAAATAAATAAACTTTGTAGCTTCTTATTAAAATGCTTGATCTCCTTGGTTCTTCAACATTACTCAAAATCTTCGTCACTTTCAAGTACTCCAATGATTCCAAATGTGTTCAACTCAGCATCATAGTTGTTGAAGATCCGTAGCTATAATAATGAGAAAGTAATTGCTCTCAATCATTGTTATATAATGTCACAGTATCATTATACAGCATCAAAGTTCAATTGTATCACAACTTTGACAACAATACTATGGTGATATGTATCACTCCCCCTTAGTCAACACTTCATCACCCAATAAAAACCACTCCCCCTTACGTAATGATCCGTAAACCATATGTATTTGTAGTGTGAACTACACATTAATTCTCCCCCTTTTTGTCAATATAAATTGGCAAAGGTACGAAAACTAGTGGTATCCTCATGAAATTTTCAAAGAGATACTTCAGGACCAAAATAGAACAACATATCAACTTGTTTTAGATGCCATCATATAACCGAAACTACATGCATTCATCAAGGAGTTTATAAAGATACAAGATAACCCCTATAATATTCCACAGGATTACTCCCCACAAAGATTTGGCAATTAAGCACAAGTTCAATTAAGAATTGTTAGAGCACTCCTTAGTCGAAACCGCATGCGTTGCTATCTCAAGCATGTTTGTCAATGTTAGTGATCAAAACTATAAGTCTTGATTTCTAGTCTACTATTAGCTAAGTCTCGGACTAGGATAGAAAGTGTAGTTGAGCTCAAGACTCCATGGCGATCATCATACAAAGACGAAGAACTACTCAAGGAACTTGTGGAACTTCATCGACTAAAAGGTATGTGGATACTTGAACTTATCTATCACTCAAAAGTCTATCTACTTTATCTCCTATCTTGAGACAAAAGTCGTATTACTATATAGACTATGATTATACACATTTGCTATCTCGAGCTGAGTTTATCTCGCTTATCTATTTCTCGAAATATGTGTTGGTAAGCTTTTTCTTTGGCCAAGTTCATCTTTACTAGTGACGAAAGTCATATTAGTTTCAATTACTTGAAAATCGCTTTAACGGAAAATAGCTTGTGAATAACAACTATATAACGTCCTCTAAGAATGTTTCAATGATTGAAATGAGACTTTAGAATATATAACCTTGGAAGGACATAAATATTGTGTGGTAACACATATGTGTGTAAGTCCTTATTCCTTGAACCAAAGTATGCGTACTTTGCTGCTCAGGAAAACCGGAACTAAAGTCCATGTACCAGTACACGCACTACCAGAAGTTCACGTCCCGTGAATTTCTGCTGGAGTTTGTGAACTGAAAAACAAACTCATTCCGAGTACTTCAGTCTGCGTACCGGTATGCGTACTTATGTTGATCATTTTCTAAAAACGGTTTTTCGTGAACTTAAACTTATATAAACTAAGGAAAGCATAATTGCAAACCGTGGCTATAAAGTTCATGAATTGATTCGAGTGAATCAAATCTTTTTTTCTTCGATTGTGTCTTGTATACTTCTATAAGATCTAAGCAATTGAACAACTCTCTAACTAGTTCATTTGAGTCATTTGAACTAGTTGTGGTAAAGAAGAATAAGGTTGATATGAAAGTGCTCATATGGCTAACCATTTGGTTAACTACTGCTGAACCAACTAAGTGTACATGTTTGGGTACGGTTACACAAACCTAAATAAACATGCATTTTATTTGTGTTTAACAAGCTAAGTTCGATCTAATGCTTGAAAGATATTAGCTTGAATCTAATCAGGTTTTCATCTAACGGTGAATATTGAATGCTTTGTTACTAAGTAACATTGATTGCAAACCCTGATTTCAGAATCTATATAAAGGAGAACTCTAGAAGCTGGAAAACCTAATCCCCACACCTCCTGTGTGATACTAGTTGTATTAGCTAGAGTCGATTCTCCTTTAACCTTAGGTTTCTTCTCGAGACCCTGTAGGTTAACGACTTGAAGACTTCATTGGGATTGTGAAGCCAGACCTAACTATTTTCTTTGTAGATGTGTGATCTGATCTTGTTGTTTCTATCGTATTTGAGTACAATCGCAAGACTGACTTGATATTGATTTCTCCGATAGGCAAGATATAAAAGAAGTCACAAACACCTTCGTCTCATCGTTTGTGATTCCGAAACATATTTTTTCGCTAGTCGATTAAGATTATTGTGAGGTGATTGATAATTATAGGCTGTTCTTCGGGAATATAAGTCTGGGTTATCAATTGGTTCATGTTCACCTTGATTTATCAAAAGACGGAACAAAAACTCGTAGGTATTTCTTTGGGAGACGGATTTATCTATTACCGTAGACTTTTCTGTGTGATAAAACTTTTTTTATTAAAGTCTTCGACTTTGGGTCGTAGCAACTCTTAGTTGCGGGTGATATCAGCTAAGGGAATATAGTGCGTAGTATCCTGCTGGGATCAGAGACGTAAGGAGCGCAACTGTACCTTGGAGCAGTGTGAGATTGATTGGGGTTCAACTACAGTCCAGACCGAAGTTAGTTTGTAGTAGGGTAGTGTCTGTAGCGGCTTAATACAGTGTGTATGTTCAATCTGGACTAGGTACCGGGGTTTTTCTGCATTTCCGGCTTCCTCGTTAACAAAACCTGGTGTCTGTGTTATTTCTTTTCCGCATTATATTTTGTTATATATAATCGAAATATCATAGGTTGTGTGTTGTATCGCTCAATTGTGAAATCCAACCTTTGGTTGTTGATTGTAAATTGATTGATCCTTGGATATTGGTCATTTGTCCCATCCAAGTTTATATTTCTTATATTTAATCGGGCTCGCAGATTTATATTTGCTGATTGCAGATTAAATTAGAGATAGAGATATTTAACTCCTAGATATATCTTTCTTAAGATTGAGTCTAACTGTCTGGTTGATTCTCTTGAAAGTATATTGGAGTTAGTACATACAGATTGCTAAGAGAAATGTTGGGTGTGGATGTTAGACCCCCGCTTTTTCAATTGGTATCCGAGCAGGCAAACACGTTTAAAGACCTTATAAATCTGTGTTTGTAGCAATCTGAATCTCTGAACAGAATCTCATCTCTGGCATATACGCATACCAAGATGCCTTCCAAAGCTTTTAACTATGTCAAATGTCTTGGGATCACCTCAAAGGATTATTCCTTAGATGATTCTTCCGAATCCCGAGGTAGAAATGTAGCTCTATCAAATGTTGATATATGTCCCACTAACACATTCGAGACCATCACAAAAGCTGAAATGGAGTTCAACAGAATCTCAAAAAATTCTACTAAGGCTATTGATTTTCAGAATCATGCTCAGCTTATTGATGAATTTGGAAAGTCTCTTGGTCGAGAACGGGAACTCTATAATATAATTGAGTCCTTATTTAACAATATCAAAAAACTTATTCAAGAAACTACTCTACATCGCGAAAAGATTAGTGTTCTTGAGGATACTGTCAAGGAAGATTCAATTAGAGAAAAACGTTTGATCGACGCGCATTCATCAGATCTAAACAAACATCTTGTCGAAAAAGAGAAACTTGGAGCATCCCTTATTCTATCCCAAGAACAGTACAAATCCTTGGTAAAGGAAAACTCTGTTTTAAGGAAAAATTCTTATGTACCGACTAATTCTCAATCTGAATTACAACACATGAAGAGTTGTTTTCCAAAAGAAGTTTTTGTCAAGGAAGGATTACATGCCTTGCAAACTTCTAATACGGCTACGAATTTAAAACAGGATCCAGTTAATGTCTCTCCTCCACGAACCTGTTCACTATGTCGGAAAAAGAATCACTATGCTATCCATTGTTTTGCTAGGAGAAATCAAATTTCTAATCTTCATAATTTGCTTCTTTCTACTATCAATGGAGTGAATCGTTTGACGACTTCTACAGTGAATCTTGTGCTCACAGAATACCGGAAACCTTATAAAAATGATCTTTGTTCTAGAAATCGTCACGGGTTACAAGTTCACCTCAATGGTATAAATCCTTGTGCCAATGATGAACACATTCCCTATGTTTATAAGAATAAGTCTGGTAAATCTAAGTCTAGGAAATGGTTCTCTCTGTATCATGGCCCTCTTGAACCAATCTCAAGAGGTCCTAGATTTTTTCCTCAGAGAAATCCTTCTGACGGAGTTGTTAAACAGGTTGGTTCCTACTCATCTGGGGTGAAAGTCAATCGAAGAAGGGCAAAAAACACAGATGATGTATACAACTCCTTCCTCAATGATCGTAGTGGGATTACTTCTCACTCTACCACCTGATTCCAGGTATCCTTATCCTTGTTTCTAACTTGAGAGATGCAAGGATGATGATTGAGAAAGACTCAAGTGTGTTGTATAATACTTTTTGGTGTTTTTGCTGTCGGTCCACAAACGTCGGATTTTCCTCTTGCGAGTTCATAGGGTTTCCATAACAAGAGTTCTTTCTCCTGTTGATAAACACACACACACATATATATACATATATATATATATATATATATATATATATACATATATATATATATATATATATATATATATATTCTTTGTATTGTGTTATTTCATCCCTAACAAAAAATTCATATGGAGAACTCTGCAAAATCTCAAGAGACTGTGCATCTTGATATGGAGGAAGACACTCAAGGGCGTGAATCAATTCAAGAGCTGGTTCTAAAGAAGATGCTTGAAAGAAAGGATCGCAACTCCTGGATTGATGATTCTGTCAAGGATTTAACTCGTTTTCAGAACGATTCAAAGGTCGAGTTTGCAAATCTTCAACTGCAAATAAACCAACTCTTAGATGGTTAGGCCAGAATCCTTGCTAATCAGAATACTCTGATACGTAATCAAAAGAATCCTATCATGGATTGTGTCAAGGCTAGACAGCTTGCTCGGGTTGTTGATCGTAAAGTCAGTGTTCTAACTCACAAACATGGAGTGTCTACGGTCAAGAGAGTAAAGGAAATCAGTGATACCTTCTTTGACGGATTCATTGAAAGGTATGAGGTTCTCAGTGAACTTTGATTTTATTTGGCTAGTAAATCTTCTTATTTCTTGTGTTTTAGGTTGAATAACTAGAGTTTGGAATAGCCATTATTGTGCTATGTCCAACGTTTTTATCTTTATTTTTTAGGTTTAGTTGGTTAAATTCTAAAATTGTTTGGAAGATGATTTTTGCAGTATTAATCTTTATGGTTTTATATATTGCAATGTGTTATGGGATATGTGTGTTTGCGTCCGTGAACTATGATTGTCCCATACTTCGTCAAAAGTTAAGTCACTCGTATGTCGATATGCACATATTGATAAAAGAATGAATGAACTTTTGACATTACAAAAGTTAAGGCCTTTTATGTCATATTTTGATGCAAGAAAGGATAAAACTTTTGTTTACGAGGATTATGTCTATTGTATGTCATTGTGCAAATAGTGATGGAAAATTGAATGAATCCTTGTCTATTCCACAGTATTGATCTTCCTTGATCCATATTTTTTATGTATATACTGTGCGGCTCCATAAGTTCTCTTATGTTGAGCATTTCTGGTTAAATTAAACATGGTTTCTTGTGGTTAATTTAATTGAGTATTTTTTGGATTCAAATTCATATTCGGATGTGATTTGTTATGTCCAAAGAAATCCTTCTTTTCTTGTGAAAGTAAGGTCGCTCTTGTTGTTCTTTCGAGAATGACATTATGGGGGAGAGTTCTTGATTGAACTTGTGCTTAATTGCCAAATCTTTTTGGGTAGTGCGGATGTGGAATATTATAGGGGTTATCTTATATCTTTATAAACTCCTTGATGAATGCATTTAGCTTCGGCTATATGATGGATCTAAAAAGTTGATATGTGCTTTCTTTTGGTCATGAAATGTATATATGGAAATTTCATTAGGATCCCACTAGTTTTCGTACCTTTGCCAATTTTATTGACAAAAAGGGGGAGAATTAATGTGTAGTTCATACTACAAATACATATGGTTTTCGGATCATTATGTAAGGGGGAGTGGTTTCCATGTGAGATGGAGTATTGACTAAGGGGGAGTGATATATATCACCATAGAATTGTTGTCGAAGTTGTGATACAATTGAACTTTGATGTTGTGTAATAATACTATGACACTGTATAACAATGATTGAGAATTTTTGTTTTCTCATTGTTATGGATACGGATTTCCAATAACGATGATGCTAAACTTACAACCTTTGGAATCATTGGAGTACTTGGAAGTGACGAAGATTTCGAGTAATGTTGAAGAACCAAGGAGATCATGCATGTGGAAGAGAAGCAACAAAAGTTTATTTATTTATTCTGTATTCCATATGTATAGACAGTTTTGTCACTAAAATTGACAAATGGGGAGATTTTTAGACCACTGCTCGGTCGAACTCGCATGCGCTGCTATCTCTAGCATGTTTTTCAATGTTAGTGATCAAAACTATAAGTCTTGATTTCTAGTCTACTATTAGCTTAAGTCTCAGACTAAGATAGAAAGTGTAGTTGAGCTCAAGGCTCCATGGCGATCATCATACAAAGACGAAGAACTACTCAAGGAACTTGTGGAACTTCATCGACTAAAAGGTATGTAGAGACTTGAACTTATCTATCATTCAAAAGTCTATCTACTCTATCTACTGTCTTGAGACAAAAGTCGTATTACTATATACACTATGATTATACACATTTGCTATTTCGAGCCGAGTTTATCTCGCTTATATATTTCTCGAAATATGTGTTGATAAGCTTTCGCTTTGGCCAAGTTCATCTTTATTAGTGACGAAAGTCATATTAGTTTCAATTACTTTAAAATCGCTTTGACAAAAAATAGCTTGTGACTAACAACTATATAACGACCTCTAAAAATGTTTCAATGATTGAAATGAGAGTTTATAATATATAACCTTGGAATGATATAAACATTGTGTGGTAACACATATGTGTGTAAGTCCTTATTACTTGAACCAAAGTATGCGTACTTTGCTGCTCAGGAAAACCGGAACTAAAGTCCGCGTACCAGTACGCGCACTATCGGAAGTTCACGTCCCGTGAATTTCTGCTGGAGTTTGTGAACTGAAAAACAAACTCATTCCGGGTACTTAAGTCCGCGTACCAGTATGCGTACTAAAGTTGGTCATTTTCTAAAAACGGTTTTTCGTGAACTTAAACTTAAATAAACTAAGGAATGCATAATTACAAACCGTGGATATAAAGTTCATGAATTTATTCGAGTGAATCAAATCATTTTTGCTTCGATTGTGTCTTGTATACTTCTATAAGATCTAAGCAATTGAACAACTCTCTAACTAGTTCATTTGATTCATTTGAACTAGTTGTGATAAAGAAGAATAAGGTTGATATGAAAGTGCTCATATGGCTAACCATTTGGTTAACTAATGTTGAACCAACTAAGTGTACATGTTTGGGTACGGTTTCACAAACCTAAATAAACGTGCATTTCATTTTTGTATAACGAGCTAAGTTCGATCTAATGGTTGAAAGATATTAGCTTGAATCTAATCAGGTTTTCATCTAACGGTGAATATTAAATATTTTGTTACTAAGCTAAAATTGATTGCAAACCCTGATTTGAGAATCTATATAAAGGAGAACTCTAGCAACTGGGAAACCTAATCCCCACACCTCCTGTGTGATACTAGTTGTATTAGCTAGAGTCGATTCTCCTTTAACCTTAGGTTTCTTCTCGAGACCCTGTAGGTTAACGACTTGAAGACTTCATTGGGATTGTGAAGCCAGACCTAACTATTTTCTTTGTAGTTGCATGATCTGATCTTGCTGTTTCTATCGTATTTGAGTATAATCGTAAGATTGGCTTGAGATTGATTTCTCCGATATGCAAGATATAAAAGAAGTCACAACCATCTTCATCTCATCGTTTGTGATTCCGCAATATCTTCTTTCGCTAGTCGATTAAGATTATTGTGAGGTGATTGATAATTCTAGGCTGTTCTTCGGGAATATTAGTCCGGGTTAACAATTAGTTCTTATTCACCTTGATTTATCAAAAGACGGAATAAAAACTCGTGGGTATTTCTGTGGGAGAAAGATTTATCTATTACCGTAGACTTTTCTGTGTGATACAGATTTGTTTATTAAAGTCTTCGACTTTGGGTCGTAGCAACTGTTAGTTGTGGGTGAGATCAGCTAAGGGAATCAAGTGCGCAGTATCCTGCTGGGATCAAAGACGTAAGGAGCGCAACTGTACCTTGGATCAGTGTGAGTTTGATTGGGGTTCAACTATAGTCCAGACCGAAGTTAGTTTGTAGTAGGCTAGTGTATGTAGCGGATTAATACAATGTGTGTTCAATCTGGACTAGGTCTCGGGGGTTTTCTGCATTTACGGTTTCCTCGTTAACAAAACTTCTGGTGTCTGTGTTATTTCTTTTCCGCATGATATTTTGTTATATAATTGAAATATTACAGGTTGTGCGTTGTATCGATCAATTGTGAAATCCAATCTTTGGTTGTTGATTGGAAATTGATTGATCCTTGGATATTGGTCTTCGGTACCATCCAAGTTTATATATCTTATATTCAATCGGGCTCGCAGATTTCTATTTGCTGATTGCAGATTGAATTAACTCCTAGATATATCTTTCTTAAGATTGAGTCTAACTGTCTAGTTGATTCTCTTGAAAGTATATTGGAGTTAATCCATACAGATTGCTAAGCGAAATATTGGGTGTGGTTGTTAGACCCCCGCTTTTTCAAGAACTCTCCCCCATATAATTTCATTCCTGAAAGAACAACAAGAGCGACCTTAATTTTACAAGAAAAGAATGATTTCATTTGTACATTAACAAATCACATAAGAATATGAATTTGTATCCAAAATCTCAATTCAATTAACCACAAATAAAATGATCAATTCAATTGGTCATGCTCAACATAAGAGAACTTACGGAGCAACACAGTAAGTTCATTCTATTTTTCATCACTATTTGCACAATGACATACAATAGACTTAATCTTTGTAAACAAAAGTTCATCCTTTCTTCCATCAATATTTGCATAATGACATAAAAGGCTTAAATTTTATAGTCAAAGGTTCATTCTATCTTTTATCAATACTTTCATACCGACATAATAGAGATAACTTTTGAACAAGTATGGGACAGTCAAGGTTCACGGACGTAAACAACATATCCCATAAAAATTTGCAATATAGAAAACCATAACGATTAATACTGCAAAAATCATCTTCCAAATCAACTTTAGAATTTAAATAAATAAATCTAAAAACATTGCAAGATGAAAACGTTGGCAATAACTATGTGTACTCACAATAATGGCCATTCCAAACCCTAGTTATCCTTCTTAAAAACAAAAGAATAAATTCTCATAAGAAGTTTCCTAGAATAAATTCAAAAATAAACCTAAAAACAAAAACGATCACAAGCAAAAATCAACATCATGTACGGAAGCTTCATGGGTTTCAAGACCTTCAAGCTTGTGACATATGAAATTGACTGCATCCTTGGACACGGTATTCTCCTTGAGACGATTATCAACACCTGTCTTCAGAGCAAGGTCAAAGTTAACCTTTTTAAACTTCATTCTTAACATGTCAAGATTTTTTAAGGTATCAACAAGAAGCAGTTTTGCATCGTTAAACTGACCGATAAAATCCTGAACAACTTCAACAGAAATCTCTTCATCATCCTCAATATCTGAGTAAGTATCAGGAGATTTAGGAGAGGTGTCATTAATTTCCACAAGAGTTCTTTTCTCCTCTCCTTTGAAACCAGAACCCTTATCAAGAAAATCTTTTGGAAAATTACACATTCCCGAAGGAGATGCCATCTTCTTAAGAAAAAACAAACCTAAAGTATGCGTGCTTAAACAAAAGGTTTTGATATTTATGGATTCTCAGGAGACAAAATTTTAGGGTTTTCAGAGTTAATCCGTGACAAGTAACATGGGTACCAGTACGAACACAACCTTGACCCATATCATGAAAAAACCGTAATGGCGAAAATACATAAAATAAGAAAGTTGTTTGTACAACAATGTTTCTGCTACAAGAAGCATTTCACAAATTTTAGCTCAATAAATTCTACATTCTTATTAGAGGAGATATCAGATCTAGAGAGTAACAATTTTTGACATAATAAAACTTCAAACAAGGAATTAAAAAATTAAAGAGAATGTCAAACAAAACACAAATACTTATGCAGAAATGTTTGTGACTGATAATCCAGCTAAGAACGATAATAAAATAGCTAGAAAATCAGAAAACATTTTTCCATCAAGTATACCTGAACATATCTCACTTAACCAGGATTTTTGTGAGTGAGATTTCAACCTTTGATCAATTAGTACAAGTATGAGCATTGAGCTCATCAAATGACGGTTGTTTTTGGTTAAACCTCTTTCTCCTGATCTTTGGAAGAAAACCATTATGATGCGAAAAGTTATCATAAAATTTACTATCATCAAAATACGACACATAGTATGTATTCCTACCTGAAGAATTTTTATTAGAGGGAATTGTCAGCCTGTTAATAATCTCTTTGTATCCTTCAATTTTCATTTTTAGGTTGTCTTCCATTCTCCATTTTTGCTTCATTCTTTTGGTGCTTTCTTCACATCATGAACAACATTATATCCCTTTTTTTTAATATAAGAAGATCCTCGAGCTATTCTTGGACGAAATGGTTTATGAAGACTGTTTCACATTTGAGCATTTGAGGAACACATCGAACTGACTTTCCTGGTGGGGTACACAGAGTGAGTACTAAAACCAATTTGTTTAGACATACGAATGTCGGTTACACCTTTGAGAATTAAATCTAAGGTGTGTTGAAGACGAACAACAGAATTGTCATTCAACCTAGATTTCCTTTTTTGTTCACCGTGTCCTTTTGAATCACAAAAGAGACACACTTTCTAATCACCTGAGTGATTAGACAGAACAGTCTTAATACCATCGTTGGGAGATATCTTCCTTCCAAGTGATGTGGATATTCCTTGATTACAGGAAGACACATGCACATCTTTTTCAACAGGAAGGAATTTCGATTTTGCTTCTGGAACAGAAATTTTTCCAGTCAAATCAGAAGCAGTTGGGTACAATGGACTCTTTGGAACATTCTTGAATAGAGAGTTTACTCAAAAGAAGTTCAGTTTTCGAAGCATCCTCTTTGAGTTTATCCTCAATCAGAGTTCGTGAAGAACATACTGATACGTTTTCCTCACGAATGACCTTTAGAAGGGAGTCACGCTCATTTACCATACCAACAAGGACATTGGATTTGTGTATCGACCGGTTGACATCATACCCAGGATTCTAATAAGTTTTAGAATCACTGCACTCTCTTTGGCTGCATCCTTTCAACTTCAGAGTCAGACTCGTCAGTAAGGTAAACCGAATAACACTTGTCAATGGAAGTATGTTTCGTTGGAACACTAGGTTCGTCTATATTCGAGATTGACAAATCTTTCTCTTTAATAGATTTAATAGAAACAAAACTTTTATTTCTGGTAATGCGTTTATCAGAGATAGCACTTCTGCCCATATTCAGATCGCTACAAACACAAACTTATAAGGTCTTCAATGTGTTTGCCCGCTCTGATACCAACTGAAAAAGCGTGGGTACAACAACCACACCCAACAATTCGTTTGGAAATCTGAATAGACAAACTCCAATATACTTTCAAGAGAATTAACTAGACAGTTAGACTCAATCTAGAGAAAAGTATATCAAAGAGTTTTATATCTCTATTTCCCAATTCAATCTGCAATCAACAAATAGAAATTTGCGAGCCGATTGAATATAAGAGAAATAACTTAAACGGTACCAAAGACAATGTTCAAGGATGAATCAATTTAAATCAACAACCAAAGGTTGTATTTCCCAGTTGACCGATTCAATGCACAACCTGGGATATTTCAATTATATAACAAAATATAATGCGGAAAAGAAATAACACAGACACTAGAAGTTTTGTTAACGAGGAAACCGAAAATGAAGAAAAACCCCGGGACCTAGTCCAGATTTGAACACCACACTGTATTAAGCCGCTACAGACACTATCCTACTACTAATGAACTTGGGACTGGACTGTAGTTAAACCCTAATCAATCTCACACTGATACAAGGTATAGTTGTGCTCCTTACGTCTCTGATCCCAGTAGGATACTACGCACTTGATTCCCTTAGCTGATCTCACTCACAACCAAGAGTTGTTACGACCCAAAGTCGAACACTTGATAAACAAATCTGTCTCACACAGAAAAGTCTATAGGAATAGATAAATTTGTCTCCCATAGAAATACCTACAAGTTGTGTTCCGTCTTTTGATAAATCAAGGTGAACATGAACCAATTGATAACCCGGACTTATATTCCCGAAGAACAGCCTAGTAGTGTCAATCACCTCACAATAATCTTAATTGTATGGTAGCAAAACAGGATATTGTGGAATCACAAACGATGAGACGAAGATGTTTGTGATTACTTTTTATCTTGCCTATTGGAGAATAAATCTCGAGCCAATCTTAAAGAAGATCGTACTCAAACACAATAGAAACAACAAGATTAGATCACGCATTTACAGAGAAAATAGTTGGGTCTGGCTTCACAATACCAATGAAGTTTCAAGCTAATATCTTTCAACCGTTAGATCGAACTTAGATTGTTACACACAAATGAAATGTACCTTCATTTAGGTTTATGTAGCCGTACCTAAACGTGTACACCATGTTGGCTCAATAATAGTTAACCAAGGTTAGCCATATGAATACTTTCATATCAACCTTATTCATCTTAACCATAACTAGTTCAAACGACTCAAATAAAACTAGTTAAAGAGTTTTTCAATTGTTATATTCTCATAGAAGTATACAAGAACAAAATTGAAGCAAAATCAGTTTGATTCACTCGAATCAATTCATGAACATTATGGCCACGGTTTGCAAAGAATGCATTCCGTATTATATAAATGTATTAGTTCATGTACATAACCGATTTTAGAACTTTAACCTTCAAGTACGCGTACATGTACGCATACTTGAAATACCCTGACTGAAATTGGATCTTGTTAGTACGCGAACAAGTACACATACCACCAATCCCAACAGAAAATCTCGGACATGAACCTTAGGCCAGTACGCGTACGGGTGCGCATACTTAGGTTCCCGAACTTCTCAAACCAACAGGTACGCATATGGGTACGCATACTATGGTTCCCGGACATGGACAACATATGTGCAAGAGTACACAACATATCACAGTCCAATAATGGTTAAGTGTTCTAAACTCTTATTTCAATCACTAGGTATCACCGGGGCCTTACGACCCCGGCTCAACCTCTGATTAGTGTCAAGATTCACGTAGTCTTCGGTATTGGATTCATGATTTTTTGCTTGATAAGTCCCGTAAAAATATTTCAAAATATCAATAATATGATTGTTATCCAAGTGTTTCCATTGATAATGTCGAGTTTATGTCATATAGGTATCACAGTTGATGATTTCCTAAAAAAGATTCCTTCATATTGTCGGTTCATTGTTTCCAACATAACTAAATGGTGGTCATTGATTAAACATGAACATCACCTGTCAAAGTTGGAAGTTAAAGTATCATGTGAGTTTAAATGGATGATGTTGAGCGATTTTATCTAACAAAATTAAGTTGAACCGTGGTTTGAAAAAAAATTCGAATTATTTACTTAAAACGAACAAATGAACATTTCCAATATTTGCTTTAATAAATTATTCGGAAGATTTTTTTTTTAAAGAATTTTAAAGAAAAAGGTATATATTCTATAATAGCATTCCAGGAGATCTATTCTGGAGAGAAAATAGTCTGATATGGATAAGAATTTAAATTACCATAATAGTAATAAGGTAAATAATTAGGTGAATAATATAAAGCTATTAAAGTTTTTCAAGCAGTTGTTAACGTCTTTGACATGGCCAAAAACCTCGTGCACCAAGAATGTGATATAGTGAAGAGTATAAATTGATGTCATAATGCACCTAGTCAAGAACGTGAATTGGATAAAATTGTAAAAGAATTTAGATCCATCATAAACTACTCCAAATGGTAAATCAATATGTTTTTGACCCGTCCATTAACTCCAGGCTTCTCTCTTTGGGCATTTCATTATTCTTGCACAATTGTATTCTTTTCCAAGTCTATATTTTTCCACATCGGGAACTGTATATTCTTTCTAAACATTGTTTTGAATTGTCGTAGCTTGTGTTTCTGTTTTGATTTTAACTTATCCATTTTTTCATGGATCATGTATTTGTAAACTTTTTTTTCAAACCCACCTTGTAGAAAAAGATCGATGCATGCTCGTTGTTTAAACACCATTTCTATGTTCCGACCTCCTAAAAATGTAATCATGTTCTTGTCAAATTTATTTTATTGTTAAATAACTATTATCTTCCTCGTGTTCAATGTGATTTTCTTTCTTAAAATAAGCCTCGAGTATGTTATATTAAGATGCCAATCTTGCGGTGATACTTCTCGTTGCTCTTAACCTGATCAAAATCATGCAACATCAAAAAATTTAAAATTGTAATACCGTTCTATAGTTTTTTTCATTTTTTATATTGTTTAATTAAATATTATAAATTACACTCTTGTTTTTTTTGTTTTTGTTTTTTTGTTTTTTGCATAATCTTCCATTCACTTTTTCGTTTCAAATTCATGTTTGACCTTTTTTTTTTTAGATTTTAATGACTCAAAAGGTTTAAATCTCTCCAGTTTGTCTTCGCTATCAGAATATTTTGGCTCTTGATTAAGGACCCATAAGAATCCCTCAAGAATTGATTTATCTTTCCTTTGTTGTCTAACGTTTTTCTTGTTCTTTTCCAGCATCACTGTCAGAGCTCTTGATCCTTTACGGAGTTTAATTACCTTGTTTTCAAGCAATGATTGCCTTTTACCCTGCCTATGTCCTTGGTTCAAACTTCATCATTGTATATTTTATTTTATCCATGGTTATTCAATATAAGTTTTATCAATTAAATTATGAATAATGTTAAGTTCACATTTACATTTTCAATAATAGTTTAGTCCGCAATAATCCTATTTAATTGGAAGAAAACATTCAACATTTTATTACTTGTTACATTCTCAACCTTTGGTTTTGGTATTTTGTTACATGTTTATGGTTATCCAATAAAAGGTTTTCTAATTTAACACATTTCGGATGTTTACTTTATTTTAAAGTCTAGTTTCTTCACTCCTAGGTAAATACTTGGTATATAGGGCTGAGTAAAAAACTTGACTACGGTCAAGTAAACTGACAATCAAGATGTTCAACAACAATCAATGTGCAATATGATTCTGGGTGTCAATGAGAATCATTTTCCATGCCTTGACCGATGCTTTACCAAGTTAGTTTGACTCGATTGGACAAACATGGTAATGCAAAAATGAGAGTTTCTATATCTAGAAAATAAAATTGTAAAATATGAAAACATGATTTTCCAAAATATGAAATTCAAATACGATGAAACTGAAGTTCATAGTGCCTTATCTAGTCAACCACTACCCATAAATTTGATGTTTATATTGCTAAGAATGACATATTGAAAACTCACAAATGCATGATTTTGAAGTTTTCTTAATTGTCTGATGCTCTTGCTGATGTTTATTCGGCTGCAACGTTGAAGGGAGACTGTTAAATAATGGATACCAAAATTCTCAAACATCTGCAACAGATTAATTCGTAGAAGTAAAACAAAAATAACTGCTCAACAAAATTTTACAACTTTTTAAATCCTTTTGATATCTTAGATTATGGTAGGAATAGAATATTAAGAATAAATCTAGACTTACACATGCTAATATAAAGATAACCTTGCAAGGATTTTCATGACATTTCTTGGTTGCTGACAATAAATAAAGCCAATAATAAGAGAACCCCGAGGGTAAACTTCCAGAAGTACAACACTGAAATGTCTAGTGAGCATGATATTGTGCATTACAATAAAATAAATGGAATTATCAATTCAGATTACCACTGGAGTTAAACCTGTGCATCTTACAACAACTAATCAAGCCACTTTATGTCCAAACTGCAAGTAAAAGTTAACTGATCAAGGTAGAAATATCGCCGTTGTAAGAATCCCTTCGAGAATATTTTTGTTTCTGAGAAATCACAGTCAAAACTTGTGCAATTGACAACCTTAATAGCTTACTATAATCCACACACCAAAACAAACCCAAAGTAGATCAAATCAATACCATAAATAACATTCAACTGCAACCATATCAAGTTTCTACTTTATGCTCAAAACTTGTCAATGGAAAGTATATTAACACAGAAACAACCATAACATCTACCTACAATGAGCATCAGTTGCAAGATCATCAATTTTCCATGTGACAACACATGCTTCTGGTCTTTGTACATTCCCCTATTAAGCATGTGAAGAATATCATATAAATGTTGTATTTGAGTGTTTGTGCATAATTCTTTAGCACTTTCAGTACACGAATATGACAAAGAATTACATGTGTGATGGAGTTACTAAATTTTTATTTCTCCATCCCCTTTCTCAGATAAAATCGTCATTCGTCACATGCCTTTAGGTAGCATTGGTGCATGTTTAAGCAGACTGCTTTATTGTAGCAGTTTTGACTAAGGTACCCCTATAAAAGAATATCATGTTAAATGTATTAAGCAGACTATTAGCATGAACTTAGCATGAAAAATATACTAATATAAGTGTACTATATATGGATCTGCGAAGTAGAAAGAAATCAGGGTGTGGGTTCCTGTTAGCCTCTCTATAAATGTTCTGTCATATACCTTCACCCCAATATTATTCGCCAATGCAATTAATTCAGAGTCTTCCGATTCTTCTTATTATTATTCTCAATTGGATGGATAAACGCAAAAAGGTTAGAACATAAAGATGTTACATATGTGGTAAGCTGGACCGATTAGTTGTTCTGTAAAACAAAGCAAAAAAAAAGTGTGGATTATACACATCCCATAATAATGAAAGGAGTGAGGATACATTTATTTGTATACAAAAACATTTGTAGCTTCAATTCTATCTACCTACGAATTCATAGCAGTGTCATATTGCAAATGAGTGGTGAATAAGCAAGCAAAACACACAGGTGAATTGATCAATAAGGGCTTTGAGGAGGGTCTCCATAATAATTTACAATGTGGCAGTACCCCCAGCTCAACCCACTTCACTATTAACTTCGATATTATATGTTTCATTAGCCTCTACAAAGATCAAAGCATTCAAATCGTACACACAAACTCCCGATCAATACTGGCCACCGATTCAGTTTTTGGTCTCAAAGTCAAACACCACTACTTTTTGTAGACAAAAATATCCGTAGATTCAATTTTCTCTACATAAGAACTAAGGGCACTGTCATTGCAATAGAGTGGTGAACATGGACATAAAACACACAGGTGAATTGAGCAATAAAGGCTTTGAGGAGGGTCTCCATAATAATTTACAATGTGACAGTACCCCCAGCTCAACCCACTTCACTACTAACTTCAATATTATATATTTCATTAGCCTCTACAAAGATCAAAGCATTCAAATAGTACACACAAACTCCAGGATCAATCTTGGCCGCTAATTGACCTGTTAATCTCAAAATCAAACACCCTTACTTTTTATAATATCGATGATGAACGATAAATAATAAAGAAGTACGAAATATTTGAACGCCTTGCTAAGCTAAAATATCCTTACATTAGCTTCCACAGATGTAAGGATGTAGGGGCGGGTTGTGGAAATATGCATTTTGTGGTAATTTAACATCCTTGTGCACATTGGAAAGGAAACACGATGTTGCTGGCAATATATTGTATTTAAATGGTAGAACATAAAATCCCAGTTTGAACTTTAGATAAGAGCTCGTTTATAGTGAATCTTACATATCGCACCGTACTGAAAGCGCAAACTATGCAAGAAAAGCAAATGTATTTTTAGATGGACAACAAATATTTAACTATGCCGTTTAAGTTACAATCCAAGTAAAATATCACTCCCAAGAAATTTAACAGCAATGGTTGCTGCATAAAATGGAAGGAATAGGTTGAAAACATTATGATTAATGTATTAATGGAACTTCCATGATGTCGACTCATGTCATTGACACTGCATCCTTCGGAAAACTAATAACAAATGAAAATTTTCGTCGTTGTTTATTTTCATGTAATTTATTGCAAGGAAAATTACTTGCAGTTTCATTTCAATGTGATTCCTAGGAAATAAAATAAACCTAGCCCCATTTTTGAAGATTTTCTTGTTCTTGCAAGTATGACATTTTATTTACTCAATGGGTCAAAGATAACTAAAGTCGGACGGTGAACCTGACGTGATTCGAACACGCATGCAGCCTTCTGACATCGAGTCAGTCGCGCTACCATTGCGCCACAGATTCATATTCATGTATATAAATCATGAATCAGTTTGGATACCTCAAACGGTCCGGCCATGGGATCCGCATAACTCAGATGGTTAGATAGCTTCGGTTTACATTAAAAATACTTATTATATATGGAACTGAGATAGAAAAATTCTTCGAACATGTATGTGCCGCAACTTTGTAAATATAGATTTGATAAAATTGATCTACTGACCTGCAATTGATAATCCCTGCCTTACCACTCCGCTTCTCTGTTATGTGTACAACCTGACAGTTGCTTCCGTAACTTCCAGAGTTACAGACTAACAATTATTTTGTAACTAACAAAAAATGATTGTAACTAACCTGATACCACCAAAATACATAAAGCACAGCAGACTCTCTCCTTGAGCTTCGAAAACCCTACGCTAAATTTAACAATCCAAATGGTCCATTGTCACATTGAACAATAACATACTTCCAACCGCATAGATGCTAAATCTTGTTCCAAATAGCTCTCCCACATCACCATGAGACTGATGTCATTGGACTCCACAACTATGACAAAACTGATAACAGACCTTCCAACAAATACATTTTAGTTCCTTCGTTTCCCTGCATTTTAGTCTTTGTGAGATACAGAAAAATGTAGTAGTACTCATTTTACAATTTTGATAAAAATGAAACGTAGATAAAAATGACAAATTTTGATTACTGATGGAATGCTAGTAACAAATGTGAGGATTTTACTTGTAGTGCTGGTCGCGATCTCCTTAGGCTATGATAATGGATTTTTGAAAAGACCAAATCTCTGCTCAATTTAGAGTTCTCTGCAGAGTGCAATGCAATATAGTATAGTTCATAACTATATCCGACAATGATGTAAGGAACCCAAAAAAAATATAAGGAAAGAAAGAAACAAAAAAATATAAACAACCAAAAACACATAAAACACTCAAAAGTGCTATCCAATATACTAATAATAAGGGAAATAAAGGGGCTAGTAAAGACTCCTTGCACCACCAAAAACAAAAGTATAATAACTTGATGCGAACTACAACCGAAATTTATCAGCGGTGAAAGAGCCGCATGAATCAATATGCAAAGACAGTGAAATCATTTCCTTCTAATTTCAGTAACAGGATGTCGAGGTACAACAAAAATCCATGAACCGCAAATAAGGAAGCTACTTAATACTAAACATTTGGAACACCTATGAGAAACATGACAATTTTAGCTAGTTCGGTACTGGGAGAACGTTAATTTGTTGGAGAATGACAACTAACCTTTCTTTCCAGTGATATCTATATTCGAATCGCTCCCGCAAGAACTACCACATAATTCTTTTCCTGACTTCTTTCAGGTGGACGCATTAAATAATTTTTCCTGTCAAACACTAACCATAAAGATACATCAAACTTTATGGAAAAAATGAAAACTTTACGAATTATAGGATAAGGAGTTAACTAACCCAAAGTAGCAAAGTCCTCAACAAACTCCAAATCAATAATTTTTCATCCAAATAAACATTTGGGATACGCCTGCACGACAGTTTCTATGTTGCTACAATCAAATAAGAAATAATGTATAAACTACTTGGAATATACTACAAAAGAACTGATTAAACTAATACAAAACCTATAAGCTAAAAAGATCATGGAAATAACATGAAATGCAAGGATTACATGATCATCTTTTGACTTTTGTCAAGAATATAAGATGAACTTTCGTCGAGAATATAAGATGAACTTGGTTAAAGCGAAACCTTACCAACACATATTTCGAGAAATATGTAAGCGAGTTAATCTCAGCTCGAAATATCAAATGTGTATAATTGAAGTCTATATAGTTGTACGATTTTTGTCTCAAATAGGAGATAGAGTAGTTAGACTTCTGAGTGATAGATGAGTTCAAGTCTCCACATACCTTTTGTTGATGAAGTTCCAAAAGCTCCCCTTAGTAGTTCTTCGTCTTCAATCGATTAACGCCGTGAAGTCTAAAGCTCAACTACACTTACTATCTTAATCCGAGACTTAGCTATAAGTAGACTAGAAATCAAGATTTATAGTTTTGACAACTAAACTTGAAAAACAAGCTTGAGATAGCAACATTTGCGAGTTCGACCGAGTAGTGCTCTAACACACACTACATACATATGGATCATTATGTTAGGGGGAGTGGTTTTCATTTTGAGATGGAAGTATTGACTAAGGGGGAGTGACACATATCATTGTAGTATTATTGTCAAAGTTGTGATATAATTGTACTTTGATGTTGTGTAATAATACTATGACATTGTATAACAATGTTTGAGAACAAACGTTTTGCATATGTTTTCTTATTGTCATGGCTACGGTTCTTCAACAACAATGATGCTGAGTTGAACACGTTCAGAATCGTTGAAGTACTTGGAGTGGCGAAGAATTCAAGGAATGTTGAAGAGCCAAGGAAATTAAGCATGATGGATGAGAAGCTACAAAGTTTATTTATTTTGTAATGCATATGTATTGATAGTTTTCTCACTAATATTGATAAAAGGGGAGATTGTTAGAGCATTTCTCGGTCGAACTCGCAAGCGTTGCTATCTCAAGCTTGTTTAACAAGTTTAGTTGATCAAAACTATAATCTTGATTACTAGTCTATGTGTCAAATTATGATAGAATGTGTATTTGAGCTTTAGACTTCACGACGTTCATCGATTGAAGACGAAGATCTACTGAGGAGAGCTTGGAGGAACTTCATCAACAAAAGGTATGTGGAGACTAAAACTTATCTATCACTCAGAGGTCTATTCTATTTTATCTCCTAATGAGACTAAGTCGTATAGCTATATAGACTTTTATATTATACACATTTGATATTTCGAGCTGAGTTTATCTCGCTTATATATTTCTCGAAATATGTGTTGGAAGCTTTTTGCTTTAGCTACGTTCATCATATTCTTGATGAGTTTAGTTGGAAACAATTTATTTTTTGGAAACTAAATAATAAGTCAAAAGATGATCACGTGGAAACTGCCTTGAAACATCTTACATGATTTGTGTGAGACAATCATTTGGTGTCGACTTGGAATGTTTCGTATTGATCATTCGATCACTTGAAAATTACTTGAAGCTAATAGTTTGTGTGAGACAACTATTTTCGTCTTCTAAGGATGTTTCAATGATTGAAATGAGAGTTTAGAACAAAAAATTTTGTCAGGATACAATACAATATGTGTACCTAGAATGCAAACTGTTTTGGTATGATTCAGGTCCGGGAACCTTGTTTGCGTACCTAGTATGCGAACGGTTTAAACTGTTAAAATCCGAGAATCTTGTTTGCATACTAGTATGCGAACGTTTCTACCTGAGTTAGGTCTGGGACGGATGTTTGCGTACCCGTTTGAAAATGGTTGGACAAGACCGAAGTCCGGAAGCTATAATTGGCGTACCTGTTTGCAAACTTAGTAGTTTAAGTTCTAAAATCGGTTAAGTATGTTTTTCATACTCATGAACAAATATATTTATGAATTAAGGAATGCAATCTTTGCAAACCGTGGCTTAGTGTTCATGAATTGATTCTTACGAATCAATCCGATTTTGATTCAATTGGTTCGTATATATTTCTCTGAGATAGTGAACAATTGAACAACTCTATGTGAAACACAATTAGTTTCATTTGATTATCTTTCACGATTGATTGATCATTATAGTTGATTTAGAAGTGTTAGATGAATGCGGTTAATACAAAAGTGTTCATATGGCTAACTTCGGTTAACTATTATTGAGTCAATATACACGTTTAGGTATGGTTACCCATATCCAAATGAAGGTATATTTCATTTGTGTGTAACAAGCTAAGACCCATCTAATGGTGGAGAGATATTGCTTTGGTTTTAAGCAGACTTTGCTTGAATCTTAAATCAGGTTTTCATCTAACGGTGAATATTGAATGCTTTGTTCTTAGCTTTGATTGAAAGCAACCCCTGATTTGAAAGACTATATAAGGGAGAACTCTAGCAACTAGAAAACCTAATCCCAACACTTTCTTGTGTCCTAGTTGCGACTAGAGTCGATTCTCCTTTAAATTAGGTTTTTCCTAAACCATTATAGGTTAACGACTTGAAGACTTCATTTGGGATTCGTGAAGCTAGACCCAACTATTTTCTCTGTAGTTGTGTGTTCCGATCTTACTTGTTCTATCGTATTAAGTACTATCTTCTCTAAGATTTATTTGAGATTTATCTCCGGTATGTAAGATATAAAAACTAATCACAAAGCTCTTCGTCTCATTCTTTGAGATTCCGCAATAACTTCTTCTACTACCATATAATTAAGTTATTGTGGGGTGATTGATATTTCTAGGCTGCTCTTCGGGATTATAAGACCAGATTATCAATTGGTTCATGTTCACCTTGATTTATCAAAAGAAGGAACAAAAACTTCGTAGATACTTCTGTGGGAGACATACATATCTATCAGAATAGACTTATATTTGGGAGACATATTTGTTTATAAGTTTTCGACTTTGGGTCGTAGCAACTCTTAGTTGTGGGTGATATCAGCTAAGGGAATCAAGTGCGCAGAATCCGGCTTGGTTCTAAAGGCGTAAGAAACACGACTGTACCTTAATCGGTGTGAGACTTGGTAAGGTATCAACTACATGCCAGTCCAAAGTTAATTTTTAGTAGTCTAGTGTCTGTAGCGGCTTAATACAGTGTGGTGTTCAAATCGGGACTAGGTCCCGGGGTTTTCTGCATTTGCGGTTTCCTCGCTAACAAACTTTCTGGTGTCTATGTTATTTCTTTTCCGCATTATATTTGTTTATATAATTGAAATATCACAGGTTGTGCATATTCAACCAATTGTAAAATACGACCTTGATTGTTGGATATGAATTGATTGGTACTTGGGCATTGGTCTTTGTTACCGTCCAAGTTATTTCTCATATCAATCGGGCTCACATATTTCTATTTGTTCGATTGGAGATTGTATTGGGAAATTGAGATATAACTCTTTGATATCTTTCTTGGTTGAGGTCGCTTTCTAATCTGGTGCTCTCAGAATTATATTGGAGTTAGTTCATACAGATTTCCGAACTAATTATTAGGTGTGGTTGTTATACCCCCACTTTTTCAAAGCCAGTTGTTAGTATCTAGGCTTCTGTCAAGTCTTTGCTCAGTGAGGGGATTACCAACTCTTTTATTTATCCAAGTGAAAAGACATTCAGTGTAACTATGATCAGTGAGGCCAGCTTCTTCAGGTTGCTAGTAAAGAGTATCTATTCAAATAGTTGATGGTAGTAATGTGTGCATCCTCAATATTTTCACTTGAGAAAATGGGGCTTGCACGAAACTCATCACAATACTCTTTGTCGTTGACTTGAACTTTTTTATGATTGCTAATTTTTAACCTGAAATATCTCATAATAATCTCATAGAGATATCGGTGTATGTGATCTTGTTCAGTCAGCTCCAAAATCAAGAATGCATATTTGTTTGTGTTAAACCTTTTTTATTTGAGCTAAGAATATGCTTCAATCCTATGATGACACAACTATGATTTTCATGAGGAAAAGTAACTAATAATTAGCATATTTAAAAAATGTAAAAAGGTCGTCAAAATCTGTGTATTATATGGCTCACGGACGGAAAGTTCATACGAAAGCCACACCGGTTCACAGACCTTCTTAAGGATGGTCATTTCTCTTATTTAGGGTTACTTTCCTATTCTTTTCTTCTTGAAGGAATTAAACTTCAATGGCTCCTGTAACTAGAGGTATCACCAAAAAGGCTATGTGAAGGAGTCAAATCATCAAGGATCAGAAAAGAGAAATCTCATGGAGAAGAAAAAGATTTTACCTCAACTTGTCTTTTATATATTTGTTATCAGGGTAATGATTACAGGGATGCAGTGAAAAACTTTGTGTCTAAGAGGAATGATTTGAAATATCGAATCAATCTCTCCTTGGATAAGATAACTCACAATGAACACATGCTGGCTTAGTCTAAAACTACCTTGCGTAATCTGAGAGCAGAACTCAGTGAGTTAACTGACATTGTTGAAGACTTGGAAGAACTGAATGATCTCATCATTAATGAGTTCTTCAACAATGAGAAGGAATTTTCCGCTCAGGATATTCTTGTGAGAATTTATTCTTGCATTCAAGAAGGATAAGTAGGGTTTGGTATAACAAATATTGTGATTACACAAGTTATTTCCAATGATTTTCGTCTTGCATGTTTTTAGATTGATTTAAATTCTAGAGTTTTTGGAAGATGAAATTGCAGTATTATTGGTTTAATGTACTGCAAAGTCGTATGGGATATATGTGTTATTTGCTTTATATGAATTGTACTGATATCTCATATATGCTCAGAAGTTAGATCTATTATGTTTTACAAACTTTGTGAGAATTTTTTGTAATATTGATCTACTCGTGATCACACTTCTGTGTTATTACTGCACTATCAACTCCGTAAGATTTTCTTATTTTGAGTCATACCAATTAAAATTATGTCTTTGTTCGTAACTGGCATTGATATTAATTTATGTCGATGTTCAGGATACAAATCCATGTGATTTGTTAATGTCTGAAAAAATTCTTATTTTTCATTAAAGTAAGGTTACTCATGTTGTTCTCTTGGGAATGACATAAAATGGGGGAGAGTTCTTAAATAAACTTGTGTTTAATCGCTATATCTTTGTGGGGAGAGTGGATTCTAAAATTTTCAAGTCTGTTGACTGTGAACCAGGAAAGGTACGCATATCTAGTATGCAAACCGGAAAAGATCTGTTGGTTTCAAAATCAAATGAGGTACGCATACCATAAAAGATATGTGAGTTCCTGAACTCAACTTTGTCTTAAGGGTATCTATGCCCGTTACATGTACTATGACAAGAATATTCATGAACATGTATAGTACACGTACCAGGTACACGTACTTACCCTAACAAATAGTTTCAGATGTATCCAAATTATTTCTAGAAGATAATCACCATTTGAACAACTCTCCGAAAACATTATCTAGATATTTTTGATCATATGTGTGATTCAAGAAAAGTCTTAAAATGTTATATGAAAATGGTTAAGCTTATCCTTCAATTGGCTAGTTTCGTCTAACCTACATGAACAAGTCATTGTACACGGTTCGGTTACGGTTCATCCTAACAAGAGTGTATATTCTATTATGTTAATCACAAGTCAAGTTTTTTCATCTAATGGTGATTATTAATTGCTTGGTTCCAAATCTATCTTAGCTTAAATGTAAAACAACATTGACCTTGAAAGTCGATAAAAGGAGAACTTCAAACAACTGGGATCTTTGAATTACTGACATTATTCTTGTGTATCCTAGTTGTAAACTAGAGTCGCCCTCTTCTTAAAACCCTTATAGGGTTTAGCTACTAAAAAGACTTTACATGGGGATTCGTGAAGCCAGATTCAACTATCTTTATCGTGATAATTCGAGTATCCTGATCTTGTTTTGATTGTTGAGTTGCTCACTCAAACAAGATAGATTGAAATTACAAAGTATATTCATCTCGGACTTTGTGATTCCACAAGTTTCGACTTGTGAGGTGAATAATAATCTAGGCTGCTCTTCGGGAGTTATAAGACTAGATTTTAAGGTTTGCCAGACTTTGTCTATTGCAATCGATTTCCTACCTCACCTTGATCTTTGACCAGAATGGAAATCACATATAGGCTTATCTGTGGGAGGCATATTGGTTTAAAGTCTTCAATTGAATTGAAGCAACTCTTAGGCTGTAAAGGACCTCAACTAAGGAATCATTTGCGCAGAGTCCTGATGGGATTCAATAGGCATAAGGAGCACGACTGTAACTGAATTGCTGTGACGGTTTGATTCTGTCTCAACTACTTTGGGATATTATCTATTACTTTTGACACTTATGATTAAGCTTCTGATTAATTGGGTTCGAACATTTGTGCTGACATTGTGTATTTTTGTGTTATCCGGGGGTTGCTTGTGGATATATATGTTGGGCTGTTCCGGGGAATGGATATGGATTTGGTAATGGATTTCCTGGGTAAGAAGAGAAAGAATCCAAAATGGTTCCTCCAAGAACTTAAGTAGTATTAAAATTGTAGTTGAGAGTTAGCTTATGATTAAGGGGGTAGGTTTTGAGTTTTTTTGAAATTCTGGTACAAGTTTTGGGAATAAATTTTCGGTGAAGTTTTAGCAAGACTGGACAATAAATCTAGAGAGACTAGGATTCATCCAGGGATATTTGGATAGGTATTGAAGCAAGTGGGAAGCAAGGTTAAGGGAGAGAACAAATATTAAATAAGATAGGAGATTACCTCCAGAAAGATCATAAGAAACAAGGACATTGTTGATAAGTTTCCACTAGATAGTTGCACAGTGTTGTTGATAGTCACACTGATTTCGGTATTTTTTTCAATTCGAGACATTAGCAATTTCAGTAATTCCAGTAATTTGAGCAATTGAATAGGTGATTATGACGGTATTCTGAATACAATCAGTAATTTGGTTTCCATTAGAATTCATGATTGAGAAAAAAAACAATTCAGGTGAATTTTTTTATGAGGATTCTGACAAAAAAAACAGTAAAAACCAGTTGTTAGACACCAAAAAGCAAGAGCAACGGTAAAAAAAAAAGAACAGTTAAGCATAGAGAGAAGAGAGATTTGTACACTTCAAGACTTAACAGGATGGGCCATTGAAGCATGGTGCATAGTAGGTGGCTTTAATTCAACAACAAGAAGATAAAACAGAACAGTTTTTTTGGGGAACATGGGTTTTTTGAGGGGACCATGATTTGATTAGGCCACCTTCTCTATAATTATAAGGGGTGTCCTAAAAGATGGAGATGACTAGTTTACCCTTTTACCTAATTAAAATTATAACTAATCTACAACTTCTTCTTCCTCTATTCTACAATTTTTCTTCTTCTCTTCTTCATCAATATATGATCATCTAAACCTGATCGTATACAAATCTAATCAAAATCATCAAATTTTCATCGTCGTCGATTCATTGAGTTTTCATCGTCGATTAATCAATCTTTTATAAACAAACCTATCCATAAATATTTTCCCACAAACCCATTACTTCTAATTCGTTTTTGATTGAAATTTTGAGTCGTAGTCGTCAAAATATGTTGAATTTGGAGGTTACAGTAGTAAGTTCGGTTAGGATAATTTTGAAAAAAACCCTAGTTTTACAACCGAACTTTTAAAAATGAAGAACACGAAGAATAATTCGGCTAAGAATTTTGTTTGTCCTGACCGAACACCTGAGTTCGGTTGAGTCGCAAAAATAATTTCAAAACCGAACTCTTCTCTATATAGCCAAATGTTGAGTTTGGTTTAATCGCAAAAAAAATCCTAACCGAACTTTACTCAGAAAACCTATATAATGAGTTCGGTTAACTCGCAAAAATAATTTCAAAACCGAACTCTTCTATGTATAGCCAAATGTTGAGTTCGGTTTAATCACAAAAAAAAAAAATTGCGAACTTACCGAACTCTGTTGTTTAAAGTTCGGTTACAACGTGGTCGAGTCGACTGAACCGAACAAACTCTGTAAACTCAAGCATAGTAGTTCGGTTACATTTGATTTTTCATCAGCTAGCCGAACAAACAAAAACTCCATTAAAGCTCTGGTTCGGTTGCCTGTGATTTTGGATTTATTAACGGAACTGCATTTGCAGAAAGTTCGGTTACATGTTCTTCATATAATCTAACCGAACTTTGTTGACCTGGTTGAAATTGTTTTGTTACAATTTTGATTTTGAAGATATTTTAGGCCATTTATAACAACATTCACTAAGTTACAAGCATACTTCGGTACCCAGAGGATGTTTTTTCTCCATATTCACCCATCTCAAAATAATTTTTTTCTCCATCTTCTTCTTCTTCTATCACTTTAGTCACTCAATAATTCTACTTTAAAAAAAATAATCTATTAATTTAACCTTAACCAATGATTAATCACACTAACTAATCATTATACAAAAATAATCAGGAAATTAATTTTGATATTAATATAAATATTTAGATAAGGGGTGACCTAGAATTACTTCTAATGTCTTACCTAAAATAAAATAATGGTCCCAAAAAAAGGTTGTTCCCAAAAAACCGTTCATAAAATAGGAATAAGGCTTGAGGTTCAAAGTCAGAGAGATATTCGTTTAATGAATTCATGGCCTCTCACGACTCACTAGTGACTAGACCTTCCAGGTAATGGGGGTTTGTGCACTTATAAAATCTACAAGATGACCCAATTTTGTGCACGTTGGATAGAGTGCTTGTCTTACCACAGTTTGAGGGTGCATATCTAAACTCTGCTTAAGTGATGTTATTTAGAGACACATCCGATCACTCACCTATCTTATTTATGTCTAGCAACTCAATTAGACAGAAACCTCCTCTTAGAGTAGAGAGTTTTTGGTTCTTGAACAAAACTTTTCTCCTTAATCTACAAGAGTGGGGGAATGCCTTGGAGTACATTGGATTCTCTAGTTTTGTATGGGCTTAGGCTAAGAAACCAAGGAATGTAGTAAAATTTTGAAAAAACGATTTTTTGGGGACGATGGTTTTTTTTGGGGACCATGGTTTTATTTTGGGTAAAGGCATTAAAAGTAATTTTAGGTCACCCCATATCTAGTTATTTATTTAATACCTAATCTACCTTCTTAATTAATTTTAGGTTATGATTAGTGAATGATTTAGTTAAAAACAATTAGTGAAATTAAATTAAAAGATGGGTTTATTATTAGTTGAGTAGAATTATTGAGAGAGTAGATTTAGAGAAGATGAAGGAGAAAAACATGGAAAATAATTTTTTTTTCCAATTCACTAAGTTTGAGTGTTCAAATGATGAAAACTCATCTGATTCTTCATCTCCATCCTCTCCTAGAATATTTGTTAATCTTCAAAATGATCCGGATTTGAACTGGATTTTGAACAGTTCGGTTACTTTATACGAAGAACAAGTAACCGAACTCATCTGAAGTTGTAGTTCGGTTGCCCCGTGAGATGAACAAGTAACCGAACTCATCTGAAAGTGTAGTTCGGTTACTTGTTCCAAACACGCAGGTTACCGAACTCTCAAATAATATAATTTCTAGGAGTTACAGCGTTATGTTCGGTTGGTTCTCAACTAACCGAACTTTGGTGTACAAAGTTCGGTTGGTTCGCAAACTGCATGCACTTTTGATCTAACCGAACTTTACGTAATATAAGAGTATATAAGTTTACAAAGTTCGGTTCTTTCGCAAACTTGAACCTAACAGCTAACCAACCGAACTCTGAGTTCGGTTTCTGCGATAAAATTGTGAAGTTACCGAACTTAACAAACAAAAAAAATGTGAAGTTCCAGCGTCTATTGGCTAAGTTCGGTTACTTTGTAGTTTTAAAAGTTTTTGCGAACAAACCGAACTCTATTGGCTAAGTTCGGTTATTTTGGAACTCAACATAGTGGCCACAACAACACAGTTCGGTTATTTTTTATTTTCTCTAAATTGGCAGAGAAACTTCCGGATCTATGGATATGTTCAATTCTATTATTCAGGGATTTTATATTATTGTGAATACTACCGAAAACATTGGAATTCCACCGGGAAAGATCACTGGAAAGAAGTTGAAGTTTAGAACACAAACTATTTTCCTGATTATTATTTGAGTATAGACTCCAAGAGTTGATTACCATAGAGGAGAAAGTAGGATGAGTTATCCAAGATCTTAAGCACCTAAAGGGTTTTTGAAGGATTTGTTTGTCAAGGTGAGAGTGAAGGAGAAGCGGAGTATGATAAGAACCAACTCTCGGAAGGTGACTTATCTTAGTGTCTGGAAAACTTTGAGTCCATTGGAAAGACGTTAACGCTCTGTCAATTCTTTCACATATATTCGCATCCCCTTGTCTGTTATTTGACCATATGAATGGTGCTCCCTCGTAACCAGCATCTTGAAGGCACATTGAGTCTATGGTTTGAACTATGAACGACTTGCTGCTGGAGCTAGATTTATTTCCACCTTGTTTTTCATATGGGTCAAGAATAACATTTAAATCCCCGATTAGAAGCCAGGGTTTATTGACCTGTTGAGCAATATTATCAATATAAGACCATTGTTCAACTTTCGCCTCCGCTTCTACTACACCATAAACAAAAGTAATTAACACTTTTATCTCTCCAATCTTAGAATCAAAATGACAAACATTAAAGTTTGCGGAAATTAGTCGCATTTCTATATTATTATGCCACGCAATTGCTAACTCTTTTGCTATTCCCACAGACGGAATTATAAACCAATCAGGAAAATGGTTTTTTTTTTGAAAAATAACTCCATCCTAGACTGTGGAGCTTTAGTTTCAGCTAGGAAAACTATGTCTGGTTTGTAATATTGGTTTAAATAGCTGAAATGGTCTTGAGTAATTGGAGTCCCAATACCTTGTACATTCCAAGAAAGAAGTTTCATTGTATAAGAAAAAAACATCAGCGTAGAGAAAACACAGAGAAAGAAACCAGATGAAAAGTTTAGAGGGACCTAAGACCCACAGGGAAACTAGGATAAAAAACAGCAAACAAGCACAAGCCAAAACAAATAAATCAAGAATTTTTCTGTAAAAAACAAAGGAAAAGAACACAGGTGTCTACAAAAGTGCAGAACTGGTAAGAAATACAAAAAAGCCTGCAAAAAGAGTAAGCACCTAAACAAGATTTCAAACTGTAAGTCAGAAAACTGCACAGTACTGGGAAATGCAGTAAGTTGGATGAATTGCACAGCACTCTAAAAATTTGATAACAGTAGCACCAAAGGTAATAAACTTAACTTGACAGTCAAAAGAAGAAGAAGAAGAATAAAAACTACAGAAGAAACAGAGAGAAAACTAAGAAAACTGAAAATTCTATATTACAGAACTTAAAAGGAATTACAACTAAAGGAAAGCTATATTACAGATCTAACTAAGAAGATACAACCTAAAGATAAACAAAAGACAAGACAAAACAAAAGTAAGAAAACAAACTAAGGTGAAGGTAACACACAAATTCAAGCAAAAAGATAAACCACATAGGCCCTGAGAGTTCCTGTCACTAAAAGGTTTGAAATAGATTCTTCCTTCAACTGTTGGAGTGTGCACCATTTTCTTTTCCTTGTAATTCAGCTGAACTGTATTGTACAGAGAACCATTGATGAGGGTGTTCATGAAGAGTAATTGTTGGTTCAATCACTATGATATCTCTAGATTCAGCAGGTTCAGTCATAGGTTCTACTTCGTTGCTTCTCAGACTTTTTGGGTTAGGCAAAGATGGGTCTTCTTGAAAGAAGTTCTCCATAGTGTTCCAATTATTCCAATAGATGTGATCAGAAGGAGAGACTTGTAGCTGGGAATGGCATAAGTTGGAAAGTAAGGAGGAGCTAGGTAACAAATCATGTGTGGCTCATGCTGAGAAGGGACCTTTGGAGAAGATCCGTCTTCTTGACTTGCTAACTCTTCTTCTAGCTGCTTCTGAAGATCATTGAATGTCACTTCTGAAACAAGTGGATTTGAAGATGTTGATAATGAGTCTTCAGTCCATTCCATACCCTCCTGCACCATAGCTGGTTGGAATTCCTCATTGATATGTGCATTCTCTGCCTGGAACTGAATGTTTGCTTCATATTGTTGTTGCAAGGATGCCATATATGCATCAGCTTCTGCTTGTTGGATCTCAGCCTGATGCTGAGCTAATTCAAATCCAGCACAATCACTGATCTTATGGCCAATCAAGTCACAGAAGCCATAAAAGAGATTTGGGAAATTATGAAATTCAAAATTCACCCTATTTATGAAACCAAGAGCATTTTCAGCATTAATCGAAAATCGAATAGGCTTCCTAATGTTGACCAGGGCTTAAACTTGAATGGAAAACCTACCATCATGGTGTCGAAAAGGAAAACCAAATGAAAAGATGTGACCATTCACCGAGAAATACCTCCTTAAGTTCTAACTATTAACTTGCTCAGGAAAAGGTTAAGAATGGAAATAAAGAACATTTCCATTATTGGGAACCAATGCTTAATATCATCTGTAATTTCAAGCTTTTTAATACACAAAATATCCCCCAAAACTCTCCTAGAATCTAGCGATAAAACATGATTCATCTCATGCTCAAATTGAAAAACGAATAAGCAACACAGCAAACCTGCTTTTACTAGTTATTCTAACAGAAATCCCACCTTGTATTTTCCAGATGAAAAAGAGGGCTTTCCTAATATCAAAGTTTTTTCTATCAGCTGGGATTGGATCTATAAATCTTCCCAGAAGAGTGCTAGTCCACAGACGCTTATTAAAACAAAATCATTACCACTGTTTAAAACCAGAGAGTTATGCAGTTGATCAGAAAGTTGAGACACATCACCATGCCAATCACACATGATGATACAGACAAAAACCCAAACAACAAAATGCCACAGAGAGCTGAGAAAAATCTTTAGATAAAAGAAAACGAAAATTAGAGCTACTAAAAAAGAAGAGCATGAGATACAGAACATGGGGTAAGCAAAACCCAAAATCATAGAGATTAAAAAGGGAAACGATTGTTTGAGCAGCAAGGAAATCAGAAAAATAATTCACAAATTTAATTCCCAAAGAAATCATGATTACCGAGCTTAGGAAATTTAACCTAGGATTAGGCAAGGGATTAGCTAGGTTCTGCAATTGAACAACAGGTATAAACAAATTTGAGAAAAGATTGCTAATTGTCAAATTACAATTAAGAAATTCGATTAAACAAAGGCATCAAATCTAGAGAAGATCTATTAGGGTGAACTGAATACGTAAAGTCCCAACAATAGGTTAATTATATACCCTGTATAGCCATTAAAGAAATCTCTGTATAACCAGTTTAAGCGTGTTGAAGATGAAGTATTACTGGCCATTAAAGAAATCTCTGTATAACCAGTTTAAGCGTGTTGAAGATGAAGTATTATTGGAAAAGATTTTGTTGCAGAGTACATAAGTTTCTCCGCCTCCATTTTATATTACTTTGAATCCGTGTCAAACTGAAATTAGTGAACAATTTCCCCTAGGGCCTATGTAAAACCGATTAGTTACTCATGCCGTGAGAAGAATCGAAAAAATCAAAGAAATTTTTGAAGAAATCTTAAGGATGAAGGGGGAGAACGGGTTATTTTTTGGGGTTTTTCCGTGGGAAAGAAAAAGAGGTTTTCTCTCTAGAACAGCTAGATTACTTGTGCTTTTTGCGGGTTTGTTATTGATTAAGATAAAGATGATTATATAGGGTTTAATTTTGATTTTAGAGAGTTAGGGTTTGTGCTGTTCTTCCCTAAATTAGAAATTAGGGTTTATAAGAAGAACTTAGAAGGGAAAATGAATTGTGTGGCATGAGTTGATGATAGAGACATAGAAGTTATGGAAGAATGTTAAATCAAGGTTCATGGTGCTGCTACTGTTGAGGTTCAGGGTTTGAAGATAAAGAAGAACTTGGATTTATTGGTGGAGTTAATGAAGAGCTGAAGATTATATGATGGGTTTGTGTGTATGTTCTTGATGTGGATGTGTTGTACCAAAGGAAGGAGTTTTGATGACTGTTAGGATGTTGTTGAGTAACTGAAGTTGAGATGAGTTGATATATGACAGTGATGTAGGATTTTGAGATGAGAATGAGAAGTATGGAGATTGAATCATTGGAAGTGATGATGTTGAATTGGATTGTGTTGAGCTGGTGTTGCTGAGATCATGTAACTGTTTATGAGAACTGTTAGTAATGAGGCCTAAATATTTCTTAAGTCTTTAATGAAAAGGTGGATCTCTAACTAGTAGTAGAGAACTGATATTGAAAATGATTGGAGATTGAGCTTATCGTGACTGATGTGTGGAAGATTTGAATGAGTTAGGTTATGATTCAGCTGAATTGGTTTTGTTGTAAGATTTCCTAGGTTTGTATCTCAGATAATATGATGGGTGTTAGATGGATGTTGGAGCTGAACTTAGTGGTGGTGATTGATTGGGAATGGAACTGCAGGTGATGATGTTGTTTTATGAATGAGTTACAAGTGAAGATGTCAAGTGGTCATAGGTGTTGATATTAGTGTGTGTGTTAAGAGATTTCAAGTGAAGTCTGGTATTATTGTTGCTGGTGTTAGGAATTGCAGGTACAAGTGAAATGGAGATGAAGATAGTGTTAAGGTTGATCATAGTTTAAATGGATGGGGTATTGTTGGTATAACTGTGAAGTTTAGTTGAATTAGATACGATAGTTTGTAATGGGAAATATAATGGTTGAATAGATTGGTGTTGGATGAGTTAGGTTGAGTTTGTTGTATGTAGAGGAGTCAGGTTGAGTTTGTATTCATGGTATGTTTGTGTTCAGCTAAACCTGTTCTGGTGCAGATTTGCCTTTTGGCCTGTGCAATGGCTCAGACCAGTGTTCTTTGCTCAGTCAGTCTGTCTGCGCAGTTAATCTGACTAAGTTGAATCAGTGTTAACTCACTGAGTTTACCTGTCTTGACTGAGTTGAACCATTTGACCCGATTTCCTGTTTGACTCAGTGGACCAGTTGACCTTGACCTTAACTAAACGTTGACTGTTAGTTGGCCTGTGACCTGACAAAGACTATTATTGACTATTAGTTGACTCAGATGTACTGGACCTTGTGTTAATGGGCTGGTTGATGGACTTGGACTTAGAGACAGTTTTCTCTTTAAACGTGAATTGGACCCTTATGGTCCGAATTAGCCTTTGGTTCCTTCTACAAAGTTGTAGATATTCATAAGACTATTTCTAATGGACTATAGAACCAACCCAACTGAATTAGTAAACATTAGCTATGCTAAATATAGAGAATGAAGAGGTATAAATCTATAAATGGGCTTAGAACCATTAGATAGCTCACTTAACCTATATTTATGAGAATATGTTATGAACCTTGTATGAGCCTGTTGGCTAAACTCGTAGAGTGATTGTGTGATTAACAGTTAGTCCTTAACGACAACGATCGAATCAAATGATGAACTAGTGGATTGAAGATCTCGAGGTAGGCGAGGCTTGTCATCAAATCAGGTGGAAACTCTGTAACCTTGTTGTAATCATTAAGCTTTCTTCTATCTGCGAGCATGATGAGTCTTTACTATCTGTGTGCACGATTGTGTGTACTTTGATGTACTATTCTTGTATCTTTGAGTATGATGTATATGTGGTATCGGTATGTACGATGTTTGCTATGAAGTGTTTGTGTGTGATATGCCTTGTGAGATTTCCTTGCGAGGAGTGTCTGTGTTTCCCCACGACTCCTTGCTAAGTTAAGTAAGGCGAATGCTCTTCCGTCGACAATATTATTTAGTAGGGTGGATGCTCTTCCGTTTGAATATTATATCTTTTAATTCTATTTCCTTAAGAAAGTATGGCGGATGCTCTTCCGTTTTAATATTACTTAGTAGGGCGGATGCTCTTCCGTTTGAATATTATATCCTTTTAATTTATTATCTTAAGATAGTATGGAGGATGCTCTTCCGTTTTAATATTACTTAGTTTGGCGGATGCCCTTCCGTCTTAATATTATATATACTATTTTATTTGAGGGAAATCACTCGTGTGCATATTATACTTGTTTGTCTAACTATATGATCTTAATGGTGATATTCTGAATCATGGTTTGTATGGGCACTCTGTGTGGATGATGTTATTATTATTGATTGCGGTTGTTCTGATGTCGTCTTCTCCAATGAGTTTGGCGAGGTTAGAATGACACTTGCTTATTGATGCATGAATCGTTGTCTTCTTTAGTTCATGACTGCTCTTTAAATTACTGTTATTTTTTAGAACTATGGAGCATGTTAGTGATTACTTGAGAGTTATATGTTTCCACTGAGCACCCTATTGGGATGATGTGCTCACTTGTTCCCACTTCAGTTTCAGTTACCAAAAGAAATGGTGCACGTGAAGATATTCGTTTCGTAGCGTAAAAGTCTTAGTGAACTGAAGATGTTTATTCATCTTTTATATATGTATTCTTTCTTTCTCTGTAAAACAACACATTATTATAATCATATCACACGAGAGACCTTCATTTATATAATATCACAGAGTTTGAATTTTGTTATTAGCGCTATATGTATTTATGTTTTCTTAAAATCGGTAAACTAGGTTTGATGCTTTAATTAGATTGTAATCCTATAAGTTAAGCAGATGATTAGGTTGGGGCGTCAGAGAACACCTTCTTTAAAGAATTTGTTTATTCAACAAGGAGCTTATCAGTTTCATTTAAAGAGGTATCGTTTTCGGTACTAATTAGTAAACTAAATCAACTCAAGAACCAAATAATTTATTGAGCAATGGAAGGAAATATAAACCAGGGAGAAGAAAATCTGCCACTAATCAGATGACAGATAAAGTTAATGGAGAAAGATATTAGATGGATAGTAGATGCCTTAACTAGAAGTATGAAATGTGCTATTGAAGATGAAGATTATTGGATCTGGTCTGGGACTTCAGTTGTTCATGGTGGAGGTGCGGCGGGGAACGGTGGTGAAACGAAAACAGAAAAGTCAAACCATAATATTACCTTTCAAAACACAAAATTGGTCAATTAGCTAAAAAATAATAATTCCTGGGTGAAAAAACCTGCAAAATTTGTTATTGTTTAAATTGACGAGAATTTAAAAGATACTTTCCAGTTAACCATTTTGGTAATTTTCGCAGAAAAATTTAAATAAACTAAATATTTTTGTCTAAGATACCCTTAAAATGATATAATTTCTAGCGTAAGAGTTATTATTGAGAAAAAAATTTATATGTTTGTTAAATTACAATTACTACTTATAAACAGTAAACGCCCAGCTTCCGAAGCGTGAAGAAATCCAATTAGGGAAAATTGGGGGGAGACCCAAAAAAAATAATATTCTTATTGTCATGCCCACAATTAATTTTGGGTACCGTGACACCCATAATTATTTTCATGACACCCATAATTATATGAAATTATTAAAAATGTCTGCATGACGGATTATGCATCTGCATGACGGGTTATGCATTACGAGTATAATTGGAAACGCAACTTGGATATAACATATCTAAAAATCCGCGCCTTGGAAATTTACAAATTTTATATCGTTGGAAATCTTTTAAAGAGAGCTACGCAACGAGTACAAACAACAATATCAAATTTTTGTTTTTCACGAAAAATCGGAGGTGATCATCATTTTAGGGAAAATTTTCGAAAACTGACTGCATATTCATTATGCAGCCTCCAAAAAAGATGCATAACACATTATGCAGACGCATAACAAATTATGCAACCATTTTTTCGACTGCATAACAAGTTATGCATCTATAACAAGTTATGTAGCCATTGTTTTGATTTATTTTAGTGCGTACATAAAAAAAATTGATGCATAATGTAGTATGCATCTATTTTCTCGACGCATAAAAGATTGTGCAACAATTTTCTCGATGCATAACGCATTATGCAGTCATATTTTCGGATGCATAAGAGATTATGCATCCATTTTCTCGAATGCATAACATGTTATGCAAATATTATTATAGGTCAATAACGTGTTATGCAACCCTTTTTTTTTGTTGGTTTCAATACTAACAAAAAGTAGCTGCATAACGTGTTATGCAACCATTCTCTGTACTGCATAACAAGTTATGCAACAAAAAAAAGACTGCATAACTTGTCATCCATCTACAATAATAGTTGCATCACGTGTTATGCAATTATTTCCGGGACTGCATAACAAATTATGCAACAAATTTTTATCTTGGCAGGTTGCGGTGCGTTTATGGAGAGTATTTCTTACCTCCATTCAATTTGGTTACCTTCCCATCTCATCAGGTTGCACTAGTAGTACTTTTCCCACAATATCAAGTTTGAGAAACTCAACATCAAAGAACTTGGATACACTAATTACGAAGAGGGGAAAGTTTCAGACAACAATCACATTAAGCGCAATCCAAAAGACAGAAGCTACACTTGAAAAGTTCGACTTCTCCAATATTCCTAATCACATTACCACTTTCAACACTACGCCCAGTGCTAAAGCTCGACTTTCCAATACCCACCGCACCAAAAACGTTCTCTGTTCTTCCTCCAGCTGACGAGCAAACCTCAAAGGGTCCCTGACTAGCCACTTTCATCTCCAGCTTAACTGCTCGTATCTTCTTCAAGTCAAATCAACAGCTACACACCAATTTCGTATCTCCCAACTCCGGCCAACTAAACAAATCCAATTTCAGTCAGAATAAGAATCACCACTTCCATCATGCACTTCAGCCATCCTAGCTAGCAGATTCCAGGCTTCACTCCATCGATTGCACCCTGAACATCGTCATTGCTAACTGCAATTATCTTAGCCTTCAAAAACCCTTGATATCATAAGCATCCTTCGAGTACAGACGACTGCAACAGCTCGCAAACGAACCCCATGAATCCAGCGACGTTGCTGCTTCAGTTCGAGTAGAAGCTTGATTCCATCCTCACTCCTGTCTGAAATCTTGTTGCCAATCTGCTCTTAATCGAGTACCGAGATACGCCTATATAGATTAACCACTTGCTGTCAACGATAGATGGAACCCAAGCCTTCGAAGTTTCTCTTTAATTAACTTCCTCAGTCTACCCCCATGATCAAGGCGGCAACATATCAACTCTTTATCTCAGCCATCACAGTAGCCAGCCTTATCTTCTTCTGGCTCGAATTCCTGCCACAATTTCTCTCGTAAAAAATCACGAAATTAACACCAGCAGAACCCATTTCTAGACCACGGCTGACAAGATTCATCACCACCGACTGCCAGCTCTCTATGTCGCGAATTCAAATCACCAACACCAGCAGATTGAATCCAACGCTGTCACAAAACCCATCAGGAACTGGTATGGATCAACTGATTCAGTCTTGAATCTCCACTAAACTGTCTAACGAAAGTATGGGTTTGAACAGATCTAATGAAAGTCGAATCAAACAGTAGAGTGGAGAGAAGAAGAAAATGAATCGAAAATGAACAAAAAAAAAAAAAAAGACCGAAACCTAATTTTAGAAAATATGGGTTTGGGAGTAAGTTTTCCCCCAAAAATGGGTGCGCGTCTGAAGTTTTCTGTCCGTGGGTTTCTCAGTGGAAAAATCTGGGAGAATGGGTCTCACCGTAGTTTTCACATCCAATTAAGACCTCGTAGAATTGCCAGGCCCAGATACCCAACTTCTAAAAATGACGTGAAGAATTGTTAGGCCCAGATATCCAATTTCTGAAAATTTCTTTTCGTTGCTGTAAAACCATCAAAAAATGACGGGACTTCATACTGATTTCTCAAGCAGGTGAACTGAAAAACTAAAGGATTCAGTATCTTTAACTGAAAAATACTTCCATAGCATTCGACGAAGTCACCAACTATCATTAACCAATCACTTTTTTTTTTTTTTTTTAAAGTTATGACAACAAAAGTAAAGTATAATTACTATTCTTAGGAGTAGAAATTGGCAAGTCGCATTTATATCTGAGAGATTCAAAGACAATCACACATACGCAATAAATCAATAGAAATGTCTAGCAATGCTTGGAAGTATGTCGCAGACTACAACATGTTTCATTGATGAAAAAAATGACGGCTTTCAATCTGTAATGAAAAAATACTCTGAATTATGAAAAATTGGGGGGGGGGGGGGTCCAAAACCAATCAACCAGCGACAAGCTGATGACAAGTACAAGTGCTATGCTTAGCTTAAGTCCATTCGGTGTGGAATGCTGTCAACATGATGCACATTTATATACACTTGAACAAGGAAACCAATAGTTAAAAAAAAAAAAAAAACAGGAACAAGGAAACCATCTAATCTAAAAAAATAAGGGAATGAAGAAACTAAGGTTGAATATCAAAAGCACAAGAAGGACAAGGGAAAAATATACCCAATCAACATAGGGATGCAATGGACAAATTAAATGACATGATAAACCCAAATCTACACACCCAATCTGACTTTGGGGTTAAGGATGTTCATCCTTGATCACAATCCAAACATTAAGAACATAGTAAGCCCTGGACTATATTAATTAAGAGGATGAAAAAAACAGTAAGTTGTGCATACCTTTCATTTTAGACATATAAAAAGAAATACTAAATCCGAGTACCCATTGAAACATAAATATGAAACATAAACTAGTTTAAACAGGATGATACGAGCTTCATCCTAATTTATAATGGATGAAACCAAATACACCCAATCTAAAACAGGATGGAATCAGTTTCATCCTCATTTAAAATGACTAAAAATTCAAATTCAACCTAATCTAAACATGAAGAAACCAGTTTCATCTAATTTAAAATGAGTGAATCTGAAATTAATCCATTCCAAACAGAATAAAATCAATTTCATCTTTGTTTAAAATGAGTGATACCAAATTTAACAATCTAAGATTCATCCTAAACATAGATGAAACCGGTTTCATCTTAGTTTAACATGGGTGAAACCAAATTCAACCCAATCTAATATAGGATGAAACCAGTTTCGTCATGTCTATCCAACCCAATCTAACACAGGATAAAACTAGTTTCATCGTGTCTAGATTAAACAAGAACTTTTTATGCAAGGAAAAAATATGCTATCTCTACATTTTCAAAATAAAATAAATCAATATGCACATTTAAACACATGATGAATCAAAGTTCATCTAAGTTTGAAACGGGACGAAATCATGACAGGACGAACCCATGTTCATTTTGATCAAACTAAACATATAAAAATTAACATATGTATAGGTGCATAAATTTTTTAATTAAGATGAACAAATTTGAAATCAATTGTAATAAAAAGCATACTTAAGGTTAAGAAATTTACCAATTTGAACGTAGTCTTCGTTTCGTATCTTCTGAAATCGATTTAACACAAAACTCTAACATTTTAGATTAATAAATTTGAGAAATTTTCATTAAATTAGGCATTAAAAAAAAAAAACTTTTAATGGATATGTTGTTGATACCTATGATGGTGTTGTTGGATAAAAATGATGATGGCGATGGTGGTGTTTGTGATTTGTGGAGGAGATAGTGATGGTAGAGGAATATGATGTTACTGATTTGATAATGGAAACAGTGTAAAAAAATGACGATGGTACTTACTGTTTGATAATGGACAAGATGAAGGTGGGGACGCTGGTGGTGGTGGAGAACGAGAAAGTTGGTAGTAGCTTTTTTGGATCTGGTTTTCATGGAGATGACGGAGAAGACGAGAAGAAATATTGAGAAGAGATATTAAATAGTGTGATAGAAAGGGTATTTCAGTCAGTTTTTAGTTTTATTAGTTCCGTCCATATCACCCATGCCGACAACTTGCTCGTCCATCAGGACATGAAAATACCTTTCCCTAGGCATATGACCCAATTTCTCTCTTCAAAAAAACTCGCTTTTTGGTCCTTATACGTTTATCAAATCTGGCCCTATATCTAGCTTTTTGGGGCCCTGTATTCAATTGCGGTTTTTTGACTGATGAGAATAATAACTTTATAGTCAATCAAGGGCCATTATTGGTTGTTGGGAAGGGGGAGTTTCTTTAGGAGACAATGGCCCCCCACCAGGTCTCACTCATTTTATCTCTTGTATACGTTTCACTTTGCAGTCTTGCGCACACATCCCACATTTCCTCTTCTTTTTGTTCTTTTTTTACCTTCCAAATTCTCAACACTAGTAATTCATTTTTCATGTTAGTTGGAAGGGGATTTTTTGTTTCTCTTCATGTTTCTCCGTTGCTTAAACGTGACCAAAATTCAACAAACACTTTAATAAATGGAGAAACAGTAACAAAAAATTGTTGATAAACACAAATGATTCAGGTGAAATTCAAATCCAAGTTAAAAAATTTATAAGAAGAGTTTCATTTTGCATTTAGGTGTTCATATATAATTGGTGTTGGAGTTGAAGCATAGGCCAAAACGACAACAAAGGTACAAGTTAGTAGGATCAATGGCAATGAACTTAAACTAAGTGGTGTTGATGATAAAGCATAGAAGTTGGATAAGGATGTTTGAAAGAGGCAACAAAGTTGCTGAATTTTAGAAATATACGAAACCAAGTATGTTAGGAGGTCCTAGCCGAGTATTGTTGATGCATGCAGCAAAACCAGTAACAAGCATAGCGTGCTTACTACTTGGTTGCGTTCAACGAGTACGTTGAACATGATGGTCAGGGGAGGTTTATTACGAGTCATAACATCGTCCGAACAATGATGCATATTGGCAGTCACAATTGAGCTTCCTAAAGGAAGGCAAGACATGACAAATGTGACATGCGATGCTGCATTAATGCTTCTCCGATGAATTGAGTTAGCCCGGCTCAAGGATGATTGAAAAATATGGAATAGGCAAAGAATTGGCATATGCATTGGTCCAAGGCCTGACCAAGCCTGGACAGTTCACCCATGTTAGAGCATAACTCAGTTGAACTCACTAAGCATTGGTATGTCAAGTTTGGTTGTCATGTTTTAGTGACTCAAAACTCATCTAAAGTCGCTTGATTGTATATTAGAGTCAACTTCGTTTAGGTTAGACTAGAAAGTTTAGGAATGTTGAGACATACAAGTATTACTCCGAAGACCTGAAGAAAGTGATGAAGAAGCAAACTACAATGACAACATCATCCTTCCTCTTGAGGTTAGTAATATTGACTTGAACTGTTTCATTCCTAACGTATCTTTCAAGTCGTGCTATATTGAAAACATAACTGCGAAGCTGTATATATTGTACATATTGTATGATACTCTAGTGATGTGACATGGTCATATTTATATGATCATAGTATTAGGAAATTAGACTACGAAGTATAACACTTATTTTTTGAACTTCGTAGATAGGACATCGATATAATCTTGTATATATTGTTATGATTATGTGAATAGCTTATGGTGAAGATTTCATCCTAAGAAACAAAGTTTTACATTTTTTTAAAGGAAGTACATCATGAACTTGTTTTATGAATCGAAAGGGAAATCTCTAGGCTTATTGGCACGTCTATTCATTGCAAATATTTGGATTACCAATATGTGTGAGATGGTAGAACCGATCGCAACTTTGTTATGTATCTTGGTACAACTAATCACAAGTGCCTGACTTATGATTTGGATGACTAGTTTTTATTAATTAGTGTAACCGATCCTAAGTAATCACCATGAGATGGTATGATCGATATTTGTAATTGATGTCACCGATCCTAGTAATTGGTGTGACCTATCACAGAGTGTTGTGTAATCGATCCTTGTAATTGGTAACCGGTCCTGGTAATTAGTGTAACCGATCCTAGTAACTGGTGAGACCGATCACAAGAAATACCATGAGTATATGGTAACCGGATAAAACTTCATTACTCGACATACAACCACAACCAACTACTATTACTGAAGTAAACAGGGGAAGGATCCGATACCGTAGCTCCAAGCCACACGCCGCCTGGAGTTCTGTTATTAAAAGCCTTATCTCTTAAAAAGGTATGCTCGACAGGCTATCCCATAAGTCAGAGTCATACGTGCTGAGCAAAGGACAAGATATGACGATCACTTACAACTTCCTCAAGTCAAAACACGACTTCTCCACATGAAGAATTACCTAGAAGATTCCCAGAGAACTCTTCCATCAATAAAACAAACAAAAATCGACTGCATGCGCAATTATATCTGAGTGTATCCAATACCCTGCTGGTACCAGAAGGCATATACTACTCTCATTTTCGGTTAAGAATCCTCCCAAAAGAAGAATAAATCTCGACTGATAATTTTCTACATAAGTTCACATGAATCCCTGTCAAGACACCAAGTAGAGGTGGAACAACAACTTCATATTGTCCACAAAGACACATGCGGCAGTATCTCGACATGACTCTCCACAGACGTCTCCAACCCACAAATTGTCGCTTACCCTCCTTGAAGACTCAATCTCGTACGCTACAACAGTCTTACTTCATTTTCCAAGCGTTCCGAGTCAATGGGAATCCCCAGTCTTATATCAAACTGGGGACCAACGAAGAATCGTGCGTCATACACCTGCATGGCCAACAGGAGGTAGCCCAGACATTCAGTTTTCAGATAGCGTATTTAGAAACGATCAGCACAAGAGTCTCAAACGATCGGGACACATCACGACCATTCAACTCCTCAAACCCACATCATAACATGTTATTATTTGGGATTAGGTGGCTAGATATCGTCCTTCAAAATTATGAAGGGGACTTATCTGTGACTCGAGAAATCTCGCATCTCTCTCTGGTCTCGTCGAATTCTCCTCCATTGGCATCTTCTATGTACTCAGCAATTGCAACTATGTCTCGATCCTGACTGAAGATAAGATGTTTTAGGGTTTTATACGCGTGTAACATGACTATGTCAAGTAGAGGAAGCATTCAAATTATCTCTCGACAATAAACGCATGAAGGAGACAAACTAGGGTTCGCAATCAGTTTGAAGAGGAGTTTATAGTTTCCACTCTACTCAGACGTGACTCATACTTTAGTCACATAACTCGACGAAATGATACAAATGGGTAGAGAATTCAACAATGCGCCCATGACGAAAAATATCCGTCTACGTCTCTCCTACCATGTGTTAAAAGGGAATGATGTTTCGAAATATGGTCCAAGAGATATGATCAAAACACTTGAAGAAATTGCTATTGAAAATCTATGAATTCCCGAGTTTAAATTCACGTGGATTTATCACCGGAAACACAAGCTCCAAATCCTAATTTTACTATAATAGATGAAAGGCAAGTCTTTTCTGTTTGATAGTTGGGGTCAACCATTGCAATCAGACGTCAAACGAAATTTCTACAACCTCTAGAGTGAAGGCCGCGCAAGGGAGGAACTTCTATTACGAATTTAACTTAGGGTTTTCACCTACTCGCATACCCGACAAAGTAATATTGGGTTTGCATCAAGTTAAAACTCATGAGGGTCCCATTCCTTTACCAGATGCATACGGGAAAGGTTCAGAGAAAGAAAATATCAACCTTGATGAAAATCATCCGATAGAGCCGCCCAGAGAAAATTTGTTTCTCCATGTTATGTTGCTTCACTTTGGCCTCTACATCTCAAGCCACTTTCTTATCATGTTCCATATATTCATCTACCATATGCACCTCCAGATTAAGAACTTCTCTGAACTCAACTCACCCCGACGGACCCTGACAGAATCGAGTCATTCTTGCAACCACCTCATATTTAAGCGAAGATTCTCACGATGGTCATAAGGATTTACAAGATCCTCAGAAGCAAGGACGTTCAGAGTTATCATTTTCATGATGCTAAAATTGCCAACAAGTGTCTCATCCGAAGTTATAGAAGACATGGGTCCCGCGAAATCACCCTAGGCCTGTCAGTTGTCTCTCTGCACCAGAATTCTCTTTCTGAAGGTCCTATGAAATTGTTCAAGCCCACTTATCCCCACTCTACCAATGTCGAACTCGTTTTCACCATAAAGAGTATGCTACAAACGAGAGAGGAATTAGAAGAAGTAAACTAATGGAGCAACAACACACGACTACGATTTTTTTTCTATATGAGAACCGGTCGCCTAAAACCTTCTCCTCATACAATACCTTCAAGTTTTGTCTCGTCCAATCCCTTCAAGCCTTCTCCTCTCCTAATCCATTCAAACCTAACCTCATTCCTAGAGTCATGTCATAATTAATAAATCCATCTCACATCTCATGAGATACTCATGGATTTTTTTGGGTCCACACTTTAACAAAGGGTCAAGGAAAAATACGTTTTCTTCACGACAAAGGGTATAAACATAAAATCAAATTATGGGCACGTCTCTGAAGGCAAAAATCACGACCTATGCTAATATAAGGAGGGTTAATGAGGTCATACAACTCTAAGGCGCATGTTTGAAGCATCGGGACATGTCAAAAGTCCAAACAACACAAAGATTCCCTTCCTAATTCGGATTGATGTACACTACAGCGGGGAGACGTGAAAACTGATGAAAATACATAAGGAATTTCGGGGTACTTCCTCAAACAAATATGTTCATATATATCTTCCAAACAACATATCAAAGTGGCGCCTCAAATGGATAAACGATCTAATATATGTGGCCCCAACACCAAAGTAAGTGCAATCTGAAAAGCTCCTGAAATTTTATACGGGATTTCTGAAGTCAAAAGTTTACATGGATTTGATTGGCCAAACAAACTCGGAACCGAATCATTATTTTTTCATCAGAAAGCCTATCCTCTTCTCTTTCAAATTTGGTGCCGGGAACTGAAATCGGAGTCCGTATGAAGGTTTTACATCCATTCTCCCTAAGTGTCTCAAATCTGAAGTTTTGTGACAAACACTTAAACGAAGAGAATCCTTGACAAATACGACTATTTCTATTCATTCAATAGTCGAAGAAGTATTCATCAAAGACGATTAAAGAGAGATAAATTTCAAGACTTACCGAGAACGCTTCAATGAAAAATGAATGATGGGTATCTACATCAGCAAACTCTCAAGATCATTAACTATTATTAGCTTCTACATCATCAATTTGAAGATTAATATCGTTCTGAAAGATAAATAAAGCTATCATCTAAGCAAGAGGAATACGTTCAACACATTCATGCCAGTGTTATAATTCATTGGTTAAGAATTAAATTCAAACATTAAGTATACTAAGACGGTTTCCCGCAATACCAGTTATATTTCAAACAGAAATAGGAACTCCGCTCAAACAAGGAATTTCAGTGCAAGTAGAATTCATGGGAGGAGGTGGACCGGTTTCTAAACATTACCACATATAAAAATACTTTTATTTTCAATTTTATTTCAAAAAGGAAGCCTTGAAGCAAAAGGAAAAGGAATTAGAGAAAAAAGAGGAAATTGGATCAAATAAGGAAACTGAGGGTTTTTCTTTCTTCTAAAATCCCTCCAAGTCGTGGTCAAGCTCTTTCCACGCGTAAGAATTCTATCCTACTCCAGTGGGACGTCACTTATTCTCTTGGAATTTTTTCAGAGGGATCAAAGTCGAAGAGAATTAGGGTTTTGAGGAAAGTAGCCCTAATTTGGCTCAAATAAGGAAACCAAGGTCTTTTCTTCTTCTAAAATTTCCCCAAGCCATGGCCAAGCCATTTTCATGCGTGAAGATGCTAATCCTAGGCCAGTAGGACGTGATTTATTCTCTTGGAATTTTTTCAGAGGGATCAAAGTCGAAGAGAATTAGGGTTTTGACGAAAATAGCCCTAATTTCAAGAATTTGGTGAAAAAGGGATTTATTCTAAAAGAGAAGGGAATGAGTCTCTCCCATTCTCTTGGACGGTCCTATAAACTTCTATCAATCCCTTTTATCTCATTACTCTTCAAAAAAAAAAACGAGCTCATAAGAGATTTTGACCAAAATACCCTTATTTCACAATTTTGAGTATTTTCAAGGAAGAAGGACTTGATCCAGCCAGAGACTGACCAAGCTCTCATCTACTCATTCCAAAAGCCTTATACACGTGAGTATTGATTTCTCTACTTATCTAAGAAGAACGGGATTGAAACGGAATCCAGAAAAGCGGAATCTCATAGAAAATAAAGGGAATTTAGCTCAAAAGGGAAGTTTGAGTTCATAATTTTCAAAACCAAGACCAGACATGCGCCTCTCTCCCTCTCTATCAAGCCGTGACTATGCCTAAGGAATCTCATGGAGTCTCTCATGACAGAAAAATTGGGCTCATATTAGTTTTTGACGAAAATACCCTTGGTTTCAAAAGTAGGTATTTTCTCTAAAAAAGAGGTGTCTTATTGGTACAAGAAACTAAAAATGCTCTCATCACACATGGTGCCGACTCCACAAGGTAGATGTACACATTCCAAGCCTCGTCAAGCCTCTCCAGAGTGTCTGAAAGAGTCAGACGCGAACAAAAGAGAAATTGGGGTTTAAGTACAGTAAAAGTCTGAATTCAGTATTTACATGGGATGGGGACTCCGTAGCTCCAAAAGTAAGTGCCTTTCTTTTCTCACGGCTCGTCACCAACATCAAGGACATCCAGGAGGCCGTTCATAAACTCTCTCTTCCCCATATACTCGCCTATACAAACTCGGAAGCTCAAGGATGCACAAAGAGAGAAAATTAGGGTTTTGTCTAAGTAAGCCCTAATTAACAACTCCATTTGATCAAGACGTGAAGTTTGTCTCATAAAGACTCCATTATCATGCTCTTAACGCCTCTCAACACAGAATACCAGGAGGTTCCCAAGTCCAGAATCTATTCCAAGATTAGATTCATAACAATCAAAGACTAAATGTCAATTCGGGGACTCATCAAGTTTAGAAGACCGAGTGGATTTTAATTTCGCGCCTGAATCATTCGTAACCATCTATATACTCATCATCAAACAATCAAGGTTCTACTCTGAGTAGGGGACTTCATGTAGATGGTGAAATTTGGATAAGGGGAAAAAGCGTCGTTATGAGACCATAAACAAAACTCAACTCTCACAGGAGAGATTAATCCTTTGTTCCTCAAGGTGCCATTAGCCACGATTTCTAGTACATGTCCTCGTGAGATACTGTTGGTCGTGATGCCGTGATTCCTAGCGCACATCCTCGACGAGATACTGCTGGTCACGTAGGTTCTGTAGAGCGTAAAACGTACCCAGTAGAATTATGAACCAGAACAGCCAAAATTCCAGCATGTCTTCACGAGACAGAGCTGATTGTGATGCCATGATTCCTAGTATACATCCTCGACGAGATACTGCTGGTCATGTAGGCTCTATAGATGCGTAAAAACATCCACCGGTGGACTTATGGCCCAGCGCGGAGATATGCATGTCTCCTGTAAGCATGAATCATCCTATTTGAGATCAAGGACTGATTCCTAGTACATCATCGCGAGATACACTGGTCATGTCTACTCTAGGCTCTGACTCGACTTATTGAGGTTTTCGAATAATTCCTAGGACATCCCCGCGAGATACACTGGTTATTCTGCCTCTGGGCACTTTTCACAGATTCCTAGAACATCTTTTCGAGATACACTGGTCTAGTCGGCCCCATCATATGGACACAGTTGATTCCTAGCACATCTCTGCAAGATACGCTGGTCAAAAAAACAAGTGAGCCAAAGTCTCACAGAGACATTAAGCGGGTGCATAAAGCCTTTTCTCTCTCTTCGGGATGAGTCTCAGCTGACCACTGAGAGATTCAGATTCGTCAATAAAATCTTCATGGAGATTTGGATCTGTTCAAAAAATCTCGGAGGGATTCAAATCTCTCTACAAAATCTCGGAGAGATTCAAATCTCTTCGCAAAATATAGGAGAGTTTCATATCTCTCCGAAAATCTCGGAGAGATTCAAATCTCTCTGCAAAATCAAACTCAGAGAGATTCAAATCTCTCCTCAAAATCTCGGAGAGATTTCACATGATAGGCACACGCCTTACCTAGGGCTCAAGCCTATTTCTCATCCTCTCAAACACACTCACGGCTAGTAAATTGAGCCTGAACTATATATGTCTATCCAAAAACGTGGATAAGCTCTCTTGTGCTCCGCATGCTCAACAAAGGGACCCACAAGCAATAATACGGTCTCCACATGACATATGTGACCTTCCATGGAGCGAGGGAGATCAGCCTCAGCATGACATACGGTCTCACACTCCGCACACGATTCCTGAGGCATTCTATGCCTTTTCATGTGACTCATCCTAGTCATTCTCACAAATCAGATAATATCTCTCTATCTTGGCCAACTCGGCTAAAGAGAATATTTCTCTCTCAACACATCATCACAAAAGCTGACTCAGCTTCACACAAATGGGGGATAACAATTAGGGTTTTGGTTTGGCGGTTTACGACATGTGTGAGAAATACCCCGCTTATTTGTCACTGTATAAGAGATTAAAGGCGGTGGAATAATGAGATAAACTCAACCTAATTTATCTCTATTCCTGAAGAGACGGGAGAATTGCTCCGCACGGCACAAAAATAAATCTTTATCTTCTTCGACCCGAGATTAGAGAATTCAGCTATAAATAGGTCCTCTATTTATCCAAGCTATCACGAACTTTCTCATAACCTCTCAGAGAAATTCTTCTTCAAACCCTAGAATTCTCTGATCTCTCTCTCCATCTGCTTCCCTCACTAAGACCATCCCTAAATCTCTTTCCTGTGACTGAAACAGCCTTTGAACGGCCACTGTGCGTGGTTTAGGAGAAGACTGTTCGTGCTCAACCTCCCGTAACTCACTTTCAGAAACCCTAGAATCCCACTTCTAACCTTTCTCAGATTTTAGGTAACTACATCTATGTACAAATAGAGTGGCTCGCCTTTGATCGGTGGTCGCAAAACTCGTGTACTGATTAGATATTCTTTGAGTTTCTGAAAGGCCTTCTGCTGATCATCTCCCCATTCATACAACTTTTTATTTTTTAGTAGTGGTAGGAAAACGGATAAACCTTCGGACATATGATACCCTCCCAATAAAAGTTTGCGATTCTTTCACATTTGTAGGTGGTGTCATAGTAGTTATTGCTTCTACCTTGCTTGGGTCGATTTGTATACCTTTATCCGTCACTAATAATCCTAAGAACTTTCCGGAAGTCATGCCAAAAGATCATTTGAGACGGTTCATCTTTAAGTGGTACTTCCTGCATCTGTCGAAGACACGCCTCAGATGGTCCAGATGATCTTTCGTGCTCTAGATTTCACTACGATATCGTCTATGTACACCTCCATTATCTGATGCATCATATCATGAAAGATATCCGCCATCGCCCGTTCATAAGTTGCTCCGGCATTCTTTAACCCGGAAGGCATCACGACGTAATATAAATTCCCATATGGTGTCTGGAAGTCCGTTTTATTAGCATCTTCCGCTGCCATCCTGACTTGATTATATCCGCTAAACCCGTCCATAAAAGAGAACATCTCATGTCCGCATGTATTATTCACCATCACGTGTATATTTGGCATTGGAAAGTCATCCTTAGGACATGCTCGGTTCGAATCTCGGTAATCAACACAACATCAGACTTTCCCATTTTTCTTAGCTACTGGCACGATGTTGGCTAGCCATACAGGGTGCTGGAACAGATTGATGAATTTCGCTTTGAGTATCTTATCCACCTATTCTTTGATGGCGGGCTCTATCTTTTCCGGAACGATGTGACTCCTTTTCTTAAACGTCTTGGCATTCACGGAGTAATTCAATTATTTATCCTTTTCTTATCCTTGCAGGTGATTGCTGATGCGCATACAACGGGGATGATCCGCTGAACCGAGGTTTATTTCTTCTAGCCCATCGAGAGTCGGATCGACTTTTATTTTATCCTCAGGTAACTTTTCCATCATTTCTTCTTCTGAAATTAATACATCCGCCTCTTCTTGTAAATTTCCCATTATCGGGGTAGCCTCCGTCATTTGATCATCTACTGATGACATAGCACAGTGGTGTCGAGATTGAGAGGCTTCCCCGGCTAAATGCTATAAGCAATAAACATGTCCTCCTTCCGGCCGAGAGAAACGCTTGAATTGATTGTCCTTAGTCTCGGCTAGGGGTGTAAATAATACCCGAAAATACTCGGCCTGCCTGTATCCGCCCGAGCACGCCTGTACTCGAAGTAGCCCAAAGCCTGCTATGGCCCGTCATGGACCATCCGGCCTGGCCTGGATTAATTTATTGGGCGGTCTCGGGCTTTGCGATTAATTATGATGCCCGGCCTGATACCCGGCCTGGTGCCCGACCTGAAAGCCTTCTATGTGCCATTAATCATTTAGTATCCTCTTAAAAAGACTTAAAAGTTACAATTTTATAATTGTCAATTTTGTGTCAAGAAAAATAAAATATATAATTGTTTTTTTACTTATAATTAACCTTTTCAAAACATTAATGGTAATATATTTTCTTATTAGAAAGTTTATTGTACTCTAATTAATTATTTATTATAGGCTAAAATTTAAAATTTGTCAGTGTAATTTAAATATAAAATAATACTATCACTTACGATATGCGATGTTGGAAAGGAAAGGATATTGTATTTAATACCGTTCATTTGAAAATTTAAACTTAAAAAAAAAAATCAAAATAGTGGCCTGTCCGGCCCGATCTGGCCTGCCAATATAAAAAGCGGCCTTTGGGTAGCAAATTATCTACTTGTGCCCGGCCTGTCCGGCCTGAATTTGTTTACGTGCTCACAAATATTAAGCCTGGCCTTCCCGGCCTGTCTTAGTTTTTGGGTCGGGCGGCCCGGCCTGCCCGAATTTACACCCCTAGTCTCGGCTATTGCTCTTTTATTTCCAACAGCAGGTCCCATCTGTGATGGGATAAACACTGACTTAGTCTTTTCTTTCACCTGATCCGCTGGCTGGAATTCTTCCCATTTTGGAAGTAGTATCAAATGTTCCTGAAAAAACGGGGGTCTAACAACACCACCCAATATTTCACTTAGGAATCTGTATGGACTAACTCCAAAATACTTTGCTAGAGAATCAGCTAGACAGTCAGACTCAATCTAGATAGAAGTATTTCAAGGTGTTAATATCTCTCTCTTGATTTGATTTTTACTCAAGCTAAAAACAATAGTGAGTCTTTATCAAATACAAGGAATACTTGGACAGTACCAAAGACCAATGTCCAAGGATCAATCAACAACCAAAGATTGGATTTTCAATTGATAACGCACAACCTGTATTATTTCAATTATATAAAATATAATGCAGAAAAGAAATAACACAGACACCAGAAATTTTGTTAACGAGGAAACCGCAAAAGCAGAAAAATCCCGGGACCTAGTCTAGATTGAATACACACTGTATTAAGCCGTAACAGACACTAGCCTACTGAAAACTAACTTCAGACTGGAATATAGTTGAACCCCAATCACCCAGCGATCCAAGGTATAGTAGTACTCCTACGCCTCTGATCCCAGCAGGATACTGCGCACTTGATTCCCTTAGCTGATCTCACCCACAACCAAGAGTTGTTGTAACCCAAAATCACAGACTTGATAATAAACAAATCTGTCTCACACAGAAAAGTCTATAAGAGGATAAATCTGTCTCCCACAGATAAACCCTAGGTTTTGTTCCGTCTTTAGATATAAAATCAAGGTAACGTGAACCAATTGATAATCCAGTCTTATATTCCCGAAGAACAACCTAGATTAATCAATCACCTCTCTACAATCCTTCCTGACTACACAAGCGGATTGTCGAGGAATCACAAACAGTGAGACGAATATGTTTGTGACTTCTTTATCTTGCCTATCGGAGAACTCTCACGATCTCAAGCCAATCAATCGGTTGTACTCGTACGATAGAAGATGCAAGATCATATCACACAACTACGATAAAGTAGTATCGGCCTGGTTTCACAATCCCAATGAAGTCTTTAAGTCGTTAACCTGATTTTAGAGAAGAAAATCAAAGGTTAATGGAGATCGACTCTAGCGGGCGCACTAGTAGCACACAGACGTGTGGGGATTAGTTTTGCACAATGCTAGATGTCTCCTTTATATAGCCTTCAAATCAGGGTTTTGCCTTAGTTACAAAGCAATCCTTATTCACCGTTAGATGAAAACCTGATTTAGATTCAAGCTAATATTTCTCAATGATAGACACATTTTTGTGTCTAAATTGTCCTCAATGTCTGTTTTTTTGGAACTCGATTTTTGTACTAATATTGTGTTTTTATGTATTTTTAGGAAATAAATATTGTTGGAAAATTCGGCTCGAAAAGTTGCTAGGAGCACCCCCCGGAGGACATTTGCTATACAGACCCTCACTTTGGATAAGGGGTAACCTAATTACTAAGGGGCACCCCATTTCTAGGCAGCTGCTAACCGCACCCCAGAACCGGATAGGGGGCAACCCTTCTTCTTCGTTTCAAATTCATTTTTTGGCGGGAAGAAGAGTTCACTCCTGGAAGTTTTCTCGATCGGATTTTGGATGGGTTAGAGGTAGACTAAATCGGTGAAACTTCATGGGTGGACGTGATATAGCCTAAAAGGCTTGGTATGGGCCTTTGGTTCGATCCAATTTGGCTGGATATTCCGCGAGAAGCAAAATAGGGCAGTACATGCATGGGAGAGTTATTTCACGGGATTGCATGAGTCTGAACGATTTCTGAGCATGTTTGTTGATTCGAGCAACAATTTGGAGCGTGTCAGAGGTAAATAAGGTAGATTCAACAACAGAAGACGTGTAGGAGAAGGATTTTTGGAAAGAAAATATTCCGAGAATATTACCCTTCACTGCCGAATAAAGAGAGATTACTGTGAGTTATTACGCAGGATTTTCTTCGCATGTTGAGTATAAATATCATCCTGGGGTAGCATAGAAGCGGACGGAGAGTTTGGGGAGAGTTCTAGAGCACGACAGAGCTTAAACACCAAAGTTGCAGAGCTGTCATTTTCTGCTACTGCATTTCTGAAGAACACGAAGAACGGACTGCCAAAGACAGTCGTTTTCCAACAGTGACAACGACACTTAACGTGGGTCTTAGAGAAACAGTATCAGTGACACATATTGTGGGTCGTAATTTTCTGGTTTGTAACACTTATAACTGTTACAAACCCGGTTTTATTGTATTTCTCATATTCTCATCATTTGTAAACCATTTTTGAGCATCAATGAAATTCTTTGAGAGGTTTTCCAACATGATAAGCGGCTAATTCTCTCACAACCAAGACAATGAGGAAGCTATTTACGCATGAATAATTGGTAATTATTTATTCTCTCTAATTTATAATTTATAATTCACTCAATCACTGCTTTTGCAGAGTTTTTAATTGTTTGCAAAAATTTTCTTCATTAGTTGTGATTCAATTATATAGGTTATGCTTTGTTTAGATAATCTATGCTTAGGGATACAATTAATTTTTGAGAATTTTCCAGATTATTTGTGAATGAAGAAATAAGAGTCTTAAAAGATAATTAGAGTTTTGGATTGTTTACCATAATTTATTCATGTGTAATAGTGAAATCAGTGTCTTGGTTGTTTTCTAATATCTTGAAGTCAATTTTGTAATAAGTTTTCTTTGTTTTTAAATTTTTATTAAGTCTAAAATTCATTGCCTTCACAAGTCTTAAAACAACCCTTTTATCACTATCTACAACAACTTTGAAAACACAACAAATTTTTGGCGCCGCCGACGCGGACTTGTCTTTAGGCTAGAGTTTTTTAGATTTTTTTTTTTAGGTTTTTATTTGTTTTTATTTTATTTTTTCTTCTTTACGTTTTTGGGTTTTTGTCTTTTCCTTACAGATTTTGGAATTGGGAGCGAAAGAAAATTTTGCCAAAGCTTTGATGAATACTTAAAGACTTGGAGTAAAAGACAAAGAGAAAGGAGCGAAAGAAGAAATTTTTTTTTGGTTTTATTAAAAAAAGAGAAAAAAAAAAGACACATTTTATTTATTTTTTTTTATTATATTTTTTTAGACTTTCCTTTTCTTTTGGACTTTGGACTTGGACATTCATTTATTTTTAAACCCTACGGAAGGGTACTATTAAATATTAAAATGTTTGCAGAGAAGGACGGTGATTACGATATCACCTCGGCCCTTCGGGTTCGTACACGACATTGGAGTTGTGGCCCGAGTCGTCTTCAAAAGTTCATCCCCCGTCTGGAACGGGAGGTAAGTTTGTCGAAACACTCGCGAATCCCCTGTCAGCGATTTACTGTATTCCTTCGTTTGCATATATGCTGAGGACTTGAAAACGGCTGCTTTAATTTCCTAGTAAAGGGCAAGGACTGGCCATACAAGATAAGGGTTCGGATTTCATCACCGTTCTCTTCTAGCCCGCCTTAGGAAAACAAAACCAAACGCGAACCTAAACCTAAAATTTGGAATAGAACGAGACCTATAGGGTAACGAGCTTAATAGGAAAGTTGTTCGAAAAATATTGGTTACTCTTTTGAGCATACTTCGAAGTTCATGATGGTTTCTGTGAGTTGAATGCGTGACTGCGCCGCCTTGGAATGCGGTGAGGCCTTGGGTATCAAAGATCTACGCAGCTTCCCTCGCCTCTATTCAACTTACTTTGATTCGGATTGATTCCAGAGGGGTTTTCTCAAATTGTAACGAATTCCCATTCGAAGGATTAGAAGCTGGTCTAGAAACAATCTAAGTGGAGCCATCATGCTTTTTGTTTGCTAGAAATCCGTAGGTTTGCTGTGGTGGAGTCATCCTTGTTTGTGTTTGCATAGAATTTCCCTTCCTTTTAGGATTTTTTTCTTTTTCTTTTGTTTTTTTTAGTGTATGCCCGAAAGGGCTTGGAAAAGAAATACTTCTGGCCGTTTGATTAGTGACGAGCCTAGAAGTTCTTCTTGTGAAAGCGGGGAGCTCGAAGACTCTTCTTTTGAGAGCCCTGTTTTTGGAAACTTTAGTTTTGAGAATCTGTCTCTTCGTGAGGAAAGTACCCCTAGTACTTCTATTGTGCCAGCGATGGAAACTTTGAAAGATTACATGTTCCCTACTAGGTCTACACGAGCCTCTTGCATTAAATTGCCAGCCACTACGGCTAATTTCGAGATAAACCCTAGTATTCTTCAGATGATCCCTATATTCTTAGGGAAAGATGATGAGAACCCTTATTTTCATATTAGGGACTTTGAGGAAATTTGTGGGACAATTAGAATAAAAGACCTTACTGATGAAGTCTTGAAAGTTAAGATGTTTCCCTTTTCCTTGAGAGATAAAGCCAAGACCTGGCTGAACAACCTACCATCTGAATCCATTGAAACATGGCAGGAACTTGTTGCTGCTTTCTATATGAAATTCTACCCTAAGCATAAAACTGCAGCTGTTAGACAGAAAATTAGTGCCAGTGTGCAACAAGAGGGAGAGTCTCTTTATAGGTTTTTAGAGAGATTCAATGATCTTCTATCCCAGTGTCCTCACCATGGATTTGATAAGATGAAACTTGTAGAGATTATTTATAATGGTTTAGACTATTCGACCAAAGCCATGGTCGAGTCTATGTGCGCTGGTGAGTTCACTAGTAAAAATGCTGATGATGCTTTTACCTTCTTAGGAGCTACGCTGAAAAATCCCAAAGTGGGAGTCTTGTGTTGAACCCCCTAAAAGACTCTTGGTCAATAGAAGTAGCACCAATATGGTAGATACAAGCTCGGGTCAGATGCTAAGTTTGTTGTTCTGTCTAGAAGGTAGAAGCTTTGGAAATGGGTCAGTCAAAATAGATCCCTTGATGAACCTAATAGAGCCTCTCAAGTCTCTAGTTGTGGAATAGAGCCCGATAACTCATTTTGGGAAGGTCAGGTTAGTGAAGAGCAAGCCCATGCTGTCTATAACAATGCTAGGTTTGAGAACCGTCAGAAGTTTGACCCATACTCAGAGACCTACAATCCTGGTTGGAGAAACCATCCTAATTTTTCTTGGTCTAAGGGCCAGAATCAAGGTCAGTCTAGTAATTCTCAGCCTCCCCCAGGTTTTGGTTATGCTAAGAGCTCTTCAGGACAAGCCCAGTTCCAGAACCCTTCTGAGAATAGAATGACTAGCTTAGAGGAATCTCTTAGTATATTAAAAAAGAGCCAGGATATGCTATCACAAATCCAGCAAATGCTAATAAGAGCCAGGTTATTTTCAAGAGGAAACCAATCAGAATTTTAAGAATAATTCCCAGTCTCTTGCTAAATTAGAACTTCAAGTCGGCCAAATAGCTAAGTACCTTACTGAGAGAGGATGGAAGGTTCCCTAGTCATACTGATCCTAATCCAAAAGGAGAGAAATCGTACAATCATGTGAATTCTGTTACTACCCTTAGGAGTGGAAAGAAAGTTGACAACAAGGTCGCCATGCCTGAAAGTGAACATGTTGTAGTTCACCCTTTTGAGCCAGAAAATGAGGAGACTGATAGAGTCTCTAAAGAGACCAATGAGGGTCCTAATGAGTCCGGCTTTGTTCCCAGAGCCCCGTTTCCCCAGCTGCTAGTTCCAACTAAGAGCGAGTCGAACTTTAATGATATATTGGAGGTTTTTAAGAAGGTTACTATCAACCTACCATTGTTGGATGCGATTAAGCAGATTCCCGCTTATGCTAAGTTTCTTAAGGACTTGTGTACACGAAAGCGTAAGCTTAGTGTCCAAAAGAAAGCCTTCCTAGCTAGTCACGTGAGTTCCATTATTCAGAATACCACTACTCCTAAGTATAAAGACCCAGGGTCCCCTACCATTTCTTGCACAATAGGTAAATACCGTGTTGAAAAGCTTTGCTTGACTTAGGAGCCAGTGTGAATTTACTTCCATACCATGTGTACCTCAAGCTAGGACTTGGTGATATGAAACCTACCCAGATGACACTTCAGTTAGCTGATAGGTCCGTTAAAATTCCTCGTGGTGTGATCGAGGATGTTCTTATTGAGGTCGACAAGTTTATTTATCCAGTGGATTTTGTTATCCTAGATACCCAACCTGTCCCTGACCCAGAGAACCAGATACCAGTGATTTTAGGTCCCATTTTTAGCAACATCCAATGCGATCATTAATTGTCGAACTGGTATTATGAACTTGTCTTTTGGTAATATGACTATTGAGCTGAACGTCTTTCATATTAGTAAGCTACCCTCTGAACTAGATGACTCGAGCATAGAAGAGGTAAACATGATAGGAACATTAGTCGAGGAGTCATTACCAAACACTTTGTTAGAAGATCCGTTAGAGAAATGCCTAGCTCACTTTGGGATTGATTTCATGATGATAATGTGATTAATGAGGTGAATGCTTTGTTAGATTCAACCCCTTTGTTAGACACTAGTAACGGATGGAAACCTAAGTTCGAACCACTACCAGTTTCTAAGTCTACCCTAGTTCCTTCGTTAGAAGAGCCTCCTAAGTTGGACCTAAAACCATTGCCAGATACCCTGAAGTATGTTTTTAGGCCCGTCTGAAACTTTACCTGTGATTGTTGCTTCCGACTTGGATAGTGATCAGGAAAGTAGGCTAGTGACCGTCCTTCAAAACAACAAGGAAGCTTTAGGGTGGACCATAGCAGACATTAAGGGTATAAGTCCTACTGTTTGTATGCATCAGATCTATTTAGAGGAAGATACCAAACCTTCTAGGGAGATGCAACGAAGACTAAACCCTAATATGAAAGAAGTAGTTCGAACCGAGGTTCTTAAGCTGTTAGATGCAGGCATTATCTACCCCATTTCAGACAGTAAGGGTCAGCCCCGTTCAGGTTGTTCCCAAGAAATCCGGTATTACTGTAGTCCAGAATGATAACAATGAGTTAATCCCGACCCGAGTGACCACGGGTTGGCGTGTTTGTATTGACTATAGGAAATTGAACAAGGTCACTAGGAAGGACCACTTTCCCCTTCCCTTTATCGACCAAATGCTAGAGAGATTAGCTGGACATAGTCATTACTGTTTTCTAGATGGTTACTCAGGCTACAATCAGATCGTTATTGCCCCAGAAGACCAAGAAAAAACTACTTTTACCTGTCCCTTTGGTACCTTTGCGTATAGAGCATGCCTTTCGGGCTATGTAACGCCCCTGCGACTTTTCAGCGTTGCATGATGAGCATATTTTCCGATATGGTAGAAAAATTTTTAGAGGTCTTTATGGATGATTTTTCAGTGTTTGGTTCGTCTTTCGATGAGTGCTTGCATCATTTGTCATTAGTGTTGACTAGGTGTAAGGAAAAGAATCTAGTGCTTAATTGGGATAAATGTCATTTCATGGTTCGATCAGGAATTTTCTTAGGGCAAATCGTATCTTCTAAGGGTATAGAGGTAGATAAAGCCAAAGTTTACTTATCAAGACTTTACAGGTCTCAAAAACCGTAAGAGATATTAGGTCATTCTTAGGGCATGCAGGTTTTTATCGTCGCTTCATTAAGGATTTTAGCTTGATTTCTAGACCTCTTTGCAACTAGCTTGCAAAAGATGTTAAGTTTGTATTTGATGATGCTTGTTTAGAGGCTTTTGAGAAGCTTAAGACTTTACTCACTACCGCCCCCATAGTCCAAGCACCCAACTGGAACTTACCCTTTGAGATCATGTGTGGTGCTTCAGATTATGCTATTGGTGTTGTGCTAGGTCAGCGAGAAAACAAATTACTTCATGTGATTTACTATGTTAGCAAAACTCTGAATGATTCCCAGTTGAACTATACCACTACCGAGAAGGAACTGTTAGCCATTGTGTTTGCCTTAGACAAGTTTAGACCCTATCTCTTACGTTCTAAGATCGTCATATATACTGATCATGCTGCTTTGAAATATCTTTTGTCTAAGAAGGATACGAAACCTAGATTGATTAGGTGGATACTTTTGTTGCAAGAGTTTTCTCCAGACATTAGAGACAAAAAGGGTGCCGAAAATGTAATAGCAGACCACTTGTCTAGGCTAGTTGTTGATTCCCCTGATGATTCCCTTCCTATAAGGGATAGTTTTCCTGATGAACAACTTTTCTTTGTTACCCAAGCACCTTGGTATGCGAATATAGTGAATTATCTTGTTACTGGTCGAATGCCCCAACATTGGGGTAAACAAGATCGTTCTAGGTTTTTAGCCGAGGTTAAGCATTTCTTTTGGGATGATCCTTATTTATTTAAGTATTGTCCAGACCAGATTATTAGGAGATGTATACCTGAGAGTGACCAGTCCAGTATTATTTTCTTTTGTCATGATCATGCTTGTGGAGGTCACTTTAGTGCTAAGAAGACTGCTGCTAAGATATTACAGTGTGGATTCTATTGGCCTTCGTTGTTTAAAGACTCTCATAGTTACTGTGTTACTTGTGAGCGTTTCCAGAAATTAGGAACCATTTCCCGTAGGAACAGGATGCCCTTGAACCCTATTTTAGTTGTTGAGGTCTTTGATGTGTGGGGAATTGACTTTATGGGTCCGTTTCCTAATTCTTTTGGTAACCTATACATCCTTGTCGTCGTAGACTATGTCTCTAAGTGGATTGAGGCGGTTGCGTGTAAAACCAATGACCATAGGGTTGTGATTGAGTTCTTGAAAAATAATATACTTACACGTTTTGGTACACCGCGAGCTATAATTAGTGATGGAGGGTCGCACTTTTGTAATGGACCTTTTAGGCTTCTGATGAAGAAATATGGTATTTGAATAAGGTAGATAGCCCGTATCATCCGCTGACTAGTGGTCAGGTAGAGGTTTCCAATAGGAAGATAAAACGTATATTAGAGAAAACAGTTAATCCTAATCGGAAAGACTGGTCATGTAGGCTTACTGATGCCTTATGGGCTTACGTACTGCGTTTAAGACCCCCATTGGAATATCGTCTTATCGGCTTGTGTATGGCAAGGCATGTCATTTACCTGTTGAGTTAGAAAATAGAGCTTATTGGGATGTTAAGCAACTAATTTTTTCACTTGACAAGGCAGGAGCCCATAGGAAACTCCAGCTCAATGAGTTGGACGAGCTTCGTAGAGATGCTTACGATAATGCAAAGGAGTATAAGAACAAAATGAAACTTGTGCATGATAGAAATATTTTACGGAAGTCATTTTCTCCAGGTCAAAAAGTTCTTCTGTATGATACCCGTTTACATCTTTTCCCTGAGAAGTTACGTTCTCGGTGGACGAGTCCTTTTTATTGTTCATTGAAACCCATTTTAGAGCCCTTTCCTACAGGTGATGTTAAGGAGGTCCCTCTGGAGGACCCTGTTTACCCTTGATTTACCATCGAGGAAGTTGTATGTTGTATATTAGTTTTTGATTTTCTTCACCCAGGTAATATCTTTCAAACTTCTCCTCGTGTTATTTTATTTTTGGTATCGCTCTTTCATTAGAAACATTGAGGACAATGTTAGATTTAAGTTTGGGGGTGGGGAAGAACTTTTTAGTTGCACTTTTTAAACTACTAGCGTCATATGGTATCCGGTTAGCTAAGTTTACATACTGTTTCTCACCGAAAAGATAGAAATTGTAATGCTAGGGATAACAACCTTTTGAGACATTAGAGAAAAAGACATTGAGATCATTGAAATTCAGGAGAGAACTTGTTCCTTTTAGAGGGTAACCGCGATGGACCTAACCATACATGATGGAAAGGAAAGTAGGTCAGGAAATGCCAGAAAGACAAAGCAACCTCACAATGTAGTCTTAGTTACTGGATTGAGACTCTCTCTCAGTAGAAACTTATCATCATCAACAAGCGGAGCGACATCAAAATCTATGAAGAAAGTTGAAGACGTTTTAGGTTTAGAAGCAACAATAGAAAATAATAACTCAAAAATCAAAGTTGAAGTTATAAGAGCAAATGATATAAGTTGTTAGAATCCATGATACCAAGACATCACAAGTTGCGAAGATCCAAGTTTTGAAAGTCCTTCTCTCATGGCCATGTAAATTGTTGTCTTGTAATTTTTGTTTCAAAAAAAAAAAAAAATCGTTACAATTTGTTCAATAAGGCCAAAGGGAAGTAGAAATTTATAAGTCAAGGAAGAAATCGAAGAGAAGAGTTAATTGTCAAGGTTATATGAGGTTCGATAGTTTATCATCAACAGTTGAAGACCGAAGAAGACGTTGTTTCTACTGAGCACTATGAGAGAGTCAAAGAAGATACATTTGGTTGCTTTGTTAGTCCGCTTTCAATATGGAACAAGATCTTTCTAGCACTGGTTTAACTCATCACACGTAATTAGTCCAGCTGTGTAGCAGATGTCCCTCTCATCTTTATCTCTCTCCTAATCTTATCCATCTGTAAAGCAGCGGACGCATCTTACAATGTTTATCTAGCTGTGTAGCGGATATCTCTTTATCTAGCAGTGTTGCGGATGTGTCTCCCCTTTTCTTCAGTCAGCTTTAGAGCTGACACCTTTAATTTCTCTGGCATTCTAGTTACTTGGAGATAGTTTGAGAATTTGTATGTCCTCATAGATCTTTGGATACTTGTGACCAATTAGAAGTCATGGTTTTGTGGGTACACCTCTGGTAAACCCTCCCGAGATTAACTCGATTTTGTTTTTTTTTTAATTAGTTTTGCTCGAGGACTAGCAAATAATAAGTTTGGGGGTATTTGATAGACACATTTTTGTGTCTAAATTTTCCTCAATGTTTGTTTTGTTGGAACTCGATTTTTGTACTAATATTGTGTTTTTATGTATTTTTAGGAAATAAATATTGTTGAAATATTCGGCTCGAAAAGTTGCTCGGAGCACCCCCGGAGGACATTTGCTATACGAACCCTCACTTTGGATAAGGGGTAACCTAATTACTAAGGGGGACCCCATTTCTAGGCAGCGACTAACCGCACCCCAGAAGCGGATAGGGGGCAACCCTTCTTCTTCATTTCAACTTCATTTTTTGGCGGGAAGAAGAGTTCACTCCTGGCAGTTTTCTCGATCGGATTTTGGATGGGGTTGGAGGTAGACTAAATCGCTGAAACTTCATGGGTGGACGTGATATAGCCTAAAAGGCTTGGTATGGGCCTTTGGTTCGATCTAATTTGGCTGGATATTCCGCGAGAAGCAAAACAGGGCAGTACGTGCATGGGAGAGTTATTTCACGGGATTGCATGAGCCTGAACGATTTCTGAGCATGTTTGTTGATTCGAGCAACAGTTTGGAGCGTGTCAGAGGTAAATAAGGTAGATTCAACAACAGAAGACGTGTATGAGAAGTATTTTTGGAAAGAAAATATTCCGAGAATATTACCCTTCACTGCCGAATAAAGAGAGATTACTGTGAGTTACTACGCAGGATTTTCTTCGCCTGTTGAGTATAAATATCATCCTGGGGTAGCATAGAAGCGGACGGGGAGAGTTTGGGGAGAGTTCTAGAGCACGATAGAGCTTAAACACCAAAGTTGCAGAGCTGCCATTTTCTGCTACTGCATTTCTGAAGAACACGAAGAATGGACTGCCAAAGACAGTCGTTTTCCAACAATGATAACGACACTTAACGTGGGTCTTAGAGAAACAGTATCAGTGACACATACTGTGGGTCGTAGTTCTCTGGTTTGTAACACTTATAACTGTTACAAACCCAGTTTTATTGTATTTCTCATATTCTCATCATTTGTAAACCATTTTTGAGCATCAATGAAATTCTTTGAGAGGTTTTCCAACATGATGAGCGGCTAATTCTCTCACAACCAAGACAATGAGGAAGCTATTTACGCATGAATAATTGGTAATTATTTATTCTCTCTAATTTATAGTTTATAATTTATAATTCACTCAATCACTGCTTTTGCAGAGTTTTTAATTGTTTGCAAAAAATTTGTTCGTTAGTTGTGATTCAATTAGATAGGTTGTGCCTTGTTTAGATAATCTATGCTTAGGGATACAATTAATTTTTGAGAATTTTCCAGATTATTTGAGAATTAAGAAATAAGAGTCTTAAAAGATAATTAGAGTTTTGGATTATTTACCATAATTTATTCATGTGTAATAGTGAAATCAGTGTCTTGGTTGTTTTCTAATATCTTGAAGTCAATTTTGTAATAAGTTTTCTTTGTTTTTAAATTTTTATTAAGTCTAAAATTCATTGCCTTCACAAGTCTTAAAACAACCCTTTTATCACTATCTACAACAACTTTGAAAACACAACACTCAGCCGTTAGATCGAAAACTTTGCTTGTCACACACACTTGGGTAGACGTTTACTGGGTTCGTGAAAACCATGCCCAAACGTGTACGTGTATGTTGGTTCAACATCGTAACCCAAAAGGGGAAAACCATGCCCAAACGTGTACGTGTATGTTCGTGAAAACCATGCCCAAACGGTTGTGGAATATTGTAATTAGTATTTTTGATTTTGTAAATAGTTAGGTTTTTATTTTATTTTTGTACAATATTTTTATTTTTTTTTAGGATTTCATTTTTCCTTTTGACTCTTTTTGTGTTTTAGAATTTTGTTTCAGGTACCTTTTTGAGGATGATGAATTCTTTGCACGAGATGTCATCTAAGGTGATACTTGCATAATATATGCGTAGAAGTTCACATTCTCAGGAGACGTCTTCTGTTATGACGCTTGGGGAATATATGCAGAGGCAACGGTATGGAGTTTTTTCCCCACCTATGGTAAGTGAAGAATCACCTTTGACAATATATGAGAAGTATTATAAACATACACCGCCTAGTTTGGAGCAAAGGTTGAGAGTTCTAGCATTCCAAGAGTTATATGAAGCTGATGATTTAGAGGAACATGTTTGTACAGAAGATACTATTGTTGAGTCTAACGACTTAGAGACAGTAGACATTCATACTGAGGTACCTTCTAGTCATTTGAATAGTGAGATTTCTATAAATAACTTAGTCGATGAGGCGATTATTCATGATATTGTTGCTCCATTGAGCTCCTGATTTGCTGACTCATCTTGTGATTTCCTGATTGCTGATGTGAATGTGGAGGCGATTGGTACTAGTCAGGTAACTACTGATTTTGAACAAATCTCAGTTTGTTTAGCGCACTTGCAGATTCTGATGATCCTATGCTTATTGACATTGTCAATGCATTGTGCCCTCCAATGGTTAATCTAGGTAACTCAACAACGGAAGTTATTTCCGCGGACTTAGAACCAGATTTAGGAGTTACTGATTTTGATAAACTTGAACCATTTGATACAGGTTTAAACTATTGTGCTGAGTTTGATAATTCTTCGCCCTTTCACATTGTCAATACATTGCTTCCTATGATTTCTAGTGAAGATAATGTGTCGACCGCATGTATTTCAGCTGATTTAGAACCCGATTTACAGTGTGCTTCCCAAATAGAAACTAATATAAATTCTATGTTTACTGTCCATGTAAATGATTTATTTATCTCGACCAAGGACTGTTTTCAATTGGGAATGGATTTACATATCTTTATGGAGGTTTATAGTATTTGCAGGTTCATATTCGCAGCTGACCTGATTTGTTGGACTGATCCCCAACTTTTCATACTTTATATATATGCTTTGCTGCTTACTTTAGTGCAACCTCACCTTATTTGGGGTTCTTTATGTGCGCAAACATGGATACAAAGATTATGCTTTATGGGAGTCAACCCATACGATTTCGCTTCATGGGAGTCAACCCATTAGATTTGTCTTCTTTCCTCTATCTTTTATTTGTTTTCTTGAATTTCCCATCTTAATTTCAGCGTTGGTTGACACAATTACATTGAGGACAGTGTAACGTTAAGTGTGGGGGAGTGGCATTTTCATCAGGCTTTAAAAAAAAAGAAAAAAGAAAAATTGCATATGAAGACCAGTTGTGTAGCGGGGTCTAAAAAAAAGATGATCAGCTGTGTAGCGGGTCTTAAAAAAATAATAAAAAATATTATCATTATGATTTTAGGGGTTATGACCAGCTGTGTAGCGGGTCTTTTGTAGGGTAATTTTTATGACCAGTTGTGTAGCAGGTCTTGTGTATGGTATTTTAAAATTTCATTTTATGACCAGCTGTGTAGCGGGTCTAATTCTCTCTTATGATATGACCAGTGGTGTAGCGGGTCAATTCTTTGTTTTGCTCGAGGACTAGCAAAGTATAAGTGTGGGTGTGTTGATAAGCACGTATGTGCTACATTTTGTACCCATATTTATATTAGCTAGGACTCGATATTGTTGCTAATAATACTATTTTAATGATTTTGTGGAAAGTAGAAGTAAATCCAATCATCCAAGAATAAATGACGAAATCTGAAGCTAAAACAGTGCTTGCCACAAAAAAAATCAGCAAGGTTACTCGAGACACCAAAGCCATACAGAGAAGGGATGACACACAAGGGGGACGGTCTAATTGAAAACAAGGAGGTCAAGCACGTACACATGCTTTCCCCTGAATCATGGTTTTGTGGGGCTCATAAGAACAGTCCTGTGATTTTCATGCAAGCAGAAAACATTATAGGAGTTACTATGCCATGTGCCGTCGCATATATGCATAGTTTTGGAAAGTTGGAAAGGAAAGCCTGTTAGGTAGTGGAATATTGGAACAAATAAATGGGTCCACGTGAATATCTTGTTGGAGGGATAAAAACGAATTAAAAAGATTTTGCTTTCCCACCAGTGGGATTCTTTTTAAGTCTACCAAATATGCATGCAAGCAAAATGAAGAAGAATATATATATAGGGAGATCACATTGATGACCACCATGCAAGTTTCAATTAAGGCTAATTAAGAGAATTACGACACACCTTTATTTGGTATATATTTTCTGTATTGTGAAGAAGAAAAAAGGGGGGTTCTGAGGCCGGTTTTGGAGACGAATAGAAGGGAGGAGGCTATAGAGCCGTGAAGGAGAGACGGAGAAGGGTTTGCGTTCTTCCGTTTTTCCAATTCCATTTCGATTAGCTAGTGAATATCTAATATATTTATCTATGGATTTTGAGAAAGCGATGGCTTGCTAATTATTTTGTAACTAGGGTTTTTATGGTTGAAACTACATGGGTATTAGGCCATTTTTGATTGATTGGATTATATAGCAATAGACCATTTTGAATTGAATAAATAATTCCATGATTTTATATATTGATTTAATGATAATATGAGTCGTTGCTTCACCGGTTTCGTATAACCTTTGTGCATAATTGTTAGGATCGAAAATATATTTGTCTACTTATTTGATATTTCATGCTTGAGTTAAATCCTTTGATGGGGTATGCTTAGAATAACCAGGTATTATTTGAGAACCTGTATTTAGTTTCGTATAAATTTCTCGCTAATGCAATTTGATAGTGCATGCTTTGGTTTAGTCTTTTGATGTGCAATGCTTAGGGGGTCCCAGTGATATTTGTGACTCTAATATATATAATATTTCAATAGAGCGAACAATAAATAATTCATGAATTATGTTTCATTTCAGTATTTGAATAGAAATAGTGGTGGATACATTAAACCCTGGTTACCAACTCTCCAATTTGATTCGTTTTTTTACTTGAGTTTATTCTTCTCATTGTCTTTATTCTTTCAAAAATCCAAAAACATCTTTAATTGTTAGTCCATTAGAGATATTAATTACGTATTTCCACCGCTCCTCGTGGGAACGACCCGTACTTGCCTCTGTCTGCTAGTTAGATACCGTGCGATTGTGGTTATTTATATAGGCATCTCCGGATCCTATCAATTTTTTGGCGCCGTTGCCGGGGAGCGGTTGTGGAATATTGTAATTAGTATTTTTGATTTTGTAAATAGTTAGGTTTTTATTTTATTTTTGTACAATATTTTATTTTGTTTTAGGATTTCTTTTTTCCTTTTGACTCTTTTTGTGTTTTAGAATATTGTTTCAGGTACCTTTTTGAGGATGATGAATTCTTTGCATGAGATGTCATCTAAGGTGACTCTTGCATAATATATGCGTAGAAGTTCACATTCTCAGGAGACGTCTTCTGATATGACGCTTGGGGAATATATGCAGAGGCAACGGTGTGGAGTTTTTTACCCACCTATGGTAAGTGAAGAATCACCTTTGACAATATATGAGAAGTATTATAAACATACACCGCCTAGTTTAGAGCAAAGGTTGAGAGTTCTAGCATGCCAAGAGTTATATGAAGCTGATGATTTAGAGGAACATGTTTGTACAGAAGATACTATTGTTGAGTCTAACGACTTAGAGACAGTAGACATTCATACTGAGGTACCTTCTAGTCATTTGAATAGTGATATTTCTATAAATAACTTAGTCGATGAGGCGATTATTCATGATACTGCTGCTCCATTGAGCTCCTGCTTTGCTGACTCATCTTGTGATTTCCTGATTGCTGATTTGAATGTGGAGGCGATTGGTACTAGTCAGGTAACTACTGATTTTGAACAAATCTCAGTTTGTATAGCGCACTCTGCAGATTCTGATGATTCTATGCTTATTAACATTGTCAATGCATTGTGCCCTCCAATGGTTAATCAAGGTAACTCAACAACGAAAGTTATTTCCGCGGACTTAGGACCAGATTTAGGAGTTACTGATTTTGATAAACTTGAACCATTAGATACAGGTTTAAACTATTGTGCTGAGTTTGATAATTCTTCGCCCTTTCACATTGTCAATACATTGCTTCCTATGATTTCTAGTGAAGATAGTGTGTCGACCGAATGTATTTCAGCTGATTTAGAACCCGATTTACAGTGTGCTTCCCAAATAGAACTAATATATATTCTATGTTTACTGTCCATGTAAATGATTTATTTATCTCGACCAAGGACTGTTTTCAATTGGGAATGGATTTACATATCTTTCTGGAGGTTTATAGTGTTTGAAGGTTCATATTCGCAGCTGACCTGATTTGTTGGACTGATCCCCAACTTTTCAGACTTTATATATATGCTTTGCTGCATACTTTGGTGCAACCTCACCTTATTTGGGGTTCTTTATGTGCGCAAACATGGATACGAAGATTATACTTTATGGGAGTCAACCCATACGATTTCGCTTCATGGGAGTCAACCAATCAGATTTGTTTTCTTTCCTCTATCTTTTATTTGTTTGCTTGAATTTCCCATCTTAATTTCTACGTTGGTTGACTTAATTACATTGAGGACAATGTAACGTTAAGTGTTGGGGAGTGGCATTTTCGTTAGGCTTTAAAAAAAAAGAAAAAAGAAAAATTGCATATTAGGACCAGCTGTGTAGCGGGGTCTAAAAAAAAAGGATGATCAGCTGTGTAGCGGGTCTTAAAAAAATAAAAAATATATTATCATTATGATTTTAGGGGTTATGACCAGCTGTATAGCGGGTCTTTTGTAGGGTATTTTCTATGACCAGTTGTGTAGCGGGTCTTGTGTATGGTATTTTAAAATTTCATTTTATGACCAGCTGTGTAGCGGGTCTAACTCTCTCTTATGATATGACCAGCTGTGTAGCGGGTCAATTCTTTGTTTTGCTCGAGGACTAGCAAAATATAAGTGTGGGGGTGTTGATAAGCACGTATGTGCTACATTTTGTACCCATATTTATATTAGCTAGGACTCGAAATTGTTTCTAATAATACTATTTTAATGCTTTTGTAGAAAGTAGAAGTAAATCCAATCATCCAAGAATAAATGGCGAAATGTGAAGCTAAAACAGTGCTTGCCACAAAAAAAACCCAGCAAGGTTACTCGAGACACCAAAGCCAGACAGAGAAGGGATGATACACAAGGGGGGCGGTCTAATTGAAAACAAGGAGGTCAAGCACGTACACATGCTTTCCCCTGAATCATGGTTTTGTGGGGCTCAAAAGAACAGTCCTGTGATTTTCATGCAAGCAGAAAACATTATAGGGGTTACTATGTCATGTGCCGTCGCATATATGCATAGTTTTGGAAAGTTGGAAAGGAAAGCCTTTTAGGTAGTGGAATATTGGAAAAAATAAATGGGTCCACGTGCATATCTTGTTGGAGCGAGAAAAATGAATTAAAAAGATTTTGCTTTTCCACCAGTGGGATTCTTTTTAAGTCTACCAAATATGCATGCAAGCAAAATGAAGAAGAATATATATATGGGGAGATCACATTGATGACCACCATGCAAGTTTCAATTAAGGCTAATTAAGAGAATGATGACACACCTTTATTTGGTATATATTTTCTGTATTGTGAAGAAGAAAAAAGGGGGGTTCTGAGGACGGTTTTGGGAGACGAATAGAAGGGAGGCGGCTACAGAGCCGTGAAGGAGGGGCGAAGAAGGATTTGCGTTCTTCCGTTTTTTCAATTCCATTTCCATTAGCTAGTGAATATCTAATATATTTATTTATGGCTTTTGAGAAAGTGATGGATTGCTAATTATTTTGTAACTAGGGTTTTTATGGTTGAAACTACATGGGTATTAGGCCATTTTTGATTGATTGGATTATATAGCAATCGACCATTTTGAATTGAATAAATAATTCCATGATTTTATATATTGATTTAATGATAATATGAGTTGTTGCTTCACCGGTTTCGTATAACCTTTGTGCATAATTGTTAGGATCGAAAATATATTTGTCTACTTATTTGATATTTCATGATTGAGTTAAATCCTTTGATGGGGTATGCTTAGAATAGCTAGGTATTATTTGAGAACCTGTATTTAGTTTCGTATAAATTTCTTGCTAATGCAATTTGATGGTGCATGCTTTAGTTTAGTCTTTTGATGTGCCATGCTTAGGGCGTCCCAGTGATATTTACGACTCTAATATATATAACAGGTGATGTCAATAGAACGAACAATAAATAATTCATGAATTATGTTTCATTTCAGTATTTGAATAGAAATAGTGGTGGATACATTAAAACCTGGTTACCAACTCTCCCATTTGATTCGTTTTGTTACTTGAGTTTATTATTCTCATTGTCTTTATTCTTTCAAAAATCCAAAAACATCTTTATTTGTTAGTCCATTAGAGATATTAATTACGTATTTCCACCGCTCCTCGTGCGAACGACCCGTACTTTCCTCTGTCTGCTAGTTAGACACCGTGCGATTGCGGTTATTTATATAGGCATCTTCGGATCCTATCACAATCCTGATTCACCGTTAGATGAAAACCTGATTTAGATTCAAGCTAATATTTCTCAACCGTTAGATCGAAAACTTAGCTTGTCACACACACTTGGGTAGACGTTTACTGGGTTCGTGTAAACCATGCACAAACGTGTACGTGTATGTTGGTTCAACATAGTAACCCAAAAGGTTAACCATATGAGAATTTCATATTAACCTTGTTCTTCTTCACCATAACTAGTTCAATTGACTCAAATGAACTAGTTAAAGAGTTGTTCAATTTCTATGAGATCTTATGTAACTACACAAGACACAATTGAAACAAAGATGATTCGATTCGATTGAATCGGCTCATGAAAATTATAGCCATGGTTTGCATCAAGCATTCCTTAGTAATTTAATATTTCATGTTCAGAGCACATCTTTAGATCATAACCTCTTAAGTTCACAAACAAGTTCGCGGACTTAAGTTAATCGGTTGAGTTTTCAAAACTCAGCAGAAATTCTCGAAAAGAGAACTTCCGCCAGTTCGCGGACTTAGCATACAAACGATTTATGGAAAATCCCAGTAGAAATTCTCGGTCGAGAACTTTCGTCAGTTCGCGGACTTGGCAAGCCAATTCCACAATCCTCCCGATTTCTCTTGATCAACAAAGTTCGAAAACTTCGGTTCAAGGAATACATGGTTATGCAATCTAAACTCTCATTTCAATCATTGAGACATTCTCAGAGGACGCTATGTAGCCGTTATTCACAGACCGATTCACGTCAGAGCAATTCTCAAAGTGATTGAAACATTTCATGACTTTCGTCACTAGGTGAAGAGAAACTTGATCAAAGCGAAACGCTTTACCAACACACGATTTCGAGATAAAAGATAAGCAATGAATACTGAGCTCGAAACGTCAAATGTGTATGATCTAGTCTATATATCATACGAATTTTGTCTCATAAGAAGTAGGAGATAGAAGAGATAGACTTTTGAGTGATGGATAAGTTCAAGTCTCCACATACCTTTTTGTTGATGAAGTTCCACGGTTCCTTGTATAGATCTTAGTCTTTGTATGATGAATCGCCATGAAGTCCTTGAGCTCAACTACACTTTTCTATTCTAGTCCGAGACTTAGCTATGTAGGCTAGAAATCAAGACTTATAGTTTTGATCACTAACATTGACAAACATGCTTGAGATAGAAACGCATGCGAGGTTGACCGAGCTATGCTCTAATAGTTCCGGATGCTCCTCTTGATCTAAAATGGTATGTGTATAGAAGACTGCATTAGCCATATAAGCTTCCTATGGTCCGAATGGGTTGCTCGTGGCTGGGATCCGGTAATATTTTCCTCTGATATTATTTTTGAGGCATTGATGGTATGTGGATGTTATCACTTTGTGATTCAAAAGCCATCCTCTTCTGAGTAAAACATGGAATGTGGTATCATCCTCCAGGACACAGAAAGGAGTAAGCGCTCTGATGGGTCCGATATTCATCATCAGATGTACTATCCCGATTGTCGTCTAAGTATGTCCTCCGAAGACTCTTACAGTTGTTGTGTGCATTTCTATCGTTGTCCGCGACACTCTCAGCAACTCCAGTATATGTAATGAAATCATGTTAAGTGAAGCTCCACCGTCTATAAAGTCTCACTTAAGCGGTTGTTTGTTAATGAGAGCTATTAGGTAGAGAGGGCGAAGGTGCTCTCCAGGGTAACATATATCTTCATCCATTAAGATAATGGATTCTTTAGGCAACGGATCATATGGTTTTCCGAATGCAATCGCAGTTATGGCTTTAGATACTTCACGGATTTGGTTTTCACTGAAACCTAGGGAATCAAAGAACTGTTGAGCTAAGATAGTCTGAGCGAACTTACTGGAAACTCCATTTGTATCTGGGAAGACCGCTATCTCGGATGCCTCACATGCTTGTTCTCCTTCTGTATCTTCTCAGGGTTTCCAGGTTTCTCCATCGACAGGGTCGTGTGAAATCATCATGACTTGGTGTTGTGTAAGTGAATCATTGTTGATGCTCTGGTCCCCTTTCTCCAATTCTCCTCTAGCTCGCTTTCTTTGGATAGTGTAACGAAGGGAATAACACTCCACGGTCGGATGATGCACTCTTCTGTGGTAGTGGCAATACCGTTCATGCATCTTATCCGCTGCAGTAGTTTCTACGGATACTGACAGTAAAGTCTCTTCTTTGTTCGCTACCCATTGTTCCATAAGTCCTACTATCTGTTCTTTATTACATAGTAAAGGAGGCGGAAGATTGGACCTTCCTCCATCCTCTCTTCCTCCTCTTCTCCCGGACTGCCCACGGTAAGAACCAAAAGAAGCTCCACGCTTTCCTCTTTCATTTGTTTGCATTTGATCATTAAAAGCAGGTGCGGATGCAGCGTTGACAAAATGTTGTTGCCAAGTATGTTCGACTCCTCCTAAGTGCATAGCGTCCGAACAATCTGATATCCGGGCTGCAGCCTCCTCAACTTCCACAAAGGTTTGAAATTTGAACTTTGTCAGATTGATTCGGAAAACAGAGATCATTCCTCTAATGCAAATTTCTACAAGGCGCTCCTCCGTAATATCTTCATGGAATTCTATTGTAAAATCTCGGAAACGAGTAATGTATTTCCCGATCTCTTCTCCTACCCTTTGGGTACATCTCCCCAAATCTATCGTTGTAACTCTCCTCTGAGCGGAATAAAATTTCTTCAAGAAGAGTTGCACCATGGCGGGCCACGAGATGATACTTCCAGGTTTTAAATTATCATACTAGGTGAAGGAATTATCCCTTAGTGACTTTGGAAATTCTCGCATACAAAGGCTTTCATCCTGAGCGTAGACATTCATCGTTGATATAAAACGACTCACATGTTCTCGTGCATTCCCCTTTCCTCCGTAACTTTTGAAGTTTGGTGATGTATAATCCTCCGGATACAAGTAATCAGCAACCTCCGCGGAGTATGGTGGCTCTAGTGAGTCATAGGCATCGTGCTTTGTTGCTCGGTGGTTAGTCTCCATATATTTTGCGATCGCATCTTCCATCATCCCTTGAACAATATTCTTCGCGCTGACCACTCAAGGAGTTGTTGTGTTCTGTTCCCTTGCTCGCTTCAGGTTCCCACGCAGTTCCTGTTGCCTTTGGATAGACGCGTCCAATTCCTTTTGCATTTCAGACATATCCCGCTCGCTTGTTTCAGAAATGGTTTTCCTGTTTGACGTCTCGGATTTCTTTTGAGATGCTGCTACACCTTGCACAATAGGTGTGGCGACCACTGCTCCAATCCATATATCTTCGTCACTTTCTCCTTGTACATCCTCCACAGTAACGTTATCCAGGTTCGAGAGTGCTCCACCCACTGGTGCTTCCTGGATCGCACTTGGGAGTATCATGCTGGAAAAGAAGCTAAGAACCTCCCACTGTGGTCGCAATGTTGATAGGGTAAAATATGGAAGGAGGAACTAGCCCTAATCACAGAAAGTACTCCCAAGGTGTAGATAGGTTTATGAGGAGTAATGGTGAATTAATTGTGTCCTTTAAGCATACTCTCTTTCCCCTTTTATATTAATTCCCCTTTACCCTCTTATGGATAAGTACCCATAATATTAATATATTATTAAACTACCATTTCCCCCTCCTTCAAGTTATTAACAAACCCTAAGAGGTCTTTCTTCCTTTCTTCGGCCAAGGCCCAACTAGCTTAATATGCTCTTTCATGGGCTAGGATTATCCCAACCTTATGGGTTAGGCCTAGTCCCCTAGTCACTCTATCCTAAAAGAGACCCTTAATAGGTTAAGGGACCTCCTATTTTAGGATTAGTTATTTTCATGTATCAACAGTATCAAAAACCAATATCCAAGTGTCAATCAATTTAATCAACAACCAAAGGTTGGATTACAACTGATTGAACTTACGCACAACCTGTAATATTTCAATTATATAAACAAATATAATGCGGAAAAGAAATAACACAGACACTAGAAATTTTGTTAACGAGGAAACCGCAAATGCAGAAAAACCCCGGGACCTAGTCCAGATTTGAACACCACATTGTATTAAGCCGCTATAGACACTAGCCTACTCCAAGTTAATTTCGGACTGGAATGTAGTTGATCCCAAACCAATCTCACACTGATCAAGGTACATTCCGTTCCTTACGCCTCTAGAACCACGCCGGATTCTGTGCACTTGATTCCCTCATCTGATCTCACCCACAACTAAGAGTTGCTACGACCCAAAGTCGAAGACTTGATAAACCAATCTGTCTCACACAGAAAAGTCTATTGAATAGATAAATCTGTCTCCCACAGATATACCTACGAATTTTTGTTCCATCTTTTGATAAATCAAGGTGAAGAGGAACCAATTGATAACCCAGACTTATATTCCCGAAGAATAGCCTAGTATTATCAATCACCTCACAATAATCTTAATCGATTAACGAAACAAGATATTGTGGAATCACAAACGATGAGACGAAGGTGTTTGTGACTATTTTTAAATCTTGCCTATCGGAGATATAAATCTCAAGCCAATCTTACGATTGTACTTAATCACGATAGAAAACTGCAAGATCAGATCACGCAACTACAGAGAAAATAATTGTGTCTGGCTTCACAATCCCAATGAAGTCTTCAAGTCGTTAACCTACAGGGTTTTGAAAAAACCTAAAGTTAAAGGAGAATCGACTCTAGTCGCAACTAGTATCACACAGGAGGTGTGGGTATTAGGTTTCCCAGTTGATAGAGTTTTCCCTTATATAGTCTTCTAATCAGGGTTTGCAGTCAATGCTACCTTGGTAACAAAGCATTCAATATTCACCGTTAGATGAAAACCTGATTAGACTCGAGCTAATATCTTTCAACCGTTAGATCGAACTTAGCTTATTACACGCAAATGAAAAGTGACTTCATTTAGATATGAGTAACCGTACCTAATTGTATCCACTTTTGTTGGCTCAACAATAGTTAACCAAAGTTAGCCATATGAACACTTTCATATCAACCTTATTCATCTTAACCATAACTAGCTAGTTCAAATGACTCAAATGAAACTAGTTCTATACAAGACAAGACAAGACACAATTGAAGCAAAATCGATTTTGATTCACTCGAATTAATTCATGAACATTATAGCCACGGTTTGCAAAAGATTGCATTCCCTATTATATAAATGTATTAGTTCATGAATAAACCGATTTTAAAACATAACCTACTCAAGTATGCATAGGGTACGCATACCTAAGTGGCCGAACTAAGTTTGGGTACGCCAGTATGCGAACGGGTATGCATACCTCCAAACTCAGTTGAATCCCAGAACTTGAAACTCACACCAGTACGCATACCGTTATGCATACTAAGTTCCCGGACTTTCATTAACCAACAAGTACGCATACGGGTATGCATACTATGGTTCCCGGACTTGGATCATCACACATGCAAGTACGCATACTGTGCTTATAATCCAATCATGGTTAAGTGTTATAAACTTTCATTTCAATCATTGAAACATTATTGGAAGACGACAATAGCCGTCTCACACAAACTATTAGCATCAAAGCAATTTTTCAAGTGATCGAATGATCAATACGAAACATTCTGAGTCTACAACAAATGACTGTCTCACGCAAATCATGTAAGATGTCACAAGGCGATTTTTACATGATCATATTTTGACTTTCGTCAAGTATATAAGATGAACTTGGTTAAAAGCGAAAGCTTACCAACACATATTTCGAGAAATATGTAAGCGAGTTAAAATCAGCTCGTAATATCAAATGCGTATAATTGAAGTCTATATAACTATATGACTTTTGTCTCAAATAAGAGATAGAGTAAATAGACTTTTGAGTGATAGATGAGTTCAAGTCTCCACATACCTTTTGTTGATGAAGATCCACAAGCTCCCCTTAATAGTTTTTCGTCTTTAATCGATGAACGCCGTGAAGTCTAAAGCTCAACTACACTTACTATCCTAATCCGAGACTTAGCTATAAGTAGACTAGAAATCAAGACTTATAGTTTTAGCAACTAAACTTGAAAAATAAGCTTGAGATAGCAACGCTTGCGAGTTCGATCGAGCAGTGCTCTAACAGAAAGGCAGTTTTGACATCCATTTGATGTATAATTAACTTGTGAATAGAAGCAATTGCAATTTAATAACGAATAGATGAGATCCGAGCAACAAGAGCATATGTATCAAAGTAATCAATTTCACGTCTTTGTTTATAACCCTTAGAAACGAGTCTGAATTTGAACTTATCAATGGAACCATCTGCATTCATTTTTATCTTGAATACCCACTTACATCCTATAAGCTTGACGCCAGGAGGTAAATCACAGTATATCCAAGTACCATTAAAAAAGACTGAATGATTTTCATCATTTATAGAATCTTTCCAGAAATTACATCTCTGGACCTCATTGCATCAGCATAAGTTTTAGGGTCGTCATCAGCATGCATAACATACCTAGTCATGTTAAGAATTTCATTCTTACTACCTTTTACAAGATATGTTATGAAATATGGACTATAGCTTTTCTCTACCCTTGCTCTCTTACTCATTCTAGGTTCCATATCTTCAACATGTTCAGAAGTATCTCCTATGTCTCGAGTAGGAGCAGAATGTTCATCATTGTCATCAGTCTCCACATATTCTAGACTAGGTAACAATGGGTTTTCTATGGGTTGTATTTGGGAACTACTCTTATTTAAGTTCTCAAAGAATTCCATATCTGCAGATTCTATAATCTCAAAAGTGTCAAGGATTAAAAATCTGTAAGTGATATTGTTAAGTGAATAACCTACAAAAGCATATTTATACGCCCTATTTCCTAATTTAGGTATTTTAGGATCAGGCTTCCTAACATATGCTAAACAACCTCTAATTTTAAGTCTTTTCAAATTTGGTTTTCTGTTAAATCACAATTCATAAGGAGAAATATTCTTCTTTTTTCAAAGGAACTCTATTCAAAATATAACATGCAGATAACATAGCTTCATCCTACAAAGAATTAGGCAAATTGAAACTAACATGCATAACATTAACCATCTCAACCAAAGTTCTATTTTTCCTTTCAGCAATACCATTTTGTTGAGGTGTATAAGGTGCAGTAAATTGATGAATTAAACCATGCTCTTGATAAAGGAATTTAAATTTATTAGGAAAATGCTCACCACCCTGATGGTCCTGATCACAACGTAAAATCTTAACTTTATGTCCTAATTGTATCTCTACTTATGCGTTGTATATTTTAAACATATCAAAGACATCATCCTTAGATTTCCTCAAGTAAGTATAAGCATACCTAGTACAATCATCAATAAAAGTGACATAGTATTTGTTTCCACCACGAGTCATATGATTCTTAAGATCACTAACATCACTATGTAATAATTGAAGCAAGGAAGAATTTCTTACTATAGATTTAAAAGATATTCTATGTATTTTTGCTTGCACACAGATTTCACATTTAGAAACATTATGAAAATTGCAATCATCGATCAACCTTAATCTTTTCATATTTCAAAAAGAATCATAATTCACATGTTCTAATCTACCATGCTATAAATCAACAGAATCAACACTATAAATAGAACCATTATTTACTAAATTAAGCTTAGTCATTATGTTATGAGGATATCCTTGTCCAACAAACATTCCATTCGTGGACAATACAAATTATCAGCCTCATAGGTCACCTTGAATTCATCCTTCATAACAAGGTCCCTGGATACAAGATTTTTCACAATGTTAGGGACATGTAATACAGTAGTAAGAGTAACAGTCTTTCCCGAAATAAACGGGAGTTCAATTGTTCCTTTACCAATTACTTTGCTGCGTAGGTCGTTTGTGGAGATAAATTCGTTTCCTTCTCCAGTAACCGATTCATATGTCTTGTAAAGGTTTCTATCCTTACAGATATGGATGGTTGAGCCATTACCGTACCACCATCCACCACTATTTTCAGCAACAACATTGGCGGCTTGCACTACTATGAAAAGTTTGGCATCGACCATATTCCCCTCATTTTTATTTTGTTTCTTTCATTGACGATAGTCACGAGCATAATGGCCGAGTTTCTTACGTAAGTAGCAATCGCTCTTCTTCTTCTTATTGGGATGTTTCTTCTTAAACTGAGTATCATTCTTAGGTTTCAAGGAATTTCATGTCTTAGATTCTTCTACACTATTAACCTTAGAATAGTTTTTAGTTTGTTGACTATCCATAATTTCTCGTTTACGAGAGTCATGTTCTATACGAAGATGACCCTGCAAACCTTCGAAGTCATAGTAAGTCTCAGCATGTTTAAGTTTCTTCTTATAACCATTCCCAAAAGGGGGAAAACGAGAAATAATAACCCCAACAACAAAGGTAGAAGCAAGTTCATTTCCAGCATCCTTAAGATGATTAACAATTAGTAAAAGTTCACTGACCTGGGAAATAATTGACTTACTGTCAACCATTTTAAAGTCCATGAAGTTGCAAATCAGGAATTTCTTGTTGCTTGCTTCAAAATTTTTGTATTTGTTTTCAAGCATAGTCCATAATTCCTTTATAGACGCGATACTTCGATGAGCATTGTAAACATTAGTTTCCAGGGCATCCAAAATATAACCACGACACATGATATCATCTTCCTGACGCTTTTTACGTCTGACCTTCAATTCATCGATGTCATCGGCTTTTGGCGCCAGAATTTTCTCTAATCCATCTTCAAGAATGTACCACAACTTGATGGTGATCAGGAAAAATTTCACGGTCTCTTTCCAACGAGTAAAGTTGTCACCATCAAAACGTTCCAAACGATTGAGAGTTTGGTTCATCATTTGGAAAGATCGAGCAGTTGCGTTTGAAGATTCACCCTCCATTATCGAAATTTATTGTCTAAAACTGTTAGAAAATTGGGTTAAAAATAAGGGATGAAAATAATATGGAAGAATGGTGTACCCCTGGATTTTCGATTCTTTTAAACAATAATTCAACCTTTCCCAATTAACTTGTCGAGTACAACATGTCTCTCGAATTATGTCTTTAACATTCAATGAATCCCTAACACCGTAATCGAATTCAAGCATTGTACTTCCTTGACCCGACCAAGAACACACTGTATAAGGTTTTGAGGATTCTATTAGAGAAGAAGAAAACATATTGATTTGATGTGTTTACAAGAGAAACATCCATTGCTACTTATAGGTATATTTCATGCCTCTTGGAGATCTTTGTTCATCACCAAAAGACACCTTCAAAGGATATCAATGGTAGCTATAGGCAGAGACGCATCCATTCAAAATTCAGAAATTAAAACCGAAAAATCCCGGGACCACCAGTCGTAGGTGCAAATATAATACATACATTTTAAAAATTTCCAATACAATATTCTTCTCACTGCTAACTACACTTTCATCAAAAATGAGCATGTATGCAATTGAATTTCTATCGTTTATAACCGATAGTTTAAATTCAACTTGGTAAATGATAGAATTGTATGCAGCAGAATCCGCTCGGTTTTATGGGGATGTAGTATATCCTTCAAAGAACATTTTACACAAAATAACATTAATGCAAAATAATAAGATAATTCCACTCTAACCACTAAACCGATCTTACCTCGTTATTGTTTTTCTGTTCAAGTTCTAAAGAGATGAAATTATTCTCGTTCTTTATAAAGAATTAAGTTACTTTCAGTTTTTTTAAACGGATCTTTTAATTGGTAGATACCAGTGGTACGAAATATAATTAAATTAAAGCTTTCCAGAGCTTTTTAGTGGTTTTAAGAGCTTTCTAGAGCTCTTTAGAGTTTTTCAGAGCTCTTTAGCTTTTTTTAGGGCTCTTTAGATTTTTTAGACTTTTCAGGGTTTTTTTTAGATTTTTTAAGGCTTTTTAGGTGTATACACATAATCAGTAACCAACCACGTGTTAAGAAGTAGACGCGTGTGCTAAATCAGTATGAGGAGCATCAAGACAATGATGCCACGTCGCAACATTAGAATAACAGGATCACCATTTCCTGCCACGTATTCATTATCATGTGGATCCGACGATGACAAATCTAGGGCCACCGAAGGAGTGATCTACTGCGAAGTACCCTATCAGACCCATAGGCCTACTTTACTCTATCCCGAGACAGATCCAAAATCAAGGGCAGAGATTAATATAACCGACAAGGATGCGACAGGGGCATCAGACAGCTGTCTGAGGCGTGCGGACTGTCCAACTACCCGCCTTAAATGATACATGCATAGGGTACGTGTCAAGTATCCTGTGGAGGAATAAGCGGTAACCCATCGTTACAACATACTACCGTTAGAGTCATCGGTGCAGAACGAAGATATCAGCGGGATTGGCACGGAGACCAAGACGATAAGGATATAGTTGTTCTCATGAAGGCCCCACATGGAATCCTTATAAATACCCAACTCCACTAAGAGAGAAGGGGTCGATCAATTCTAGGAAGAGTAAGAGATAGCCCAGGAGAGAGGAATTGTAAGAGTAAGTATGAGATCCATTCCCCTCCTAGCTTCGTTCCCCACTCAAAGTCACTTGACTATCTTTGCAACCTTTGAATACATAGTGAAACACCAAACCCCGTGGACGTAGGCCTTAGTGCTGAACCACGTAAATCTGCGTCTTATTTACATTCTGCAGTTATGATCTTCATACTTTAATATTATGCATCTTTTAAATCATCATAGGAATCTCTATGATGAGAAACAAGGACGAGCCCGAAGGCTCAGAGTTTCCCCTCTTACCGCTTTATGCAATTTTAATCAGATTACTATCATTTTGTTAGTTTTATAACGATCGCGAGTTTGTTTGTGGATACGATGATACCATCGTTATTTCTGTGTTCACAATCTGGCGCTAGAAACAGGGACTCTCGTACCGGTAAAAGATTTATCTTTCCCTGTGATTTTACTCTTTTGACTCTCAGCGCTATTTTTCAAATAATAGTGTTTTGAGTTGATTATCTTGGTTCTCCCCCAGGTCTCCTTTAGATCAACGTTTTTTATTACAAAAACTCTTTGAATCTGCGTTCATTTTCGCAAGGACCTTTTATATCTATGTTTTCTTTAAATATTTCCCAGATCCAAGACCTTTTTATGGACCATTCAGCACCGTCATATAATGCGAATTTTGGGCAGCTCGCCTTTGAAGTTATTTCATGAGAAAATATTCATATCATGTTTTTTTAAACAAATGTACATCGAATCTGCGCTTTCATGTATAAAATCCTTGGATCTGCTTATTCTCACGAATTATTTTTAGAACCATGGGTAGATCTATGTTTATGATTGTTGGATTTACCTCTTCCCTTGAAAAAGTTTTTGGATCTACTCCCCAAGCCAAGTTTTCCTTGAAATTTTTTGGATTAACATTGCTAACAAAGCCCTCGCAGATATTGTTTCTTCGACAATGTTTTGTTTTTGCAGAAAGAATCGAAGATGGAAAAGGCAAAAGATGTGGGAAAAGCCAAAGCGTCGTCAAAAGAAACACCAATGACGACTCCAGTTATGACACGTAGCGAACAAAAGGGTGAAAGCTTAAAGCAGACAACAAGAAACAGGATGGAGCAGAAAGCACGATGCCATTGGATTTCCGCGCAATAGCAGCGGCAGCATTGAAGGCAGCAGCAACCAAAGAAGGAGCTTCTAAAGAAGCAGCGACAACCCGAGCCAATGAACAACGGGAAGGGATGGCTGAATCGATGATACAACAACCTCTCTACGGGATGCCTCTCACCAACGAGATGAATCAACCGATGCTAGCCAACCAACCTCTCCTGATAGCAAACCAACCAGAACAACAGCCGACAGAACTCCCGGCACCGCCCAATGATCCACCGGTTCCCCTAATATAGACTGTTGATGAAGATCACACTGTAGCCGTCGGTGGACAGATGCAAGTAGGAATCCCGAACCAGGGATCGAACCATTCCATCCAGATGATGGCAGAACTCGAAGAGTTGAAGAAAAACCAGAAGTTATATACTGATGTTGTGGACCTGCTTGCACAAGAGAATCAACAACTCAAGGATAGGATCGCTCAGAGCGCTGAACTAGGGAATTTGCACGATGAGGCTAATTCTAAAGCGTCGCTGCCTAACCAGGACCGAAGGATGGTAGTGGCCAATGTCAACGATCCCGAACCATTAAATCGAGGGGATTCCAGAGGAAACCGATCATCCGATCCGGATTATATTCCCGAAGACTCAGATTATTTCGATAGTGAGAACCGAAGATCAGGACGATCCACAGTCATAGAGGACCACCAGCTCGCAATGGAGAATCTTCGTGCTGAAATGATGGCTGAGATCAAGGATCTGAAAGCCCGACAAAGAGGAGGAAGACTAGAGGAAGTGATGCGAGAAGCCAATACCACACCTTTGACTCCACACCTAGCCAGAGCACTCATTCCCCAGAAGTGTCCAATGCCAGTGTTCGAGTGTTACGATGGATCCAGCGACCCCGCGGCCCATCTTCGGTATTACAATAGTATTTTAGCCATATGGGATCAAGATGGCGCCGTCCTTTGCAGATACTTCCCTTCAAGACTGAAAGGATCGGCCCTATTTTGGTTCGACAACTTACCCCCAAACTCTATCAACTCCTACAGCCAGCTCACTGAGAAGTTCTTGAGAACTTACATGTACAACAAGGCCGTCAACGCAGGAATGGACAAGCTCTTCTCATTAGCGATCGCATACAAAGAAACTATCAGGGAATATACCGATAGGTGGCACAAGATCTGTCAAGCAATAGGAAATGTGGATCCGGTAGTCAGTATCAATTGCTACAAATCGGGACTGGATAGGATGAGCCCGCTGTTTGTAGAAATTCATGGAAGCGTCCCCACGACCAAAGGAGACCTTCGAGTAATCACCGAAAAGCACGCCAGATTGGAGGAGATCCAGTGGGAAAATCCTAGGTCCCAAACGCAAAGATCTCGCCGGACCAACTCAGTAGAGCAAGCCAGCGGATCCAAGAGAGGCAACTCAGCTGAACGTCCCAACGAATATAAGAGAGGACGAAGGGATGATCGTCGGCGTGATGATCATAAATTCGAAGATCAGGTATATACGAAGCTGAACACCAACTACATTTGCATCCTAAGAGAGATTAAGGGTAGTGAAAATCTAGAATGGACGTGGTCCAAAGGAAAGCAACCCCCAAGGTCCGAGAAGTCAAGAGATTACTGCGAGTACCACTGCTTCAACGACCATCAGACCGAAAAATGCAAGAACCTCAAGATAATGATCCAGAAGCTGATCGACGCTGGCGACCTCAAGCAGTACATACAGAAGGAAGAAACCGATGACAGGGCCAAGCGAAGTAAGCAAGTCCAACTACCTGAAGGAAATCAAACACTCAATGTTATCTCATGCTCTGAAACTAATGGCCCCTCGTTAACATCCCAGATATGGAAGAGATTGAGAAAACGATTTGAGGACTATTGCGAGTTGTACAAAATTGATGGAGTCGAAGTTGATGAGCACGAACAATGGATGAACGCACCAATAACATTCGAAGCTGAAGATATTGAGGAAGATATGGAGGACCACAACGATCCTTAAGTTCTTACATTACCAGTTGCAGGATGCAACATCAAGAAGGTTCTAATTGACGGAGGGAGCTCAGTCAACGTCTTATTTTATGATACGTTCAAACGGATGGAATTGAATGATGACCAATTGATGTCTTCTTACTATACCATCTACGGATTCAACGGCGCAGGAACGAAGCCTCTATGAGACATCATATTAGAAGTTATTGCAGGCCCAATGAAAGTCGATACCCGATTCAGTGTGGTGGATTCACCTTCTCCCTACAACGCCATCATTGGCCGACAGTGGGTGCACAAACTCAAAGGGGTGGCAGCGACATATCACCAGTACCTTAGATTCCCAACGCCCGAAGGGGTAATGGAAATTAAGGGAGACCAGGTCACCGCCCGCGAGTGCCAGGCCATACAAAACCAACTCAATAATGAACAAGATGAACAGCGGAATTCCCGAAGAAGCAGAAACAAAGCAGCCGCCAAGGACAAGGCGACCGACCTGTACCTTGAGGAAACCTCAGGCAAAAGACTAACGAAGGGTAGCAGCGTCCTGATTGCCGAAGCAAGCACCACAACATCTAAGGGGGATGAAGAGCCTACCAAATAGCAATTAAAGAACGTTCCCCTCTTAGGATAACCGAATCCCACATTCACATCGGTCGAACCCTCCAAAGAGATAAACATAGGAACCGGAGAGAACCCTAAGATGATCAAGATAGGGACGCTGATGGATAAGGACCGAGAAGAGGCCTTAATCAAGCTGCTTAAGGATTATGCGGACATCTTTGCAAGGAAATTGAGTGACATGCCCGGGATCGACCCAAAGATCATACAACATGAACTTCAGATAAAGCCAGGCACGAACCCCTTCAGGCAGAAGCTACGCAAGATAGCACCAGAATACCTCCAAGCGGTCGAAAATGAGCTAACCAGACTAATGGAGGAAGTATTCATAAAGGAATCCCGATACCCTACCTGGATCTCGAACATGGTCATCGTACCAAAAAAGAACGGAGGGGTGAGGATATGCATCGACTTCACCAACCTCAACAAAGCCTGCCCGAAGGATAGCTACCCTCTCCCTAGCATCGATCAACTGGTAGAAGCAGTAGAAGGTCACAATGAGTTATCTTTCATGGATGAGTATTCAGGTTACAACCAAATAGCTTTGGCGGAAGAAGATCAACAACACACCACATTCTTCACTCCTCACAGACTTTACTGTTACACCCGCATGCCGTTCGGACTAAGGAATGCATGGGCAACATACCAGAGGATGGTCGATGCGATCTTTAAACCATGGATCGGGAAAACTTTAGAAGTCTATGTTGATGATATGCTCTTCAAAAGTAAGCTGCGCAAAGATCACCATCAAGACCTGAGATACATTTTCGATTCCATGAGGAAATACAACATGAAAGTGAATCCAGAAAAGTGTACATTCGGCGTCACATCGGGGAAATTCCTCGGATATCTAGTAACGAAGAGGGGCATCGAAGTCGATCCTGCTAAGATCCAAGCCATTGTAGAAATGCCATACCCGAAGAACTTGAAAGAATTTCAAAAGCTTAACGGATCCCTGGCAGCACTTGGGAGATTCATTGCCAGATCTTCGGACAAGTGCAAGCACTTCTTCAACATCCTCAAGAAGGGGAGTAAGTTTTCATGGACCGCTAAATGCGAAGAAGCCTTCCAAAAGATTAAAGAGTACCTGCCATGATCCCGATCCTTCATAAGACTGATCCCGATGAGGTGTTGACCCTGTACATAGCGGCGACCGAAGATGCAGTCAGCAGTCCTGGCCAAAACCAATACGAAGGTCGAGCAACCAATCTATTACGTCAGCAAGACTCTCAACCCGGCGGAGAAAAACTACACGAAAATTGAGAAACTCATACTAGCATTAGTATGGGCAACCCAAAAGCTGAGGACCTATTTCTTGACTCATTATGTTCGTGTCCCATGTAAAGCGCCGCTGGAAGCTGTTCTCAAAAGTGCTGGGAAAGTAAGAAGGATAGCAAAATGGAATACTCATCTTGATCAATTCAATATTGTCCACGAGATCCAAACTTCCCAAAAGTCACAAGTCTTGGCGGATTTCTTGGAGGACTTACCTCTGGATAACGACGAAGAAGTGAAGGACATACCAGAAGCAGAAGAGGACGGAAAAGATCCAGTTGATGTACTCGAACCCTCAAGCCAAAGAAGATGGGAAGTCTTCGTTGATGGGTCAAGGAATAGAGAAGGCGCAGGTATTGTCATTATAATCACTACCCCAACCGAAGATAGGATTGTGCACGCACTAAGATTAGAATTCAAGGTGCATACAAACAACATTGTAGAATATGAAGCTATAGTGCATGCCCTTCGTTTAATAATAGAAATGGGAATAACCGACGTACGCCTAACAAGTGATTCGCAACTGGTCATTCGGCAAGTCGAATTGGAATATAATGTTTATGACGAGACCCTCTCAGCATATATGGCTTTGGTCCAAACCTTAGCATCCCAGTTACCCAACATCAAGTTTCCGCATCTATGTAGAAAAGACCTCAGACATGCGGATGCCTTAGCATATATATTGTCTATGTTAAAGAAAGCGTTAAGGCCATCAAGATCACAAGAGTGTATGAGCCGTCGATTACTCCACAACAAGCCTTCGCTACAAATCGTGAAGACGACGTAGGGATTGCTGATGATGATGTGGGGGAATACATCGTCGACGACTTCATCGAAGATGATATCTTATCAAGAGCAAACGAGGACGAAGAATTCAAAAACGAAGAAGATTGGAGAACCAAGGTTCACCTGTTCCTTGAAGAAGGAACGCTGCCAGCAGACCTGAAGAAAACTCTAAAGGTACAATCAAAGTCAGGAAGATACTATCTTCGTGACAGAGTTCTTTATAAGAAGTCTTTCCTCGGCCCTTTGTTGCGTTGTTTATCCAGAGAAGTGGGTCACCGTATCCTGAAGGACATCCACTACGAGGACGCAGGAAACCACAGAGGGATGAGATCACTAGCCGAAAAAGCTAAGATGCAAGGGTATTACTGGCCACAGAGGATACAAGACGCAGCCAGGATGTCTAGAAGATGCGAAGAATGCCAGCGTTTTTCTAAGAGAATCCAAGCCCCGGCAACGAAGCTAAATTCAGTAGATATCCCCTGTCCATTTGCAAAGTGGGGAGTAGACATCGTCGGACCCTTGATCGAAGGGTCAGGGAAAAGACGATCCTTGATCGTAGCCACAGATTACTTTAGCAAGTGGGTGGAAGCCAAAGCTCTAGTCAGGATAGAGACGTGGATGTATGCACATTGATTTTTCACAGAATCATTTGCAGGTTAGGCATTCCCGCAGAAATTGTCTCCGACAATGGTAAGCAGCTGCAAGGAAAGAATATAGACATGCTCTTTGATACCTTTAATATCAGGAAGAACAAATCGACTCTCATTTACCCCCAAAGTAACGGCCGGGTCGAAGCTACGAATAAGACTCTTTCTCTTATCCTCAAGAAATCATTGGATAAATACAAGGGTCGATGGTGCGAACAGCTGCAGAATGTGCTATGGGCTTACCGAACCACACGCAGGTCCGCTACCGGTGAATCTCCGTTCTTCCTCACTTACGGGGCCGAAGAAGTCATTCCGACAGAAATCATCATGCCAACCACGAAGACCGAAGCATGGGAAAAGAACCTAACAATGGATATGATATTGGAAAGGCTCGATGACCTGGAAGAAAGGAGGGAGACAGCGCTGCAAAGGATGGAGAACTACCAACGTAGATTAGCAAGGGAATACAACAAGAAGGTTAAACTTAGAAATTTTGTAGAAGGACAGTATGTGCTAAGAACTATACCGCAATATCAACGAGAGAAAAAGTGGGGAAAATTAGCACCAGCATGGGGAGGACAATTTATCATACATGACATCGCAGGAAACAGATTTTACTACCTGCGTAACCTAAAGGGAGAAGTCCTCAGGCACCCTTGGAATGCAAAATACCTCAAGCCATACTATCCATGAAGCAAAGAAGTTCTGCATCTGCGTGAAGAGTACCAGAAGAAGAAGACAACGTACCCGCTCGACATGTTTCTATCTCTGGACGAGGAGTAGCAGACCTCACCACATCAATCAAAACAAATTTTTCTTTTACGACCATGCCATTGGGGAAAAGTACCTAAAGACAATCTCTCCGGACTCCCCTATCAGCGTCTATGAGTGTAAGACCATGGGGAAGGATTCCAGCAGAAAGAGATACCCAATCAGATTCCAAGCAGCGGTTCGGCGGAATGAATGCATGTAAATAATGCAAAAAAGCATCACATTACCGAGAACGCTTATTCGAACCCCACCGTCCGGGAACCCTTTGGCCCAGGGTTAGCCAACGGGGTGACAGGTCCGAAGTCAATAGCGGAGGTACATACCTTCGTTATTGCCACCAAACACTTCCGATTAATTACTTAGTCTTTCCTTACTACTTAGGATTGTTCGTTCTCTAAAAGCTAAATGAATTGACAATGCATGTGAATCAAAAATTGTACATATCAAAAGCAAACGATGATCCATTCCATGAAAGTTGATTACAAGATTGGAGAATTACACAAGAAACACAAAAGATATACAAAAAATGGCATGAAGCCTGGTAATCAACAAAGATCAACTTTCTATAATAAACTTAGAAACCTACTTCCCCTGGGAAGAGTCGATAGGACCAGCTGCGCTCTTCTTCTGAGACGAAGGTACACTTCCACCTGAAGAAGGATCTGAGCTGTAGGTAAGAGGCTACAGCATGGGACGACGGACGTACTTTTTCACGATGCCATGCTCTTTCATAAGGCTTTGCTCTATGTTGTCTAAGGTCTTGTTAATCTCTTCGGAAAGTTGACAACGAGCTTTGTGCGTAATAATAGTAACCTTGAGCTCAGACTATGATAGTGAATACTTCAACCGCCTCACTTCCTTGGCTGCCTCCTTTGCTGCTTCGTCTCGAGATCCAGCCAGCGCCTCAAAGTACTTGGTTTGTCCCTGCTGATGCACTAAGGAAGATTGAGCCTCGTTAAGCTTTTCATTTGCAAGGCCAAGCTGTTGCTCGAGCTCTAGAAAAGAAGAGACAAAGGGTCAGAAGAAAAGAATTACGAAGTCATCCACGACCAAACGAACATATACCTTCGACATTAGCCAAAGCTATCTCAAGTTCATTAACTACAGCGTCCCGATCTTCGTCAAGGAAATCGTACTCGTCCGAAATTTTCTTATAATCCATTTGAAGGTTCCTGAGGGAAAATTGACACTCATCTAACTCTACCTGCTTCATAGAGTCTAAGTGTTGGAGGCGGTTAACTTCATTGGTCATCCCTTCGATCCCCTTGGTGAGCCTGTACATATTAACCTCTAAGTCCTTCTCGGATTCCACTAAACGAGCAACGTCGGCCCGATAGGCACTTAAATCTTTACCAAGGGCATGGGCCTCTGCTCTAGCATCGTCCCTCTCCCGAACGAGTCGTTGTATGTAATCCCGAACGTCAGGATCATGGAGCTTGACGAAGCTCTTCTTCCATAATTGCTAATTTGGCCTCTAAGCGGAAGATATCCTCACGCGCCTCCCGTAGATTCTCACGGGTCCACAATAAAGCACCATTGAACTGACGGCGATCAGCATTCCAACTATTTTGCATGTCAACCATCTGCTCCCGTCTTTCTCGATACCGAACCGCCAATTCATTATGCTCATCAGCTTCATCCTTAATTTTTGATACCAATTCTCTAATTCGGGAAGCTTGACGAGTCCTTTCAGCCCGAAGCCATAGTAATTCTCTGGCATCACCCGCTGAAGACAGGGCTGTCTAATTCAGAACGAACACTAAAAAGACGAAGGAGGAGAAAGGTAAAGAAACAAACCTTTGGACGATGCGCCAGTAGACGATGCTTCCGTCCGGGCCTTCTCCAAGTCAGACTTAAGAGAAGTCACCTCCTGACGAATCTCTTCTTATGTAGCCCCAAGCTGCTACCTCCCCTTCAACTTCTCCTTCAACTCTATTATCTCTTTGTCCTTAGCTGCCAGGCGTTCTTCGGCAGAATTCAGTTCCTCTTCTCTATGGCGTAACTTTGCCTCCAGCTTAAGGGCTTCCGCTTTAAAGAACTGGTACAAAGTGTGGTTGTAGTGCTCACTTCTCACCAGCTATATCAATAACAGACAAGTAAAGATAATCAATAAAAAAACATCACACCACTCAACTCAGGGGAATTTATGATAACTTGCCTCGAGAATGTGCTGCTGAGGAAAACCATATTGATATCCATCAGCTATGGCCATCATGTCAGCAATGGAAGAAGGAGGATCGACCAACAAACTAGCCAAAGTAGCTCCTAAATCCTTCTCCCAGACCTCTGCAACGTCATCATGGGACGATAGCTGCATTCTCTGGCGAGTGAAGGCATCCGAACTCTTCTCACCAGGAGCTATGGGGGTTGGATTAGGTACGCACATCAGACCTTTCTTCATCAACCAGTCAAAGGTTGCATCACCCCTTCGTGCATCAGAGACTTCTCGAAGCTCTCAGAAGATGCACCAGCAGTAGCCTCATTGCCAGCAGCGGTCCCTTGTCTACCAGAGGTTTCCTTGCCTTCGGCCTCCCTGACGGAACGAGTCTCAGCGTCTTCCCCATCTGAACTTTCTTCTCCCTCGACCACTTTATCACCATCACCTTCGGCAACGACATCCTATTCGTCATTTGGAGAGAGCAAAGAAAAATCCGAAGCTATCCCCATGGCAGCGTTAATGTCTATCGGACCCCCAGCAGAATAAATCTTACCAAAGGAGAACTCTTGGTTGGGGTTTGTCGCATGAAGACCAGTATCTTCGTTCCCTTGAACATGCACGGGTTCAGCAAGCAGATCGTTCACTTGAGCTTCAGAGATAATGTTCTCGCCGCCATCCTTATCACCAACATTTCCATCACCTTCGTGAACAGGAGGAGAAGTATCAGTACGTTCCTCATCATCGGTAACATCCTCATCGGAATTCTCTTCATCATTCACCGGATTGTTAACCTCGGGAATTTTCATCTCTTCTTCACCAAAAGTAGAAGACTGAACAAGACCGATCTTTTTCTTCTTCGAAACATGAAACGAACACATGATCAACTTCTGATTCCAGGGGCAAACATACATAGAACTACACATTAGTATAAGGAATCATACCTTGACAGTAGCATCACTCTTCGAAGGAAGAACCGCATCAGAGCTCTCCTCTTCATCTGCATCAACAACATCAACGGTGAAAAAGCGGGGGTCTAACAACACCACCCAATATTTTGCTTAGAAATTTGTATGGACAAACTCGAATATACTTTTAAGAGAATCAACAAGACTCAATCAATTAAAAGTATATCAACGAGTTTATATCTCTCTCTTGATTTGATTTCCTCAAACAGAAACTGCGAGTACTAATCAAATACAAGGAATGACTTGGATGGTACCAAAGACCAATATCCAAGTGTCAATCAATATCAATCAACAACCGTTAGGTCGGATTCTCCAATTGATTGATCTAACACACAACCTGTATTATTTCAATTATAAAGATAAAACAATATAATGCGGAAATTGAAATAACACAGACACCAGAAATTTTGTTAACGAGGAAACCGCAAATGCAGAAAAACCCCGGGACCTAGTCCAGATTGAGCACACACTGTATTAAGTCGCTACAGACACTATCCTACTCCTTTCTAACTTCGGACTGGACTGTAGTTGAACCCCAATCAGTCTCCCACTGATCCAAGGTACAGTTGTACTCCCTACGCCTCTGATCCCAGCAGGATATTGCGCACTTGATTTCCTTAGATGATCTCACCCACAACTAAGAGTTGCTACGACCCAAAATTGCAGGCTTTGACAATAAACAAATCTGTCTCACACAGACAAGTCTATCAAAGGATCAATCTGTCTTCCACAGAAAAACCCTAAAGTTTTTGTTCCGTCTTTTGATAATAATCAAGGTGAACAAGAACCAATTGATAATCCGGTCTTATATTCCCGAAAAACATCCTAGATTAATCAATCACCTCACAACAATCTTAATCGCATGGTAGCGAAACAATATGTTTTGGAATCACAAACAATGAGACGAAGATGTTTGTGATTACTTTTTATATCTTGCCTATCGGAGATATCAAATCTCAAGCCAATCAATCCGATTGTACTCGTACGATAGAAGATGCAAGATCAGATCACATAACTACGATAAAAGTAGTATCGGTATGGCTTCACAATCCCAATGAAGTCTTTAAGTCGTTAACCTGGTTTTAGAAGAAGAAGACCAAAGGTTAAAGGAGAACCGACTCTAGTACGCAAACTAGTATCACACGTAAGGTGTGGGGATTAGTTTTGCACAATACTAGATGTCTCCTTTATATAGTCTTTCAAATCAGGGTTTTGCCTTGGTAACAAAGCAATCAATATTCACCGTTAGATGAAAACCTGATTTAGATTCAAGCTAATATTTCTCAACCGTTAGATCGAAAACTTAGCTTGTTATACACAAATGAACTGCACACTTCTAGGTTTGTTAACCGTACCCAAACGTGTACATTGTTGGTTCAACAATAGTTAACCAAAAGGTTATCCATATGAGCATTTCAGATAAACCATGTTCTGCTTCACCATAACTAGTTCAAATGACTCAAATGAACTAGTTAGAGAGTTGTTCAATTGCAAGGAAATCTTATGTAACTACATAAGACACAATTGAAGCAAAGATGATTTGATTCACTTGAATCGGTTCATGAACTTTTATAGACACGGTTTGCAAATTTCATTCCTTAGTCTTTCTAAAGTTTAAGTTCATAAATCATCTTCAGATATATAACCTTCTTAAGTTCGCACACTAGGTTCGCGGACTTAAGCAACCGGACAGAGTTTACAAACTCTAGCTGAAATTCTCGGGATGAGAACTTCGCCGGTTCGCGGACTGGTACTCACGAAACTAGTTTGTCAACTCCAGCAGAATTTCTCGAGATGAGAAGTTCGGCAGTTCGCAGACTGAATTCGCGGACTTGGCAACAAGCCATTCTTCCGGTTTCTCTTGATCAACTAAGTTCGCAAACTTTGGTTCAAGGAATAGGACTTATACATAAATGTGTTTCCAAAACAATTCTTATGTCCATCATTGGTTATGTAATCTAAACTCTCATTTCAATCATTGAAACATTCTTAGAGGACGTTATACAGTTGTTACAGCATTTCTCGTCAAAGCAATTTTTAAGACGATTGAAACATATCATGACTTTCTTCACTAGGTAAAGATAAACTTGGTCGAAGCGAAAAGCTTACCAACACATATTTCGAGATATAGATAGGCGAGGTATACTTGGCTTGAAATACTAAATGTGTATAATCTAAGTCTATATATATAGCATACGACTTTTTGTCTCAAGAAGTAGGAGATAAAGTAGATAGACTTATGAGTGACAGATAAGTTCAAGTATTCACATACCTTTTTGTCGAGAAGTTCCACCGGTTCCTTGAGTAGTTCTTCTACTAGTATGATGAATCGCCATGAAGTCCTTGAGCTCAACTACACTTTCTATCCTAGTCCGAGGGTTAGCTATAATAGACTAGAAATCAAGAATTATAGTTTTGATCACTAACATTGACAAACATGATTGAGATAGAAACGCATGAGAGTTCGACCGAGCAATGCTCTAACAAACGGTGTAATCGGAGTTCATGCCAGCAAAATTTAGTTTCCAAGGGCAGAAGTCACCATAGAAGGACCGAGAACCATCACGAGGCTGGCTACCAGCAATAGGGTGCCATCCATGTAGACCGGGCACCCAACCATGAGCCTAGGGGCCGATGACCTCAATGGGGGTGGCATGCCACTCATAGTCGCGATCACGTTTGAGACGCTCGTCTTTTGGGAAAATCTTCGTATTTCCAGTTCCTTCAGTACCAGGGACGAACCTAAGCTTCGAGTCACTCACTTCACTTAGAAGACGAACCTCACCTTGGGAAGCTGCCATTGTACGAAGACCAACGCTCCATGGTTTCCGATTCCTACCATTGATATAATCCCCAAAAGAAGCATTGAAGTTCTCTGGGGTATACTAGTCCTTCTCCACAGGATTAGGAGTATAGCAGGTCATCATCGTCTCACCTTTGTTCCGAAGGTAGCACTCCTTAAGTGTTCGAATGTAGTTCCCACTCAACTGAACTACTGAGCGACGATGGGTATGAGAAGTGGAGCCCTCTCGGTTTTCCAAAGCATCGTCATAGTAGAAAGAGTCACCTGATTTATACAAAGGCAACATAAGACCAGCTTCAAAATCCCCACGGTCGTCAGCAGATAGAAAGCATCATATTTGTAGTTTACGATCATATCGTAAGTGAGGTCGTCCCCTTGATTGTAAAATTTAACATCGAAAGCTTCAAGACCATGCTTCGCCTTGAAAATCTCTAGATCAACGTGGCTATAAGAAACCTTCTTCTTCTTCGAAAGTAATATAATTCGGATAACTGGGGCAACATCGGAAGATACGGTCTTGCCCGATGATGGCTTCTTCGGAGGACTCATATCCGAAGCCTTCCTCTTGGTCGCAACATTCCTTGACAAGTCCGCCTTCGATGGAACCCCTTTTGAAGAAGGGTCTTTCACCAAGACAGTGGATTGCGAAACCTTGGGTTTCTGAGAAAGCGCCGTAGTAGGAGGAGATATAGAACGAAGAGGTTGAACAGTCAACGGCTCCGAACGCTGAGGAGATGGATTAGGCGAAGGACGGTTAACTGCATACCGAGAACCTCTGGGCGAATCTCCCTTTTTCTGAGAAGAAATCCTATGACCCGATGAAGACAAAGTCTTGAGGGAACGAGGATCCAGTTGAGAAGATTTAGCCGGACCACCCCTCGGTGGATATATATCATGACTTCTAGGCAGAGGATGTCTGTAAGGGATTGATGGGGGAGTCTTATAAGGAACACGAAGACGATCAGCCATACCTACAAGGGGCATAAAGAGAAAACGAAGGTCAAATTACAGGTTTAATGGAGGTCGAACAAAGCTCTAATCACCATACCAAGAACATCTTCATGATAAGAATATCACTAGATCAAGAGCGTCTTCATATTAAGCGCATCATCATACTGAAATAACGAACGACCCTAAATTTTGCGATAAAGAACAGGGAAAAGTATATATACTTTCGAATGAATTGTTCTTCATCACAAACCCTAGGATCATCGAATAAGAAGAAACGGAAATAAAATTCCAGACGCAAGAGAACTACTTACTAGTAGTCAATGGCAGAAAGAAGAATCAACCAGCATCCGCAAGAGAAGGTGCCACAGAAGACCTAACTAGAATTCGTGACAACTGATGAATAACAGCAACAGCTAAGAGCGAAAGACAAAAGGAGAAGAAATGAATTTTTCTCAGAAAATAAGAATGAAAAAGACAGAACAAGAAGAAGACATAGAGAGGGAATAAAATTTATTTCACCGGCTACCCATCTCGTATTTATAATAAGAAGTGATAAAACCGTCCCATGATTCAAGGAGGAGTTATTAGTAGAAGTGGGAAACGTTCCCAAAAAACCTAGGGGAGTTATTACGATAAGTTGTGGAGACTGTGAAGACAGTTTTCTTCATACTTTGACAAATTTGAAACCAAGAAGAAAAGGAGAAAATTGTATACACATAATCAGTAACCAACCACGTGTTAAGAAGTAGACACATGTGCTAAATCAGTGTGAGGAGCATCAAGACAATTATGCCACGTTGCAACACTAAAAGAATTAGATCACCATCTCCTTCCAAGTCTTCATCATCATGCGGATCCGACGATGACAAATCGAGGGACACCGAAGGAGTGAGCTACTGCGAAATACCCTATCAGACCCATAGGCCTACTTTACTCTATCCCGAGACTGATCCAAAATCAAGGGCAGAGATTAATCTAACCGCCAAGGATGTGACAGGAGCATCAGACAGTTTTCTGACGCGTGCGGACTGTCCAACCACCCACCTTAAATGATACATGCATAGGGTACGTGTCAAGTATCCTGTGGAGGAATAAGCGGGAACCCATGGTTACAACATCTACCGTTAGAGTCATCGGTGCAGAACGAAGATATCAGCGGGATTGGCACGGAGACCAAGAAGATAAGGATACAGTTGTTCCCATGCCCACACGGAATCCTTATAAATACCCAACTCCACTAAGAGAGAAGGGGTCGACCAATTCTAGGAAGAGTAAGAGATAGCCCAGGAGAGATTAATTGTAAGAGTAAGTATGAGATCTATTCCCCTCCTAGCTTTGTTTCCCATTCAAAGTCAATTGACTATCTTTGTAACCTTTGAATACATAGTGAAACACCAACCCCGTGGACGTAGGCATTAGTGCTGAACCACGCAAATCTGCGTCTCATTTACATTCTGCACTTATGATTAGGGCTGTCAACGGATAAATATCCGTCGGATATTAGACAATCCGATAAGGTTAAGGTTAAGAATTATCGGATATCCGATATCCGTTAACATCCGGCGGATATCAAAAATACAAACCGATATCGTTAACGTTAATCTATCGGATAACGGATATTTATCCGTTAAAATCCGATAACGCCTGTCACAGAAGCAAATGCAGAAATGCTGAAAATTTTAGGTTGTTCTTCAAGTTTTTTGACAGTCTTTTTTGTTCAGGTGTAAGAAATACAAACCACACAAACACCTCAGTCACATCACACATGAAAAAACAAACAACAACAGAGTCTGCAACTACAAACAAAAAACTACACTCAAACAGGCTAGATCTTCTTTGCTGGTTTCATTTTGCATCAACTTCAGTCGACGACTTCCATATCTGCATTCACAATCACAAAAACCTGGTTAGGGTAGCTCAATACTTGGACACTATATTAGCTCATCTACTAGCGTATGAGATCTAATATGCTTTTACATGTTACAGTTCTAATTACAGTTCTGGAACAAGTGCAATATGGTAGCTCATCTAATGTTACAGTTCTAATATGGTAGCTCATCTAATATGGTAGCTCATCTAATATTAATATTGTTACAGTTCTAATATGGAAAAGAATTAAGTAAAGGAAAAGAAACGAAGATTTACCTGCATCAAAGAAGTCTGGCAGCCAATCACTTAAGCATAGCAATGCTTGGACTGCCTGAAGTTCCAACTCTGTTGGATGCTTTATGACTTTCAGACATTCTGAGAACAACATGAATAAAGTATTAGTAAAACACAGAATATGAAAGTCATAAAGCATAAAGCATGTTGTTCAAGAAATAGAAAAACTCTGTTGGATGTTATCGATTTCAACCAATAATAAAACTCTAATCCTTTACCTAAACTCATACAAGTTATACTCACTCACACAGACACACTGACCTTGGTATTTCCAAACTCCGTGTTTGCAGATCCTGCTGCAGAGTTACAAGCACCAGTCTTCAGCCCTGCAAGCAAGTAAAACATCAGTTTACCTATATATCTCCAAGAAATCCAGAAAATACAACAAATCAAACGTTGAAGACAAATTCTATCACAACATAAGATGTTTTAACTTCCCAAAATCTCAAATCGAACTAGAGGTTAAATGAAGTTTTAACCCAAAATACACCCAACATTTAACTGAAGAATCAATAATTGGAACTTAGCATATCATTTCACACGCACAAAATGAACTAAACCGGTAACCCCTAAATCGAAGTTGAAGCTGCTTCATACAAGAATGAAAACATCAAAACAATTGAAAGAAACCCTAGCTTACCTTGAGGATTTTCGCACAGCTGATTCAAACAACACAAAAAACTAAATCAGTAATCCCTAATCGAACTATTCAAAATCCAACTATTCAATCTCACTTTCAATTACCTAAATCAACAGAGAAACAAAGAAAATAAACAAAAAACTTACAAAATCATACTCACCAAGATCCACACCGACCTCTGTTCAACTTCTTCAAATCTCCTTATCCCTCCTCGAGTCCTCGTTTTCTCCTCCAAAAATTCCCACTGCCAAAATATCTAGAACTCAGAAGATTAGATTACGATTAGGTTCTCCCTGTCGGCAGCGGGCAACATATATCTAGGGGTAGGAAATTACAAGTACACCCCTAGACTATCGGATATCGGATATTAACCTAACGGAAAGGCCTATTCCAATATCGTTATCGTTAAGAGAAAATATCCGATAAAATATCCGATTCCGATATCCGATATCCGATATGTCGGATAAAATCCTATAGGATGTCGGATTTCGGAAATGGATATCGGATATCGGTTATCCGTTGCCAGCCCTACTTATGATCTTCGTACTTTAATATTATGCATTTTTTAAATCATCATAGGAATCTCTATGATGAGAGACAAGGACGAGCTCGAAGGCTCAGAGTTTCCCCTCTTACCGCTTTATGCAAATTTAATCAAATTACTATCATTTTGTTAGTTTTATAACAATCGCAAGTTTGTTTGTGGATACGATGACACCATCATTATTTCTGTGTTCACATTAGGAAACATTCAAAGATGATCTTCACTATTGTATGGAATTTGTAAATATTGTTAAACTAACTTCTAATTAGAAACCGACGATACTAGCCAATAAAATATACTCGGGGGTCGGGGGCGGTCTTTATTACGACCCATTCCATTTCAAAGACATTGATTGTCAATGCGAGCCTTAACCTCGATTAGAATTTAATGACACCTGTTTAACATAAAGAGCACAGGAAGCTAGTTATATATTTAAATGTAGTGAAACTATGACTGTGCTAACTTCCAAATAATATATTCAAAAAAAGTAAGAACTATTGGTCGCAATCTTTCCTCATTTGGCACTCAAATGACTTTGTTATGTTTGATATACACACAGTGGAATCTTAGATGTGGTTATACTCACTATATCTACAATGTGCCGCAGTTTTATTTTGTGGCATCATTTTTCATCATGCTTTACCATTTCGTGAGTTTTATTATCATCTACCGGTTTGAGTTCATCAATAGTTCAAATTGAAAATAGTTAAAATTAAAAATGGAAAATGACAATGGTACAGGTGACGGTGCTAATTTTTTGTGAGAACCGTAGTATTCAATCATAAGAAGCCCATGCAGAAAAGAGCTTCTAGTTTTCTTTTGAAAGCTACCAAAGATATAACGTCGTCAAAATGATCCTTCCCGTCCATATATAACTAAGAGAATAAAGAGAGACAAGAAATACAGCAACAGTAGATTGTAGTAGAAGAGAAAGACAACCTTTGCAAAATTTGGTGATGCAAAACAAAACAAACTAGTTCTCTCTGTCCACGGATAATAATTTTAAAGCGAACACAAAAGACATAAGAAAATGACCTTATAACAGTGATGTAAACAAAGTTGCAAACCATTGGTGGAGCTCCCACGATTTCAGTGTTGTCCACATATGGATAACCACGTATTCGCTTCTTTTAGATCATTCTTTTCTTTCCTCTCCATTTTTTCTATATAAGAAGGTATCACTTCTGAATTCTCTCAAGTTCATTCACTAATTAAGATAGCAAACAAAATGGTGTACAGAAATGCTTCCATGCAAGACGACACAATTCGTAAAGGTCCTTGGGTTGAAGAGGAAGACGAGCGGTTAGCCATGTTCGTAACTATTATGGGTGATCGTCGATGGGATTCTATAGCAAAAGCTTCAGGTATTGATTATAGATAGAACATGAATAAACAAGTGTGGTATTTGAAAATTTTAATTAATCATGTCTAACATGGACTTAATGAATGTTAACTTTTCGTGCTGCAGGACTTAAGAGGAGTGGAAAAAGTTGCAGACTTCGATGGATGAATTATCTGCGCCCGGATCTTAAACATGGTCAGATGACTATCGAAGAAGAGCATATGATTCTTCAACTTCATGAACGCTGGGGCAACAAGTAAGCATCCAAATGAATTTAACACTTCGTTCATCTCGTAGGTTTCATTGTTTCTTATTCTCAACTAAAACGAGTGAATTTTTTTCCTTAGGTGGTCGAGAATTGCTCGTAGGTTGCCAGGAAGAACTGATAATGAGATTAAAAACTACTGGAGAACTCATCTGAGAAAGAGAGCTCAAGAACAAGAACAAGGTAGACATAGTTACATATATACACATACACACACGCATATATATAGTTCTTAACCACACACTATACTGTAACTTTTGTCTTGTTTTTCCTCAACAGAGAAGGTGCAAAGAGAGATAGAAATTGCCATGAGCAGTAAGCCAGAAAAGACTATGCTAAGACAAGATAGTGATTTAAGCTCTCAATCAACTACTACCTATGAATCTAGTAATGGGTCTGGTGAGGACAATAAGATGACGATGTCAGAGGATGTCTTTGTTTCTTCGGATTACCCATTTACAATGTCACCTTATGAAAGTCGGTTATCAGATTGGATATCGGGATCATCCTCAAACAACCAAACAGATACGTTTAAAGATCAGAATGTGAGCAGTGTTGAGGATTCTTGGTTCCGTTACCCAGCAGCTGGAGAGACTGATGGTATATGGGGAAATTGTTCAGCCACTCTCTGGAACTGGTAGTGAAGTTGGAGTACCCCATGAGAATATTGAGAACTGAATTTGAGTGAGAACGTCAAATTTAATCATTTTTGTAATTAAAAAAAAAAAAAAAACTGAAGACGAGCTCCAAGATTCTAACGTAGTAAATGATTATGAATCTCATGTTGTTGGTGACCAACTTCACTTGTACTTTATCTTTATTAACCTTCTTGAATTGACATGTTTCATTTCAGCTGCTTGTTCTTGCAAGAATCTATTATGGTTTCATTTTTTTAATATTTAATTGGAAGCCCATAACCTGGTGTTTGTAGAGACTAGTTCCGGACATGAAAAGTAACAAAAGAAGACTATTCAAACATGTTACGATAACGACTGGTGACATGGGGGACCAAGAAGTGCCATAAGAATGACAAGATAAAAAGAATAATGATTATCAAATCTATAAACATCTTAAAAGTTGATAAAGACAGTATATATAAGATAATCAAAGTAAAAGATTGAAAAATTGTATTGATGAGTTATCAAAGATACGTAACAAAGTACTCTGTCAGAATAGTTATATAGCTGACCAGAGAGTATTAGACACGTATACAGACGATACAGGTTACAGACTAAACGGTTACACCTAGTAATACAAGTACACACATATAAAAGATAAGGGCAGACTCCTTATCATACAAATTAACTCTTATACTCCCCCTCAAGCTCAGTATGCTGAAAGAACATGAGCTTGGAAACCAAAGAATTAAAGAGATCAGAAGACAGGCCCTTTGTAAAGATGTCAACAAGCTGATGTAGAGAAGGAACAAATTTAATCACCAAAAACTTGGACACAACAAGATCTCTAAGAAAGTGGTAATCAATCTGCACATGTTTAATTCTTTCATGAAACACAGGATTGCAGGCAAGACTAGAAGCACTCTTGTTATCACAGTATAGAGAAAATGGTTGATGTAGAGTAATACCTAACTCCTTCAGAAGATATGAGAGCCAAAGAAGTTCAGCTGATGTATTTGCCAAGGCTTTATACTCTGCTTCTGCTGAACTTCTGGAAACTGTAGGATGCTTTTTTAGAAGCCCATGAGATTAAAGAACTGCCTAGAAAAATACAATAATCAGATGTGCTTCTCCTTGTGTCTGGCATGCAGCCCAGTCAGAATCTGAATAAGCTGATATAGAAGATAAATCAGATGACCCTAATGTGATTCCAGAGCCCAAACTACCTTTTAAGAATCTAAATATTCTTTTAACTAACTTCAAGTGTGCAGTGGTTGGTTGATGCATAAATTGGGATACATAACTGACTGCATAAGTTATGTCAGGTCTTGTCATGGTCAAATACTGCAAACCACCTACTAGACTTCTATATAGTAGAGGATTATGAAGAAGATCACCATCATAAAGAGAAGATCTAGCACCCTTTGAAACTGGAGTGGCACTGGGCTTGCAATCAACCATGTCTGCTTTCTTAAGAAGGTCAAGAGTGTACTTGTTTTGAGTTAACAACATGGTGGAGTTACTGAAATTCCTGGTAACTTCTATACCCAAAAAGTAGTGCAAATCCCCTAAATCTTTCATCTTGAATTCAGAACCAAGATAGGTAGTGAGTGCTGAGAGAAGAGAGGAAGAACTTCTTGTTAAAATGATATCATCCACATACAAGAGGAGAAACATCATACCAACAGAAGAATTGAAGATGAAAAGAGAATGATCACACTTGGATTGTTTAAAACCATAAGAAATCAAGCTGCTGCTGAATTTTTGAAACCATGCCCTTGGCGCCTGTTTCAACCCATAGAGTGACTTCTTTAAGTGACACACATAATTCTCTTTCCCTGGCAATTTAAACCCTTCAGGTTGTTCCATGAAAACACACTCATTCAAATTACCATGTAAAAAAGCATTGGATACATCCAATTGCTTCACTTCCCATCCCCTTGAAATAGCAATTGTTAAAACAGTTTTAATTGTTGGTGTTTTAACCACTGGACTGTAAGTTTCAGAGTAATCCACTCCATCTAACTGATCATACCCTTTAGCCACTAGTCTTGCTTTACATCTCTCAACTGTCCCATCTGCCTTCATCTTAACTTTATATACCCATTTGCAACCCAACACATTCATACCAGGATGATATGGAACATAATCCCAGGTGTCATTATCTCTTAAGGCAGTATGTTCTTCCTTCATTGCAGTAGCCCATAAAGGAATCTTAATGGCACTTTTAAAGGACTTAGGTTCAGTTATATGCAGTAATGAGGTAAAAGCAGCATCAATTGGGTGCATAACATGATGATTTGTGACATAATCAGGAAATTGCTTCTTCTTAGAGGTTCCAACTTTTGATCTGGTAAACATTACAGTAGGAACAGAAGTAGAAGTTTGACAATTGTCAGGAGGGAGAGATAGACACAGGACTAGCAGTAGTTGAAGAGGTGACTGAAGTGTCAGAAGGAGCAGAAAGTTGTTTAGGGGAAAAGGGAAAACATGTTTCATCAAATATAACATGTCTAAAAGTATATATTTTACCAGAAGCATTATCATAGCATCTATATCCCTTATGAGATGAATTGTAACCAATAAAAGTGCACAATGTAGACTTAGGACTCAATTTATCAGCCCTATATGCACCTAAGTATGGATAACAACAAGAGCCAAAAACTTTAAGAAATGAGTAATCAGGAGGTTTAGAAAATAAAACTTCAAAAGGAGAATGAAATTGAAGAACTTTAGTTGGTAGCCTATTAATAAGAAAGGTTGCAGTTTGAAAAGAATCATACCAGAAAAATTTAGGCATATGAGCTTGAAAAAGAAGAGTAAGACCAACTTCAGATATACGTCGATGCTTCCTCTCAGCAACACCATTCTGCTGAGAGGTATGAGGACAAGACAACCTCAAAGATATCCCACATTGATCAAGAAATAATATGAATGGTCCTTTACTTAGTTCATAAGCATTATCTGTTTGAAAAGAAATGATTTTGGTGGCCAACAAATTTTCATTGATAGTTTTAAAATGATGAAAAGCTACAAGACAATCATTTTTTGCTTTCATTGGATAAATCCAATGAAAACGACTGTAATCATCTATGAAAACAATGTAATACCTAAAACCAGAAAGAGAAGATACAAGGGCAGGTCCCCAAACATCACAATGGACAAGCTTCAAAGGAGCAGAACTGACTCTACTAGAAAAATGAAAAGGTAATTTTTTACTTTTTCGCAAATGACAAGAGGTACACACAGAATCTACAGCTTTTGAAGTAAGCTTTATTGACTCAGAAGACTCTAATTTGTGAACAACAACATCAGCAGGATGACCAAGCCTGTTGTGCCAAGTTGGTGAAGAAGCAGCAATGGAGGTGTGAAAACAAACTGGAGGAGCAACAGGTTGAGACTTTAGAGGATATAGATTGTTGGAAATGGAAACTCTAGCAAGAACCTGTTTTGTCACCATATCCTTTATCAAGTAACCCCAATCATGCAGTTCAAAAAGCAATAATTATCTTTAGTAAATCTTGCTATAGACAGTAAATTGGCTTTCAAACTAGGAATATATAACACCTTAGAAAGTTGAAATTTCTGATGTGGAGTTTGAATAATGGAATCACCAATATGAGATATGGATAGAAGCTTACCATTACCCATCATGACCTGTGAAGATCCAGTATAAGAAGAAATATTTGTGAGAAGAGTGGAATCACTAGTCATGTGATTTGTAGCACCAGAATCTGGAATCCAGCTAGCAGAAGTAGGTAAGGAAGTAGGTTGTTCAACATTATCAGATTTTAACTCAACACCAGCAAAAGCTCTCTGCACTGAACTGATAGAGTTCCTATCAGGTGTATATCTGTAATAGCATCTACTTGCAGAATGTCCATGTCTTATACAGATTTGACATTCCACCTGAGACCAATCAATAGTGCCACCACCAGAAGATGTAGTTCTACCACCAGAATTTGGCTGAGCACCATAACTAGAACCACCAGTACCACCTCTAGCACCATTAGAACTACCACTATAAGAGCCTTGAGAATAAGTGTTGTTTTTGAAGGTAGAAGAATTGTTCTTCTGATTCTTATTATTGTTCTTCTTAGAACCATTACCACCACTAGAATTTGTATTTCTATCGTACATGGTTGTGGGATGCTGATTGTCAAACATAACTTGAACCTCCGCATCTTGGTCTTTAATCCATTGTTGATGACTAATCAATCTCGCCTTAATCTCAGGAAATGGAAAGGGAACTTCACATGTTTGAGCAGCAATCACAAAATTGTTGTAATCACGACCAAGACCATTCAATACATGCATAATGATATCTGAATTACTGACTCGTTCATTGATTGCAGCAAGATTATCAGTAATAGTCTTGATCTCATGAAGATAATTCTCCACAGAGCGGTTACCACGCCGAATCGATTGAAGCTGATTTCGTAACATATATCGGCGAGCAGCAAACTGAGTAGTGAATGTAGTTTCAAGAAACTCCCAAATTTCATGAGCAGTTCCCAATCCAAGAACAACTCCAGAAATTGATTCAGTAAATGTAGCTTTAAGACAACTTGATACAAATCGATCTACTTTCCTCCAATACAACCAATCAGGATTTTTAATTTGCACACCATTAAATAATGTATAACGAGGTGGTTCTTGGATTGTACCATCAACATACTCAAACAAATATACCGAGATAAGAACTGACTCAAATTGGTCCTTCCAGAGTAAAAAATTGGTGCCATCAAGTTTCAGAGAAATAAAATTCGAAATATTAGTAAAAGGAAGGCGAAAAGGATACCGATCTTTAGTAGATTCATTGTTCTTAATAGTAGAATCATTATGTTGAACAGATTCCTCATGTTGAGCAGCGGAAGAGCTAGAAGTACGAGTAACTAGAGGCATTGTTGAATTAAAAGACTCAAGAACTCAAGAATCAAAGATTTGATAGTGATTGTAATGAAATAAAGATCAATCAAAGATGATTTGATCACAGAAAGAAAGATTTCTTCAAAGCAAGATTCAAGAACTCAGATCTGAGTAGTAGAAATAGATTGAAATTACTACAACAGAGATGTAATTATGAGATAATCTGATCAAAGATCAAATTTGCTATATGTAATGATGAAAGATTTCTGATGATTTAAGAAGAAATTGTAGAAAAATTGATTGAAATGAAATTTCAAGATCTAACCTAATCTGATACCATATAAGATAATCAGAGTAAAAGATAGAAAAGCTGTATTGATGAGTTATCAAAGATATAGAACAAAGTACTCTGTCTGAATAGTTATATAGCTGACCAGAGAGTACTAGACACGTGTAAAGACAATACAGGTTACAGACTAAACGGTTACACCCAGTAATACAAGTACACACATATAAAAGATAAGGGCAGACTCCTTATCATACAAACTAACTCTTATAGACAAAAATCATTTTGGAAAAGGATTGAATTAGTAGTATATAGTATTGCATAAGACAAAGAAAATGAAGTTCTCTTGATGCTTATTAAAAATTTACACGGCCTTTCAAGTCCTATAGAGATAACACAAAATTGGTCAAAAAGACCAATTGCAACAAATTCTGGGTGAAATATATTCTTAGGTTTAGATATTGCTCATATAGCCAAAAAACAGAAAAATACTGTTCATTTAACCAAAATGGATATTTCACCCAGAATCTTTTTATTAATTGATTGGAACAGACCAATATGTCCGTATCTTTTACAAATTTTTACCGGGTTGTTTAAGAACAGAGTACAACAACAAAAAACAAAAAAACAGAGTACAAAAAAAAAAAAATTAATTGCTCTGTTTTACGAGTTAATTGCAAGCAAAACAGAGTACTAAATCAGAACAAAAAACAGAGTACTAAATCAGAGCAAAAAACAGAGTACATAAAACAAAGTAAAAAACAGATACACACATAAAACAGAGTACATAAAAAAGAGTAAAAAACAGAGTTAATTGCTCTGTTTTTGCTCTGTTTTGCTGTACAAGAAAAATAGAGCTTGTACAGCAAGCTAACATGAAAACTACGACGATTGTTATACACTTCCAGATACATGGTTATACACTTAAATCATCTCCTCTAATCGATTCTTCAAATACACTGGAAAAAAAAACGAGTTCATACACAGTTAATAACTCCTGTGGTTGACCTGATATGATTAGGGTACATATGAAATTAGCTTTCTGATAACAAGATAAAAGGTTATGGAAACATATATTTTACCCTTAGAAAATTTTGGAAGAATTTTCAGTAAAAGTGCTCCCTGGCCAGCCTGCAGATAATTAGTGAATCAACGGTCAGTGGAACTACTCGGATTTGATCAAATTGCAAGACATTTAAAATGCAGCCGATTCAAAAGGAAAATTTAATACATACTTTTGATTTTGTTATTTCCCCATAGCTAGCATGCTCCTTCGCCACGGCCAGTGGTGAAGAACTTATGCGTGACTTCCACTTTGGAAGTGCTGTTTTAATATGTTGCACTAAAATCTACAAGTAACCGATTGATAAGCATAAGGTATAAATTGGGATTGAAACAAAACTAAAAGATGTCAAGAACCTGATATGTACAAGTTCAGATGCACTAAGACTAGCACTATGAAACTGCTGCACTATAAAATGAGATTGCTGGTTAGTAAACACACTACTACTACTACTTAAACACGTACTCACACATTAAACCTGGATGAAACCAGTTTCATCCTAGTTTAAAAGTGCTGAAACAATATACACCAAAAATTAAACCTAAATAGAATTGATATCACCCTACTTTTTACTATACTAAATCTGGATGAAAACCATTTTCATCCTAGTTTAAACATGTTGAAATTATATACAACACAAATTAAATCTAAATGAAACTGGTTTCATCCTAGTTTATATTATATTAAACCTGGATGAAACTGGTTTTCATCCTAGTATAAAGATGTTGAAAAATATACACCACAAATTAAACCTGGATGAAACTGGTTTTCATCCTAGCATAAAGATACTTAATTACATCAAATAACATGAAAACTAGGAAGCGGACAAATAACAGAATCAAATAACATGAAAACCAGTTACATCCTATTTTTATGCTAGATGAAAACCAGTTACATCCTCCTTATTATCATCTTTATTAAAACTTCAAATATGCATGTATCATATGAAAACCAGTTACATCCTATCTTAGTTCTAGATGAAAAACAGTTACATCCTTAACCATTTAGCCATAAAAACACACTTGGACATTTCTTACAAACACTTGTTGCGGCACGACTTCGATAACCAGATGCAAACCATACAATACACATAACCAGATGAAAACCATTTTCATCCACAACATAAACTTTAAATTCATTACAATAACCAACTAAAATCCAGTTACACCAAATTTGAAATCAATTACAATCAAAAACACAATTAAGGTTAAGAAATTTACCAATTGATTAATGGCATTTCAACTGATTTGAATCCAACCAAAAATTCCCCAATCACATCACATCTTTGTTGATTTCAACATTACCCCATCCTACCAGCATAAAGTGAAGATGAGAAATAGAATATCGATGAAGAAATTTACTTCCAGAGGAGGCGCCGTTGAAACTCATCATGACAGAAACAATCAGAAATTAGATCCAGAATTGAAAGATAAATAGGTATTGATGATTAGGGTTTCTTAGGGTAAAGTCTTTTAACATCTTTTCCAAGGGGATTCAACTAGAAGAGATTGAATTGAGAAAAGGTCATACAACACCGGGAGTTTTAAAATAAAAAATCCTAAATCAAACATGCAATTAATAAGTAGTCAATTCTCGTTTAACGAATTCAAATCAAACATAAGAACCCTAATGCTATACCGCCTTTACCCAAAATCAGATGTATTACCTCTTGTTGTTAGTTTCTAAAATAAACAAAGACGTCGAGTGGTCATGGTGTCGCTGTGAATTGGTTGTGGTGGTGTTTCTGTGAAGAATGAAGAAGAAGGATATGTTGCAGATGCTGATGGAGAGAGAGATGGTAATGGTTTTTTAGATCCGGTTATGTGGAGACGGAGAAGACGAGAAGAAATGTTAACTAGCAGTGATAGAAAGGGTAGTTTAGTCTCTCCACACTAAAAAGATTCCATTGGCTATTTGACCCAGGCCGAATCCTAACAATCTATATGCCCAGAAAACTCCATTTTTGGCTATATAGCCCATTTTCTGTAAAGATAACTACATGGAGAAGTTTTTTGGCTGGCTTTCTGGTTTATTTTGATTGAAGAGGTGAGCTGACCCCTGTAACTAAATGCATAAATTAACAGAATATAAACCCTCATTTGACAGTTCGGCGGGTTTGTATTAAAAATAAATAAATTGTATCAGAGAATGGTCCAAAGAACTCAGTAGTATAATCCAGCTCTAACACTAGAAAAATTGAAAATTCGGTGCTATAGCTGTTCATACGAGTGTTAAGGAGGACGATGGATTTAAGACTGAACATCAAATCCATACTGCTGAATACTGTATATATTTGTAAAATGTTACTAACCCAAGACAGAATGTTTATGAAAATGAAAAGACTCTAGTTGTAAAATTTAGACTAAAAGTCACCTATTTTGGTTCATCGTGTCCATCCAAAATTTACAGCGTTACGGCTTAAACTGATGATCGAGTAATAATTCGTTTTGTTACTCATGCAACAATTATAAACAAACGACGTATTATTCTTTGCAACGTCGACAAAAGTTAAAAGATCTGTGATAATCTCAAATGTAAGATGACATGCACATTCAATGTACTCCTCATATATAAGAAAGTGTTGAGCTATTGATATAATGTTAGTAGTGTGTAATACAAGGGAAAGAAGATAATGTTTTCCATAGATCATTTTTTTCTCAAGGAGAGATATAATATCATACTTCATGATATAGAGTAACCATTTTAGAGCAAAGAAAACCAATCCACCAAAGAAGAACAAAGAGAATCTATCTATCTAATTCCAGTTTCCAATTCTCAATTTCTTGACTTCTTAATGCATTCATTATTGGATATAAAGTTTGAGCTAAAAAGAGAAAGTTTAGAGAGAATGAGAGTGTTGTCGTCAGCTATTAAAGCATATACAAACAAGTTACACTTCAAATATTTTAAGCAAAGTTTCCTTTTTTGGTGGAAGGCAAAACTCTATCTCTAATCTCCAATCTAAAACAAAGACTTAAAAGTGAAGATTATCTAATACTAATATATTTGCAATGTATGTGTAATGTGAAGATATGATCACTACTTGTACTACTTGCTAGTCTCATTCTTTAGTTAGATCTTATTGAGTTCATAATCTTGCTTCGCTCATATAGATAGAATGCAAGTAGATCTCTTATAATAATCTCTTTTTGAGTTTTCTTAAGGCCGGAGAGAAATGCAATCAAGTGAACCTACTTAAGTCATCACAATTTTGGTAAGTGACGATCTTTTAGATAGGAAGGATAAGGCCACAATGGGCGGCTAATCGAGGGATTTATTTGTAACTTATCTATATAATTTGCTAAGTATTGTACAAATAAACCCCACTATCGCAAATTGAAATGACAGGTTAGGAGTATCCAACTGAAATGTTCAAGTGCAAGTGTGCCAGTTTCAAAATGAATTTGTATGACGGCTCATTCTTGGACTAGAACTATTGAATGTACAAAAGGCCCATTCAAGTTTAGAGAAACCAAAACCAGGGGTTTATGGTCGAAATCTGCCGATCTGATTCGGCCCAACCGTATTTTTGTTGATAGGTGCCCAAACCGTTTACTAATAGATTGGATGTAGATATAATTATTGGAATCCAATAAAGTTTAGATTCGGTGCAGCTGTAGTCTTAAAAATCTCTTAGACATCTGCACTCGTTAGATTAAGGATACTTATGAGATTTTTATAAACTATGGAGTTAGCTTATAGCGTGTTTGGATATCGGAAGCATAAGTCAGAAGCAAAGATATTTTGCTTCACAAAAAAATCGACTTTTTTGTTTCTAAAAGTCGTTTTGAAATTTTACACCCAAAACTAATTTCTTGCTTTTTTACTTGAAGTCAAAAAGTTATTTCTGAATGTATATCCCAACGTGCTTAATATAGTCAACTTATCTCATTATTTTCTTCCATCAAACTTTTAGGATTGAGCTTGAAAGGAAAATTCAAGTCATTTCCTTTTTTCCTTTTCTTGATCAGCCTACACTACACGAAATCAGGGAATTTGTAACGTCGAAAAAACGTTACTATCTATATATTGTAACTTCAAAAAACGTTGGAAAAGTGATGTTATTATTAGTGTTATAATAAATATTTATCAACGTTTGATTTCGTTACAATAAAAATTTATTAAATAACGGTTTCATTAGTTGGAATAAATACACCAACGGTTATCTAGTCAGCACAAGATTTATCTGATGTCATTTTGTTGTAACGGATAGTTGTTATTAGGCCTGTCAATGGAAGAATATCCGTCGGATATTCAGAAATCCGATATCCGACAGGTTAAGCACTATCGGATATTCGATATCTGATAATATCTTATAGGATATCAAAATCAGATATCGATTCCGATAGGCTAAGCTATCGGATATCGGATATTTATCCGCTAATATCCGGTTCTGAAAAAAAATGTTAAAAACCCTTTAAAACATGTTCATAATTGAAATTTAAGTTCAATTTTTCAAACATTTCATATCGGATATCAGGGTAAATCACAAATTAATCATAAATATGGTTAGGGTAAATCACAAATAAATTCATGTTCTATGGGATATCGGATATTAACCAAACGGATAGAGCCTAATCCGATTCCGATAGGTTAAGGAATAAATATCCGATATCCGATAAAACGGATAAAATCCTATAGGATCCCGAATACTCGGAAACGGATTCCGGATATCGGACATATATTGATAGGCCTAGCCGTTATTCTGCAGATCATAACGGTTGGTCTGTAACAGTTCGGTATAACAGATACTGTAACGGCGATTTTGTGTGTAACAGTTGCCTTATTGCCACCTGTATTTCCTTGTAACAGATACAACAACTATTTTAATTGTTGTTTGGTTGATTTTAAAAAATTAGGTTTAACAGTTATTGTAACGATTCGCAACCATGATAGCTCAGTGTAACGGCTGCCGTACAACACATGTCAATATATTCTAACGTTTAAATTAACGGCTTCAAACGTTGATGATTGATTGTAACATTTTGGATATAACAGCTTGCTGTAACGATTCGATTCGTAACAGCTGACTGTAACGTTTGTCGTCTACCACGTGTCTATCGCTTGTAACATATAGACTAACGCCTTTAGACGTTGACAATTCATTGTAACAGTATTGAATTTTCCAGGTGTGCTAATTACTAACAGATATTATAACGTTGATTCGACGTTGGTAAAAAAATAGTTTTCAAAAAAAAAATGCTTTTTACTGTTATAATAAGCTCCCATAATTGGACCCTGCAATGCAATCCATTTCTGAAGCTGCAATACAATTAGTTTCTGAAGCTGTATTGCAATTCATTTCCTGAACCTGCAATACTGAATCTGAACCCATAATTCATTTCTCATTCCACAATACATACACTAGCAGCATAAGGAATTCATTCATTCACAAATCCATACAACAACCAATTGAACCAAGGTTTGTCTCATAATTCATTCACATATGCGAGTATATACAAATGCCATACTTACATTGAAAGAACTCCTTAAGCCTAAAAAAAATACATGGTTCCTTATATGATTATAATCAAATGACCAGAGTTGTGTTTTTGAGCAGTTTCTAAATATAAAAGTGTTGTTCTGCATTATACCTTGGCTGAAAAAAGTTTTTATCAGCCAAAAGAAGTTGTCCTTTGACATCAGAGTAGCCTTAACCAGTTCATGGCATCAACTATTGCCATCGACTCCAGTATCCTGAAAAAAAAACAAAAATGAAATAGAAACTCAAATTAGAAACAACTCTCATAGGAGAGAAAGATTCATTCAGTAATTTTGGCAATTCACTTACATGTTCATTGTCATTTTGCAATACATGCATTCTCATTATAGACCAACCAATTGTACCAAGATTTGTCTCATCATTCATTCAGATACCTAAGTATATGTGAGTGAAACAACTGCTTGAGGCAAAAAAAACATATATGATTCCCTATGTTATAAGAAAATGATATGGTTGTGTGTTTCAGCAATTTCTAATATAAGCAAGTTTCTAATGAATACATTCTCACTGTTTTTATATGAACATGGCAACCTAAGCATCAAAAGTTTATATTTGACAGACTTGTCACTGAGAATTTATATACATGGTTTCATATGTTCAATTAAGATGACAACAAACAATGCACTGATATAGCAAGACTTTACTCACCAATTAATAGAAGTAGAGAAAAGAATGTCTCGCTTGGTACAAGTTCTTTCCCTCGCTTGGTACATCTTTGCAAGGACAACAATATCTCTCTTGTTTAACCAGCTTCATGATTGACCCCCACACAGTGGGACTGATCCGCTTCAGGTGTTCGCATCAATGAATTCTCGAAAAACAGAGATAATGGTACCATCAGTCAACCAAATTTTCAGTAAGTAATGGAAGAAACTCTAATGTGTCAAGAGTTTACCCACCAACTGTAATTACGGTGGTAGGTTGTACCTTTTTGGCAGGAATCATGTGAATTACATACTCAAAGGGATCACAATTGGTAAAGCAAACAAACCTGAGATTACAATGACTTGTCAACTCTCTGCAGTAGGTATTCTCCAACTTCAGGTGTTAGCATCAGTGAAACCTCACAAAACAAAAAGAGAATTGTAGCATGTAAGTATATCAGCCGGAGGTAGCGAATGATAACAAGGAAACTAATGATTATAATAGTTCAGTCACTAGTAAATTTAGAGAGGAGAATGTTTAGCTCGTCAGGTTAGATGCATTAATCTCCTTCAATTACAGCAAACCTAACGACCATAACATCTCCACACTGAAAACTCTATGGTAGTAAGTGGTTCTTTTTGGCAGAAATCATGTAACACACATACTTGAAAAGAATGAATAAATGTAGCTTGAATATATCATAATAGGTAATGAAACAAACCTGATATTAAAATAACTTTCCAACTTTCTCCATAGTAGGTAATCTCCAGCTCCGGGTGTTAGAATCCATGAAACCTTGCAAAACAAATAATTATTGGTCAGATGCATGGCAGCTGAATAAAGCAAATGACATATTTGAAGAGGTCATAATAGGTATGGATAATAAACCTGAGCTTAAAAAGGCGACATGTGGTATCCCATGCTCAGGGGATTTGCATATATGAAAGAAACACAACTGATAAACTTCTGTATCAACATTCTTGTCCACACCAAAGTTCCTGAAAACAGACAAAAAAATGATATGAAATATCAAAAGAGGATACAAGGTTGCCCCTCTTCCCTCCTCCTTTACCCGGGCTAGGGTCCGGCATTTAAAATGGCGGAGTTAAAAAGGGGGGGGGAATAAAAGCAAGTAAATAAAAGACCTCCATATATAGATACACACAAAGGAGTACAACCCGATACACTCGGAGAAGTGTATTTTTAAGAAATGTTTAAAGTGACAGAAAACTGAAAGGAACTTTTCTGGGGTACACTCTAGCTAGAGAGTGAAAAAGACTCCACAAAATTTAAGCAGCAGTATGTATATGTTAGTTTAAGGAAAGCTGCACAAAAAACTATGTTTCAAACTGCTTAGTCTAGATCTTGCAGGACCAACCAGTTTGCAGGCAAACTAAGAAGCTTTCAGAGTTACACTCTAACTAAAGAGTGACTAAATAAAAAGAACACAACATAATATAAGAAGCAACATATGTATAAAATGTAAGGAAAGTTGCACCAAAAGATAAGTTCCAAACTGCTTAATCTACCGGTTGCAATACCAACCGGTTTGCAGGCCAGATTAGAAATCCACCTACAACATAATCAGCCAATGTGAAGCATTTTTCCGGGCCTTGAGGAGCATCGTGTACAGGATAGTGCACATCAAGAACAACCTCAATGCATACCTTCCTCTCGTCATGATTAACACTCACCCCGTGACAGATTTGTCCACCCAAGCCGGTAACCACATAACCTGTTGCGACTGTCTCCCTTTTTTTGTTAACAAGACGAACTTGAGGCTCTCCTTCAGCAGGTATAGTATTAGCAGCAGCGCCAGGTTGAACGACGGGAAAATGGATATCAGGGACTTGTGCTCTGCTTTGACAATTGGCATTGTTCTGTTGGCTTGCCATGAAACTGAAAACAACCTATAACCAAAACCAACCCATTCAATTCAATAGTTGATTAAAAAAATATAATCTCTAACTATAAAAATTAAGGACGTAAATGAATTACAGATTGAAGCTCACCTTTGAGAGAACACTTAACTCCTCTTGGATACTGTCCATCCTTCCTTCATTACCAGCTGGAGTAAATGAATTGGCTTTTGCACTCGCGGATATTGAAGAACCAAATTTTCCTTGTATTGCTTGCTTCTTGGTAACAGTCGTTGAAAAGCCTCGGCAATAACTTCGATTAGATTCATCACCAAAAGCTTGAGTAACTGTATCATTGGTAATATCTACAACAGTCTCAAAACCAGCTTCGGATTCAGCCTTTCTCTTTTCTACGGCAGCCTTCACTTTTTCCTGAAATCCAAAAGAACCAAACTGTAAACAATTAAATTTATTTGAACTCTGAACAACATATGATGGTCCAATACTCACATATGCTTCAACTGCACTTGGATGTACACTCTATTTTCCCTACATGAGCCAGCATCCAGCTCTCACCACGGCACTCGATAACCCTACCTTCTTTTTTGGCCTGTACAATCAATATGGTCATAAGGGTTGTCCAAATAAAATAGTTTGAGAATTTAATGTTAAGACCACTATATTATAAAGTACTTACAACTCTGTAGGATTTGTTGGCATGGCAGAGTCTACCTAAACAATGTTGAATCCTTCTCTTCCGCTGGTTCTAAGCATGTCTAGCATACTTTGCTTGCATGCTAGGCCGGTACTCATTATGCACAAATCGTTTCCAAACGTCATCATTAACACCATAAGGGCATGTTGCATCCATCCCTTCCCGAGTCTCAAGATTTTTCAGAATGTTAAGGCGTAACTCCCATTTGAATGAACGAAACTTCTGGGGAAATATTTTTTGTCCAAATGGCCTAACAAGAGACTCATCATATGTGAAACAAAATTTTCCCTGAAATGACGAAGTATTTTTGTCATCCATAAACAGTAACTAGGTAGTTGGTCTATAAACACTGATATGTATAAGTGGAGCAAACCATAGAATGAAATGTATATGAGATAATAAGTTACCATGAGCGTGTTCCAGACTTGGTCCTTAAAGGCTGCAGGAATGAGCCTCCAGTCTTTGTAGTCAATTGGACAGTGAACTCGAATGAGTTCCCCTGCACGAGTTGCAAACTTTGATGCATATTCGCCAAATGGTCTTCCACATCCTATTTCCACCAAGATTCTGGGTGGAAGTTGTGTCTCCTCCAAGTTAGAATCATATGGAGTTTCATCATGAGATAGAGAACCATTTTCATAACCACCATGAGATGGAGAACTACGAACATTAGTTGCAGAACCAGTTTCATTGGTAGACACAACATGATCTGAAGAGTGACAATACTGACTTTACAACATCTTCATACCAAACAAACCAAACAACAAACAACATATTAGGCATTTGAACTAAAATGAGAGCAAACCTAGCAGTGAACGAAAATACAAAACCCCAAATTCTGGTTGAAATCTATGGAAGGAGATTACAACCAACAAAGGTATAATTTTAAAGTAATAAGAACAACCTATGAAGAAAAACTTCATAACCATGTAGAAACCCTGAGATTGGTTGTAATCTATGGAAAGAGATAACAACCAAATACCAAGAATTGCAAAGCAGTAAATAACAACATACAAGTAAATCCATAAAAGGAGATACCAACCAACAAAAAAGAAACCCTAATTTGAAATATATATTCGAAAGTAAAAGCTACATAGATTACCTCTGGAGAATGAACGAGGTATAAAGATGTATGCGAGGTAAGAGGTAGGAAGTAGAAAGGGGTATAAGTGAGAATCGCGAAGGAGGAGGGTGAGAAAGAAGGGAAAGAAATTAAATCTTCATCTCCTTCTGTTTATAGAGAAGGATTAGATTTGAAATCATTCTGAAAATTTGAGAAGGGGGAAATGAAATTTGAAAGGGAATAAGAAAGGGTTTCTCAAATTTGAGAAAGAATTATAAAAGGTTTCTCAAATTTGAGAGGGAATTGAAATCTAAAAGATGTATCAGAGTGGGGATTTGAGAGGGAACGAAATTTGAGACCAAAATTGAAACCTTAATTTTTCGGACAAGAGAGAAGAGTACAATAATAGAGCAGATATTTGCTTTTCTCTCAAAATATCTAGGTCAAAGGCGTCCAGATCGAGGTCAAGTTGATCAAATTTGTGGTCAAGTTGGTTAAATTTGTGGTCAAGTTGGTCAAATTTGTGATCAAGTTGGTCAAAATTATGGTCAAACACATAATCGGAAACAAAACAAGGCATACTAAGTTTGCAAGATTACCATATACAGACCCAGTGTTCTCGTCCAGGTGAGGTTTGAGAAGTCAAATATCAGATTCTATGGATCCTGAGTGGATTCTACAACCTATTATTGAACTCAGGTTGCAAGATTACCATATACAAACCCAGTGTTCTCGTCCAGGTCAGGTTTGAGAAGTCAAATATCAGATTTGATGAAACTGCAACGTATATTATGGAACTCAGCTTGCAAGATTACCATATACAGAACCAGTGTTCTCGTCCAGGACAGGTTTGAGAAGTCAAATATCAGATTCGATGAAACTGCAAACCTATTATTGAACTCAGGTTGCAAATTACCATATACAGACCCAATGTTCTCGTCCAGGTGAGGTTTAGAAGTCAAATATCAGATTCGATGGATCCTGAGTGGATTCTACAACCTATTATGGAACTCAGCTTGCAAGATTACCATATACAGACCCAGTGTTCTCGTCCGGGTGAGGTTTAAGAAGTCAAATATCAGATTCGATGAAATTGCAACCTGTTATTGAACTCAGCTTGCAAGATTACCATATACCGACCCAGTGTTCTCGTCCAGGTCAGGTTTGAGAATTCAAATATCAGATTCGATGGATCCTGAGTGGATTCTGCAACCTATTATTGAACTCAACTTGCAAGATTACCATATACAGACCCAGTGTTCTCGTCCAGGTCAGGTTTGAGAAGTCAAATATCAGATTCCATCAAACTGCAACCTATTATGGAACTCAGCTTGCAAGATTACCATATACAGACCCCATGTTCTCGTCCAGGTGAGGTTTGAGGTGTCAAGTATATCAGATCGGATGAAACTGTAACCTGTTATTGAACTCAGGTTGCAAGATTACCATATACAAACCCATTGTTCTCTTCCAGGTCGGGTTTGAGAATTCAAATATCATATTCGATTGATCCTGAGTGGATTCTGCAACATATTATGGAGCTCAACTTGCAAGATTACCATATACAGACCCAGTGTTCTCGTCCAGGTGAGGTTTAAGAAGTGAAACATCGGATTTGATGAAACTGCAACCTATTATTGAACTCAGCTTGCAAGATTACCATATACAGACCCAGTGTTCTCGTCCAGGTCAGGTTTGAGAAGTCAAATATCAGATTCCATCAAACTGCAACCTATTATGGAACTCAGCTTGCAAGATTACCATATACAGACCCAGTTCTCGTCCAGGTGAGGTTTGAGGTGTCAAGTATATCAGATCGATGAAACTGTAACCTGTTATTGAACTCAGGTTGCAAGATTACCATATACAACCCATTGTTCTCTCCAGGTCGGGTTTGAGAATTCAAATATCATATTCGATTGATCCTGATGGATTCTGCAACATATTATGGAGCTCAACTTGCAAGATTACCATATACAGACCCAGTGTTCTCGTCCAGGTGAGGTTTAAGAAGTGAAACATCGATTGATGAAACTGCAACCTATTATGAACTCAGCTTGCAAGATTACCATATACGGACCCAGTGTTCTCGTCCAGGTCAGGTTTGAGAAGTCAAATATCAGATTCGATGGTTCCTGAGTGGATTCTGCAACCTATTATTGAACTCAGGTTGCAAGATTACCATATACAGACCCAGTGTTCTCGTTCAGGTGAGGTTTAAGAAGTCAAATATCAGATTCGATGAAACTGCAACCTGTTATTGAACTCAGCTTGCACGATTACCATATACAGACCCAGTGTTCTCCTCCAGGTGTGGTTTAAGTTGTCACGTATATCAGATCGGATGAAACTGCAACCTATTATTGAACTCAGTTGCAAGATTACCATATACAGACCCAGTGTTCTCGTCCAGGTCAGGTTTGAGAAGTCAAATATCAGATTCGATGAAACTGCAACCTATATGGAACTCAGCTTGCAAGATTACCATATACAGACCTAGTGTTCTCGTCCAGGTCAGGTTTAGAAGTCAAATATCAAGATCGATAGATCCTGAGTGGATTCTACAACCTATTACGGAACTCAACTAGCAAGATTACCATATACAGGCCCAGTGTTTCTAGTCCAGGTGAGGTTTAAGAAGTCAAATATCATATTCGATGAAACTGCAACCTGTTATTGAACTCAGCTTGCAAGATTACCATATACAGACCCATTGTTCTCATCCAGGTCAGGTTTGAGAAGTCAAATATCATATTCGATGGATCCTGAGTGGATTCTGCAACCTATTATTGAACTCAGCTTGCAAGATTACCATATACAGACCCAGTGTTCTCGTCCAGGTCAGGTTTGAGATGTCAAATATCAGATTCCATCAAAGCGCAACCTATTATGAACTCAGCTTGCAAGATTACCATATACAGACCCCATGTTCTCGTCCAGGTGAGGTTTGAGGTGTCAAGTATATCAGATTGGATGAAACTGCAATCTATTATTGAACTCAGGTTGCAAGATTACCATATACAGACCCAGTGTTCTCGTCCAGGTGAGGTTTAAGAAGTCAAATATCAGATTCGATGAAACTGCAACCTATTATTGAACTCAGCTTGCAAGATTACCATATACAGACCCAGTGTTCTCGTCCAGGTTAGGTTTGAGAAGTAAATATCAGATTCGATGGATCCTGAGTGGATTCTGCAACTATTGTTGAACTCAGGTTGCAAGATTACCATATACATACCCAGTGTTCTCGTCCAGGTGAGGTTTAAGAAGTCAAATACAGATTCGATGAAACTGCAACCTGTTATTGAACTCATCTTGCAAGATTATCATATACAGACCGAGGGTTCTCGTCTAGGTGAGGTTTGAGGTGTCAAGTATATCAGATCGGATGAAACTACAACCTATTATTGAACTCAGGTTGCAAGATTACCATATACAAACCCAGTGTTCTCGTCCAGGTCAGGTTTGAGAAGTCAAATATCAGATTCGATGAAACTACAACCTATTATGGAACTCAGCTTGCAAGATTACCATATGCAGACCCAATGTTCTCGTCCAGGTCAGGTTTGAGAAGTCAAATATCAGATTCGATGAAACTGCAACCTATTATGGAACTCAACTTGCAAGATTACCATATACAAACCCAGTGTTCTCGTCCAGGTCAGGTCTGAGAAGTCAAATATCAGATTCGATGAAACTGCAACCTATTATTGAACTCAGGTTTCAAGATTACCATATACGGAACCGATGCTCTCGTTCAGGTGAGGTTTAAGGTGTCAATATATCAGATAGGATGAAACTGCAACAGGAGCATAAAATTTTCCTTGATTTCAAATTTACGAAAATACCCTTATGAACAGGTGCATCAAAAAAATTTGGTGACTTCGAAAATTACGAAAATACCCCTGACGGAACAGGTGCATATAATTTTCCTTGATTTCAAATTGACGAAAATACCCCTTACGGAACAGGGGCATAAAATTTTCTTGATTTCAAATTTACGAAAATACCCCTTACGGAACAGGTGCAACAAATTTTTCGGTGACTTCGAAAATTACGAAAATACCCCTGGCGGAACAAGAGCATTAAATTTTCCTTGATTTCAAAAAATCTTAAAATACCCATGTCGAAACAGGAGCATCAAATTTTTCAGTGATTTTAAATATACGAAAATAGCCCTGGCGGAACAGGAGCATTAAATTTTCCTTGATTTCAAAAATCCTAAAATACCCATGCCGAAACAGGTGCATCAAATTTTTCGTGATTTCAGATTTACGAAAATACCCCTGGAGGAACAAGAGCATTAAATTTTCCTTGATTTCAAAAATCCTAAAATACCCCTGCCGAAACAGGTGCATCAAATTTTTCGGTGACTTCGAAATTACGAAAGTACCCCTGGCGGAACAAGAGCATTAAATTTTCCTTGATTTCAAAAAATCCTAAAATACCCTTGCCGAAACAGGTCCATTCCATTTTTAACGATCACAAACACCATACCACACATGTATATAATAATAATATATATATATATATCTGTTTTACACAGCACACACAAGTCTTCAAAGGGTGTGCTACAGGAAAACAGAAAAATAGAGATCACATCCACATAGCGATCTCTGAACAAAAAATATATCGTCGTCGTATCATCCACATAGCAATTGTTCTGTTTTGTTAACCATATACCAAAAAGTAAACCAAAAAATATACCCTAGGTATCATCACTAAGTATATATATACCAAACATACCCGCAAAAGTTAGTTCATCCATCGGCAGTTAGAATCCATCATCCTCATTCATCATCATCTATAGAATCTTCCTCATAATTGTCATATTCATTCAATTCCTCAGATTCATCTTCTTCATCTTCATCATTCTCTTCTTCCACATCTTCGTCGGTGACTTCACTTGTCTCATCTTCAACATAGTCTTCATCGTCATCTTCTTCATCTTCAGCATCCACTAGTGCTTGAGCATACTCCTCCTCTTCTGGATCAACAGGCCCCATGGGAAAGTCATTCCAATTGTCTGCTTCTATTCTTCCTCCAAATCAGCCTGCGGGAGCTGCTCTACCTCCTCATCTGGTGAGTATGACTCAGGCACATGCTGAAAAGGTTCCCAATCTGGTTCAGCATATGATTTAGTATCAGATGCCAGCAAATCTACTTGTGGAGGACACCCGCGGCATACTTGCTGCAAGTAATGCTTGTGTACGACGAAACTGTTCATGTCTGAACTTGTCATACTCCTCTTGCATAGCAGCTTCTTCAGCAGCCTTCCTCCGGCGTGCCGCTTCGTCCTCTTAACTTTGAGCTCTATTTCATGACATGTGACGAAGTTGTTCAAACACTTCTGGAGTTGTTTCAAATGTTCCGGGGTCATGAGCTCAATCAGTTTATAAGACTCGGCAAGAGGATCCTTGGAGCTTCCTGCCTCTGCTCTCTTCATCATCTGAACAACAGACCTTAGGCTTCTTTCCTTTCCTGTCTCTGTCCCTCTCATGTGACGAATCAGGACTGCGACTCCTCCTTGACACCATACAGAAGTGTATAAAAAGTATTGCTGCAAAATAATTACTTTGGTGTTATACATAACCAATTACATTGCAAGAGAGATAACAATTTGCATTTTCATTCAGAAACAGATCAAATCCTAGAACAACAACAGAAACAATCTGCATTTTTTCTCAAAAAACGGATCAACCCTAGAAACAAAAGTTAACAACCACCACAAAACTTAAATCAAACACATCTGCATAGTAGAATAATAATTCAAACAAAACCCATATAATGATTACACTTAATTCTTAAATCAATCACACCCACCAACACAAACAAATTATTCCCACTAGATAGTCTACCACAAAACAGAGTAACAAAAAAAATTAAAAAAAATACATTAAGTGTTATTACACTTCTCTGCATTCTCTTTGCAGCAAAGAAAAAAGGATCATTGAAAAAAGAATCCATTTGTATGCAATCATGCAGGGGAAGATGAACAAAATAACACTTAAAAGAATACAAACCCATACCGTGTAGATGAAGATTGAAGAGTATGGTTTATTCAAAGATTCAAAAGCAGCTAAAATTGAAGCTGATTTTGCTGTTGTTTTCCCACTTACTTCAGCTTCTGAACTATTGAGATCACTAATAACTGCTGGTTTTTTTTCTCTGAGTAGAAAGCATAAATACTTTCCCATGAGGATGATTTTGTTTGGAAAAGGAGTGTTTTTTTGGTAGTGATAAAAGGAGATGTTGGGTGGAAACAACATCTTCTAACTTAAGGGCGGCTAAAAGTGGGGAAAAATAAAGGAACTTACACATGGATCTGTAAGCAAATATGTGTAAAAATAGGGGGGTGAAAAAACAACAATTGTTATTCAAGACCAGCATTAATATGATCAAATTCAAAGTATCTTGCAATTGGAATCTGCATTATAAAGGAACTTACTGATCGCACATATATTGGAGATTTTTCATTTCTTTGATCTAGGTATACGCTTTTGCTCCAGCAATTTACGTAGATGTGGTTCCTCTTCTAAAATATCTTGAAAACTGTCGTGACCTGGTATCTCTGCTTTGTCCACATCTGCAGTCATTTCTCTCGGCGTATGAATAACAACCCACCAATATGGATTTTCACGTCTCTGGAGTAGAAAACTTGGGCAGCCTCTTCAACGAGAATCACGGGATCTTCCGAAATATTTTATGGCTTTTCAATCTTGAAAGATTTACCAAAGGAAAATCTGAATCCTGACAGACCTTTGTTCCATTCTCTACCTTCACCCAATCACAGTAGAAGACAATTCTCTAAATGTACCATAGTTCAACTCTAGGATTTTCCTGATCACCCCATACCACCGGGTTAGGATAATAACAGGGATTTTATCCCTTTTCGAGCTCCTAAAAGTGGTCGATGCAACCACGGTGACACCACTGTCCTGGGTCTTAGCCGTTTGCTGGTTTGCTTGGGAACAAAACTAATCCATTCACACGGTATCTTTTGTACTCTTTCTGAGACACTGGACCTCTAACGTAACGCCACAAATCTGTATCCATTTTGTCTTCTGATCTAAGCTATGAAATTGAAAAGGAAATCAACACATCAGCATATTGCATCATTACTACGCTAACAAACAGGAGCGCCAATACAAACGTTTTCATACAACCAATTAAGGAACATGGTTTGCATCTCGACTTCCTCCATTGCAACCCCATTGATGAGTGCCAATATTGTATATATTTATCCCTTTTGTTGGCATTTTAACTCATCTTTTGCGCATTAATTCTACATTTTATCCCATATTCTGTATTTTCATTGTTTTCAAGAATAAATATTTTTATTAATTAATTTTGCATTTTTAGGTAATAAATAAGTTCGGATGAGTCGCGGAGCGAAAAGAGCAGAAAATAGTGAAAAGCCGGGAGAAATTACGCAAGGAAGCCGCGAAGAATGGTGCGCACAACCTCATTTTCTACACACAAAAACGCCTCCGTTCTCAGCCATCAGATCAGTTTCTCAGAAGCATCCGACGGTCGCTCCTTCATAGAGCATCAAAATCTGAAGTCTTGCCGAGCACCACAGCGCTGAAATTCCAAGCCTTCAGATTAGATGGTAGTTGAATCCAACGGTCGCTCCCTTGCTGTTCATCAACGTTTGATATCTCCGCCTTACACTACAACACCTAACCCCATCTAGAGCGTTACTTCGTTGTATCAAAAAATCTGACGGTCGCTACAAGCTTCACTTCACATCACCGTCCGATCTACCTACCATCTTCGCATCTCGCAGCTCAGAGTCACAGAACATCAAGATTCGGTAGACCCGCCTCACACCCTAGCAACCGAACCCATCCACCTAACCAACAACCCCCTTCTCCCATTCTATCGAACCCATCTACCACCATCACCCCCCCTCTCTGCAGAACCACCTCCTTCCCTGCCGCACCACCATCATCACCACCACTCCCTGACGCCACCAAACACCACCAACTCTCCACAACAACCCTAACCCACATCATTTATTTCCCCTTTCACCAACTCTATGTCCTCCTAATCACTCAATTTCACGCCTCTCCCTGTCAGGAACCCTAGAGGTGAAATTGACAAATTAGGTGAAATAGAGTTGCAATTGGAGGCGTGGATAACATCAGGAGAGTCAGAGAAAGGATGGGTCGACGTCAATTTGAAGATTAGGTGAGTTAATTTCACTGTTGGAATTTGGGGAGTTTTCTATAACCCTAATTGTATAATTTAGGGGAATTGTTTTGTGAGCTATAAATAGAGAATGGGTGTAGTGTAGAAACTTTATGCTTGGAATAGCCAGCATCCAGGACTTTCATGTCCTGTTAATCTTTTCATTTCAGCTCAACTCATTTCTGTTCATGTGTGTTAGTTTTAATTTCATGTATTTTCATATCCTGTTTAAGTTACTGTTAATATGCTTGGAATAGCCAGCATCCAGGACTTTCATGTCCTGTTAATTGTTATGTTTGTGTTTATTGTTAATGTTTGTGTAATTGTTATGTATGTTTGGACTAGCCTGCATCCAGAACTTTCAAGTTCTGTTAATTTTCATGTTTCAGTTCAATTTCAGTTAAGTTCAAATTTTGTTAATGTCTGTGCAATATCCTGTTAGTGTTTCTGTTAAATGTTCATTGTTAATTTCAGTTATGTTCATGTTAGTTGTGTTAATGCTCCTGTTATTTATAGTTAATGTTCATGTTCTGTTAATTCCTGTTTAGTGTGATGTTCACTGATAATTCTATTCACTGTTAAATGTTCACTGTTATGCTCTCGCCATGTAATGTTTGTGTAATGTCATGTTTAAATTTGCTGTCACAATTGATGGAATGCTAGGCTAGATTTCTGTGAAGCAATGTGTTGATTGTGCAATGGAAGAAATCAGTGCTCATAGCAAGCTGATTTTCTTACCATTCCTTTTGTATGCTTAGGTTGCAGTGTTGATTGTGCATTGGGAAAACTAGTGCTTATAGCAAGCTAGTTCTCTTCCCATTCTTTAGTATACTCCTGAATGCCTTAGCCTAGCCTTGCTTGTTCTCTTCCCAAAAGAACATTTTGCATTCTCTTATTTTCTGTTGGGTTTGTAATAATTTATTTGTGGCTTGTTTGTTTAATTTGTGGGCTTGTTTAAATTCTTTCATTGGACTTGTATTTTGGACTCTGGGTTTAAACCCAGCTGAGCTTATAACTGATTGTGGGCTTGCTTCCACTCAAGAGTGGACCTCGAACCAAAGTTTTAAAACAAACGTCGGGCCTTAACCAACTGGGCCAAATTAAACTTTCAAAATTAAAACTTAGTGTTTCGTGGGCCGCGGCCTTCCTTCCATTCCATTAGAGGACAAACAGTGGGCGTGCTCCCATTTCAAAAAACCAAATTTTATTTTCTTTATTTTCTTTCTTTCTTAAAAAAAAAAAAAAAAAAACAAAAACAAAATTTTCTCTTGCTCCCATTCAAAACCAAATTTTATTTTCTTTTTTAAAAAAAAAAAAAAAAAAAAAAAAAGTTTTATTTTTCTCCCATTTAAGTCCAATTTTAGTGTTTTGAAACTTTCCATATCTCTACACTTTTTCTTTTGGGTTGATCCTCAACTCTTTAGACTTTTGGTGTATGGTGATTTTTTTTGTATAATCCAGTAGATAAAATTTCTTAAAACCCTTTTGTTCCTTTTGTATATATTTTTCTAATCCAATATGATCTCGGCTGAAATATGTTGGATTTTTGCCTCGAATAACGGAGTTTTAATTCTGCTTTCGCCGAAATCGGGTATTCTCTCTCCTTTTACTCTACTCAGCATGTCCCTTTCCATATGTTGCATTTTAATTCTTTCCATATTTTGAAACATTGAGGACAATGTTTAGTTTAGGTTTGGGGGTATAGAGTAGATACCATGATAATTTGCCATAATTGAAAACGAACTCCTTCTTCTTTTTTGAAAAAATTGAAAAATTCCAAAAAAATTGAAAAATCAAATTCAAAAAATTAAAAAATTGAAAAAAAAAATCATAAAAAATGGAGCTCATTTACCTTGAAATGTTGACTCTTGTGCAAATATGTATTTTTATTAGGAGTCTTAGTCTAGATATTTAGGCACCCTGATTCTAGCACAATTCACATAGTGATAAGAAATTTGCACGCGCACGATCTACCAATACATGTAAGCCTCGATCTTCAAGGTGTTTGATAGGAAGTCACGATTGCCAATCACTTTAGAATACTGAACGAAACTTGACTAGCTTGTTCTTTGGTTGGTTGGGATAGAAGGTGGAGGTTACATTAAGAAAAACAACCATCGAATTTAACTGGGTGCATCAAAAAGGGCTACCTCTTGCAAAGTGTCATGTAATTTTTGTTTCCTTTTGTATATGTATCAAAAGTGTATCAGTGTTAAAAAAAAAAAAAAAAAAAAAAAAAAAAAAAAAAATCGTGTATATATTCAAAAAAAAAAAGAAAAAATATCAGAAAAAAAAAAAATACAAAAAAATCAAGTATTGTTCAATTCCATCCTCTCTTGTTCCACAAATAAAAGAGAGTAGTCAATGTAAATAAGAGTCATGTAAAGAGTTATCTTTTGTTGTTTCGTTGTAATAAGCAAGGAGGGTGTATGCCATTGATGTACAACGCGAGAAATTGTGAAATACCTCCAACTCATTCACAATTCTCGTAAAGTCCGGACAGCTAGCTAGATTTCGACCTCAGTTCTTAGCCTGAGAAACTATCTCTTGGTGATTAGTCATGACTTCAGATCTTTCTTTACACATGTGTAGATACACTTTACACTCTTATCACATGTCTTTTTTTTGTTATCAGTGCTAGGATTGTGCCTTCGATAGCTAGATTGACATCTCCATTTTGCTGTGAGCTTAACTGTTTTGCACATGTCACATTTGATGGAATATGAGCTTATATTTTGTCCTTAGGTTTTGTAGGCACACCTCTGGTAAACCTTCACGAGACTTCAACTCGTCCACTAGGGACACTTAGTGGTTTAAAAGGCTTAGTGCATACGCTAAATGCATTCGAGAGACCAGCGACAGTGGTATAGTTAGGATTTCCTTAGTTTTTTTTACTTGAGGACAAGTAAAATTCAGGTTTGGGGGTATTTGATGAGTGCCTATTGTATATATTTATCCCTTTTTGTTGGCATTTTAACTCATCTTTTGCGCATTAATTCTACATTTTATCCCATATTCTGTATTTTCATTGTTTTCAAGAATAAATATTTTTATTAATTAATTTTGCATTTTTAGGTAATAATAAAGTTCGGATGAGTCGCGGAGCGAAAAGAGCAGAAAAGTAGTGAAAAGCCGGGAGAAATTACGCAAGGAAGCCGCGAAGAATGGTGCGCACAACCTCATTTTCTACACACAAAAACGCCTCCGTTCTCAGCCATCAGATCAGTTCTCAGAAGCATCCGACGGTCGCTCCTTCATAGAGCATCAAAATCTGAAGTCTCTGCCGAGCACCACAGCGCTGAAATTCCAAGCCTTCAGATTAGATGGTAGTTGAATCCAACGGTCGCTCCCTTGTTGTTCATCAACGTTTGATATCTCCGCCTTACACTACAACACCTAACCCCATCTAGAGCCGTTAACTTCGTTGTATCAAAAAATCTGACGGTCGCTACAAGCTTCACTTCACATCACCGTCCGATCTACCTACCATCTTCGCATCTCGCAGCTCAGAGTCACAGAACATCAAGATTCGGTAGACCCGCCTCACACCCTAGCAACCGAACCCATCCACCTAACCAAAAACCCCCTTCTCCCATTCTATCGAACCCATCTACCACCATCACCCCCTCTCTGCAGAACCACCTCCTTCCCTGCCGCACCACCATCATCACCACCACTCCCTGACGCCACCAAACACCACCAACTCTCCACAACAACCCTAACCCACATCATTATTTCCCCTTTCACCAACTCTATGTCCTCCTAATCACTCAATTTCACGCCTCTCCCATGTCAGGAACCCTAGAGGTGAAATTGACAAATTAGGTGAAATAGAGTTGCAATTGGAGGCGTGGATAACATCAGGAGAGTCAGAGAAAGGATGGGTCGACGTCAATTTGAAGATTAGGTGAGTTAATTTCACTGTTGGAATTTGGGGAGTTTTCTATAAACCCTAATTGTATAATTTAGGGGAATTGTGTTTGTGAGCTATAAATAGAGAATGGGTGTAGTGTGAGAAACTTTATGCTTGGAATAGCCAGCATCCAGGACTTTCATGTCCTGTTAATCTTTTCAATTTCAGCTCAAACTCATTTCTGTTCATGTGTGTTAGTTTTAATTTCATGTATTTTCATATCCTGTTTAAGTTACTGTTAATATGCTTGGAATAGCCAGCATCCAGGACTTTCATGTCCTGTTAATTGTTATGTTTGTGTTTATTGTTAATGTTTGTGTTAATTGTTATGTATGTTTGGACTAGCCTGCATCCAGAACTTTCAAGTTCTGTTAATTTTCATGTTTCAGTTCAATTTCAGTTAAGTTCAAATTTTGTTAATGTCTGTGCAATATCCTGTTAGTGTTTCTGTTAAATGTTCATTGTTAATTTCAGTTATGTTCATGTTAGTTGTGTTAGTATCCTGTTAGTTCAATGTTGTTAAGGTTCTGTTAGACTCTAGAATATCTTGTTAAATGTTCCTGTTATGTTTAAACTTGCTGTTAGTTTGATGGAATGCTAGGCTAGGTATCTGTGAAGCATTGGTGTGATTGTGCAATGGAAGAAATCAGTGCTCATAGCAAGCTGATTATCTTGCCATTCTTGTTGTATGCTTAGGTTGCACTGTGATTGAGCATTGGGAGAAACTAGTGCTCATAGCAAGCTAGTTTTCTTCCCATTCTATTTGTTTGCCTTATCTTTGCCTTAGCCTTGCTCTGTCAGTTTCACCACATCCCTGCCCTTGGCCTTAGGCCTTGGTTCATCTTGCACTGTTTTATACTTGTAGTTGCTTTGTTCTTTGTTTCTGTCACTGTTTTACTTTCATTTCCATGTTCATTTTGTTTGCTGTTTTCTTCTTTGCTGATTTACCTCTATTGCTGCTACTTTTCTTGGCTTGCTGCAACTCTGTTGCATTTCTCTTATTCCACTACCCTGCAGCTGCTGTGCAGCACTTGTGCTGCATTGCCTTTCCTTCCCTTGCAGCTGGCTGCTGCCTTTCTGCAGTTCCTGCTGCCACTCCACTTCCCTTGCAGCTGCCCTTCTGCTGCTGCTGCTGCTGTTGTTGCTGCTGCTTCCTGCAGCCAAGCAAAGGCCCATCAAGCTGAGCCCAATCCAATTCAGGCTTAACCAAAGCCCAGTTGTTTAACCCAAAGGCCTAGTTCAATAGTTAAGCCCAATTCACAGTTGAACTGTTGAGCCCAAAGCTCAAATCAGTCACTGAAACCAGAGCCCAATTCATTCAAAGGGCATTCAAACCCATTAGTACTCAAAGCCCAATTTAAGCCAAAAGGCTTCATAGCCCAATAGCAATTTAGGAACCCAATTAGCTAGAACACTTCCAAAACACACCCGATCTCTGTGGATCGACCCGTACTTGCACGAGCTACAACAAACGACCGTGCACTTGCGGTATTACTGTAGGCCCGCGTTTTATTACGCTTAATTTTCACGCTTTCCCGGGTCCACCAAGTTTTTGGCCGGGGATAATTTTTAGGACCTTTTAGACGCCTGCCAAGTTTTTGGCGCCGTTGCCGGGGAACATTTTGCATTCAAATTTAATATCTTTGAGGCCTACCACCCATCAGCTTCACAGTTCTCGCAATAATCCCTACATTTAGCATACATAGTATTAAAATCTAAATAGAATAACCCATTCAGTGTCCACATACAAACAAAACACGGCCAACCAATACCTGTAATAAACATCGAGACTTTCTGTATTATTCCGAAAAATACCCACCGACGTATCTGCATCCACTGAATAGGGCTCACCTGAACTGGCTTTTCATCAAGCACAGAACCCACATCGCTGAATTCATGTTCATCCTTTAAGAATGGCTCCAAATTTGCTTTGTGACCTCCTTGATCGGCATTTTTCATGTGCTCGATGGCAAATCTAACACAGTCATCCATTTCAGTCGACTTCGTAATTGACCCTTCAATGTATCTGCTGTTATTTGGGATGTTTTTGCACTCCTTCATTACCCTGATTTAGTGTGTACGTGTAAATTTCAGTACAAAAACAACAAAAATAAATAAAAATAAAGGACAAATGGTAAAATCGCAATTCACCTTTCGAATGGGTACATCCATCGATACCTAACAGGTCCACAAACTAAGGCCTCATCAGCCAAATGAACCATGTTGTGCACGCTTATATAAAAAAAATAGCCGGGAAATACTTTTCGAGCACACACATGGCCTCTGCAATCATCCACTTAGCCTGGTTCAGATACTCTCTGCTAACCACCTTTGAGCACAAAATTCTAAAATACAAACTGACTTGTTGAAGCGCAGTACGCAAGTCTTTCTCTCCTGGAAAGGCATGTTGAAGCAGAACAGGTAATAGTACCCCATAATCACATGGTAGTCATGTGACTTCAAGCTTCTCAAGTTCAATTGCTCCATATTTACATTGTTACTTATATTCGACGAAAAGCCTGTGGGAACTTTCAGATCTTTAAGAATCTGACAAAAATTGGTTTTCTCTTTTTTCTCAAAAAAAACAGCGGAACCATCTCTACTCCTTTATTTGTTTTATTCTCTTTCCACTCTCCATGGTGTAGTTTATTTTCCTTCAATTTGTCACGATGTTCCATGCAACAATAGCCTTATTATCCTTATCAAAGATAGTGTAGATAATGTGTTCCATGACGTTCTTTTCCGTGTGCATCACGTCGACACAATGCTCAATTAAGATGACAACAAACAATGCACTGATATAGCAAGACTTTACTCACCAATTAATAGAAGTAGAGAAAAGAATGTCTCGCTTGGTACAAGTTCTTTCCCTCGCTTGGTACAGCTTTGCAAGGACAACAATATCTCTCTTGTTTAACCAGCTTCATGATTGACCCCCACACAGTGGGACTGATCCGCTTCAGGTGTTCGCATCAATGAATTCTCGAAAAACAGAGATAATGGTACCATCAGTCAACCAAATTTTCAGTAAGTAATGGAAGAAACTCTAATGTGTCAAGAGTTTACCCACCAACTGTAATTACGGTGGTAGGTTGTACCTTTTTGGCAGGAATCATGTGAATTACATACTCAAAGGGATCACAATGGTAAAGCAAACAAACCTGAGATTACAATGACTTGTCAACTCTCTGCAGTAGGTATTCTCCAACTTCAGGTGTTAGCATCAGTGAAACCTCACAAAACAAAAAGAAATTGTAGCATGTAAGTATATCAGCCGGAGGTAGCGAATGATAACAAGGAAACTAATGATTATAATAGTTCAGTCACTAGTAAATTTAGAGAGGAGAATGTTTAGCTCGTCAGGTTAGATGCATTAATCTCCTTCAATTACAGCAAACCTAACGACCATAACATCTCCACACTGAAAACTCTATGGTAGTAAGTGGTTCTTTTTGGCAGAAATCATGTAACACACATACTTGAAAAGAATGAATAAATGTAGCTTGAATAGATCATAATAGGTAATGAAACAAACCTGATATTAAAATAACTTTCCAACTTTCTCCATACTAGGTAATCTCCAGCTCCGGGTGTTAGAATCCATGAAACCTTGCAAAACAAATAATTATTGGTCAGATGCATGGCAGCTGAATAAAGCAAATGACATATTTGAAGAGGTCATAATAGGTATGGATAATAAACCTGAGCTTAAAAAGGCGACATGTGGTATCCCATGCTCAGGGGATTTGCATATATGAAAGAAACACAACTGATAAACTTCTGTATCAACATTCTTGTCCACACCAAAGTTCCTGAAAACAGACAAAAAATGATATGAAATATCAAAAGAGGATACAAGGTTGCCCCTCTTCCCTCCTCCTTTACCCGGGCTAGGGTCCGGCATTTAAAATGGCGGAGTTAAAAAGGGGGGGGGGGGAATAAAAGCAAGTAAATAAAAGACCTCCATATATAGATACACACAAAGGAGTACAACCCGATACACTCGGAGAAGTGTATTTTAAGAAATGTTTAAAGTGACAGAAAACTGAAAGGAACTTTTCTGGGGTACACTCTAGCTAGAGAGTGAAAAAGACTCCACAAAATTTAAGCAGCAGTATGTATATGTTAGTTTAAGGAAAGCTGCACAAAAAACTATGTTTCAAACTGCTTAGTCTAGATCTTGCAGGACCAACCAGTTTGCAGGCAAACTAAGAAGCTTTCAGAGTTACACTCTAACTAAAGAGTGACTAAATAAAAAGAACACAACATAATATAAGAAGCAACATATGTATAAAATGTAAGGAAAGTTGCACCAAAAGATAAGTTCCAAACTGCTTAATCTACCGGTTGCAATACCAACCGGTTTGCAGGCCAGATTAGAAATCCACCTACAACATAATCAGCCAATGTGAAGCATTTTTCCGGGCCTTGAGGAGCATCGTGTACAGGATAGTGCACATCAAGAACAACCTCAATGCATACCTTCCTCTCGTCATGATTAACACTCACCCCGTGACAGATTTGTCCACCCAAGCCGGTAACCACATAACCTGTTGCGACTGTCTCCCTTTTTTTGTTAACAAGACGAACTTGAGGCTCTCCTTCAGCAGGTATAGTATTAGCAGCAGCGCCAGGTTGAACGACGGGAAAATGGATATCAGGGACTTGTGCTCTGCTTTGACATTGGCATTGTTCTGTTGGCTTGCCATGAAACTGAAAACAACCTATAACCAAAACCAACCCATTCAATTCAATAGTTGATTAAAAAAATATAATCTCTAACTATAAAAATTAAGGACGTAAATGAATTACAGATTGAAGCTCACCTTTGAGAGAACACTTAACTCCTCTTGGATACTGTCCATCCTTCCTTCATTACCAGCTGGAGTAAATGAATTGGCTTTTGCACTCGCGGATATTGAAGAACCAAATTTTCCTTGTATTGCTTGCTTCTTGGTAACAGTCGTTGAAAAGCCTCGGCAATAACTTCGATTAGATTCATCACCAAAAGCTTGAGTAACTGTATCATTGGTAATATCTACAACAGTCTCAAAACCAGCTTCGGATTCAGCCTTTCTCTTTTCTACGGCAGCCTTCACTTTTTCCTGAAATCCAAAAGAACCAAACTGTAAACAATTAAATTTATTTGAACTCTGAACAACATATGATGGTCCAATACTCACATATGCTTCAACTGCACTTGGATGTACAACTCTATTTTCCCTACATGAGCCAGCATCCAGCTCTCACCACGACACTCGATAACCCTACCTTCTTTTTTGGCCTGTACAATCAATATGGTCATTAAGGGTTGTCCAAATAAAATAGTTTGAGAATTTAATGTTAAGACCACTATATTATAAAGTACTTACAACTCTGTAGGATTTGTTGGCATGGCAGAGTCTACCTAAACAATGTTGAATCCTTCTCTTCCGCTGGTTCTAAGCATGTCTAGCATACTTTGCTTGCATGCTAGGCCGGTACTCATTATGCACAAATCGTTTCCAAACGTCATCATTAACACCATAAGGGCATGTTGCATCCATCCCTTCCCGAGTCTCAAGATTTTTCAGAATGTTAAGGCGTAACTCCCATTTGAATGAACGAAACTTCTGGGGAAATATTTTTTGTCCAAATGGCCTAACAAGAGACTCATCATATGCGAAACAAAATTTTCCCTGAAATGACGAAGTATTTTTGTCATCCATAAACAGTAACTAGGTAGTTGGTCTATAAACACTGATATGTATAAGTGGAGCAAACCATAGAATGAAATGTATATGAGATAATAAGTTACCATGAGCGTGTTCCAGACTTGGTCCTTAAAGGCTGCAGGAATGAGCCTCCAGTCTTTGTAGTCAATTGGACAGTGAACTCGAATGAGTTCCCCTGCACGAGTTGCAAACTTTGATGCATATTCGCCAAATGGTCTTCCACATCCATCTATTTCCACCAAGATTCTGGGTGGAAGTTGTGTCTCCTCCAAGTTAGAATCATATGGAGTTTCATCATGAGATAGAGAACCATTTTCATAACCACCATGAGATGGAGAACTACGAACATTAGTTGCAGAACCAGTTTCATTGGTAGACACAACATGATCTGAAGAGTGACAATACTGACTTTACAACATCTTCATACCAAACAAACCAAACAACAAACAACATATTAGGCATTTGAACTAAAATGAGAGCAAACCTAGCAGTGAACGAAAATACAAAACCCCAAATTCTGGTTGAAATCTATGGAAGGAGATTACAACCAACAAAGGTATAATTTTAAAGTAATAAGAACAACCTATGAAGAAAAACTTCATAACCATGTAGAAACCCTGAGATTGGTTGTAATCTATGGAAAGAGATAACAACCAAATACCAAGAATTGCAAAGCAGTAAATAACAACATACAAGTAAATCCATAAAAGGAGATACCAACCAACAAAAAAGAAACCCTAATTTGAAATATATATTCGAAAGTAAAAGCTACATAGATTACCTCTGGAGAATGAACGAGGTATAAAGATGTATGCGAGGTAAGAGGTAGGAAGTAGAAAGGGGTATAAGTGAGAATCGCGAAGGAGGAGGGTGAGAAAGAAGGGAAAGAAATTAAAATCTTCATCTCCTTCTGTTTATAGAGAAGGATTAGATTTGAAATCATTCTGAAAATTTGAGAAGGGGGGAAATGAAATTTGAAAGGGAATAAGAAAGGGTTTCTCAAATTTGAGAAAGAATTATAAAAGGTTTCTCAAATTTGAGAGGGAATTGAAATCTAAAAGATGTATCAGAGTGGGGATTTGAGAGGGAACGAAATTTGAGACCAAAATTGAAACCTTAATTTTTCGGACAAGAGAGAAGAGTACAATAATAGAGCAGAGATTTGCTTTTCTCTCAAAATATCTAGGTCAAAGGCGTCCAGATCGAGGTCAAGTTGATCAAATTTGTGGTCAAGTTGGTTAAATTTGTGGTCAAGTTGGTCAAATTTGTGATCAAGTTGGTCAAAATTATGGTCAAACACATAATCGGAAACAAAACAAGGCATACTAAGTTTGCAAGATTACCATATACAGACCCAGTGTTCTCGTCCAGGTGAGGTTTGAAAAGTCAAATATCAGATTCTATGGATCCTGAGTGGATTCTACAACCTATTATTGAACTCAGGTTGCAAGATTACCATATACAAACCCAGTGTTCTCGTCCAGGTCAGGTTTGAGAAGTCAAGTATCAGATTTGATGAAACTGCAACGTATATTATGGAACTCAGCTTGCAAGATTACCATATACAGAACCAGTGTTCTCGTCCAGGACAGGTTTGAGAAGTCAAATATCAGATTCGATGAAACTGCAACCTATTATTGAACTCAGGTTGCAAAATTACCATATACAGACCCAATGTTCTCGTCCAGGTGAGGTTTGAGAAGTCAAATATCAGATTCGATGGATCCTGAGTGGATTCTACAACCTATTATGGAACTCAGCTTGCAAGATTACCATATACAGACCCAGTGTTCTCGTCCGGGTGAGGTTTAAGAAGTCAAATATCAGATTCGATGAAATTGCAACCTGTTATTGAACTCAGCTTGCAAGATTACCATATACCGACCCAGTGTTCTCGTCCAGGTCAGGTTTGAGAATTCAAATATCAGATTCGATGGATCCTGAGTGGATTCTGCAACCTATTATTGAACTCAACTTGCAAGATTACCATATACAGACCCAGTGTTCTCGTCCAGGTCAGGTTTGAGAAGTCAAATATCAGATTCCATCAAACTGCAACCTATTATGGAACTCAGCTTGCAAGATTACCATATACAGACCCCATGTTCTCGTCCAGGTGAGGTTTGAGGTGTCAAGTATATCAGATCGGATGAAACTGTAACCTGTTATTGAACTCAGGTTGCAAGATTACCATATACAAACCCATTGTTCTCTTCCAGGTCGGGTTTGAGAATTCAAATATCATATTCGATTGATCCTGAGTGGATTCTGCAACATATTATGGAGCTCAACTTGCAAGATTACCATATACAGACCCAGTGTTCTCGTCCAGGTGAGGTTTAAGAAGTGAAACATCGGATTTGATGAAACTGCAACCTATTATTGAACTCAGCTTGCAAGATTACCATATACGGACCCAGTGTTCTCGTCCAGGTCAGGTTTGAGAAGTCAAATATCAGATTCGATGGTTCCTGAGTGGATTCTGCAACCTATTATTGAACTCAGGTTGCAAGATTACCATATACAGACCCAGTGTTCTCGTTCAGGTGAGGTTTAAGAAGTCAAATATCAGATTCGATGAAACTGCAACCTGTTATTGAACTCAGCTTGCACGATTACCATATACAGACCCAGTGTTCTCCTCCAGGTGTGGTTTAAGGTGTCAAGTATATCAGATCGGATGAAACTGCAACCTATTATTGAACTCAGTTGCAAGATTACCATATATAGACCCAGTGTTCTCGTCCAGGTCAGGTTTGAGAAGTCAAATATCAGATTCGATGAAACTGCAACCTATATTATGGAACTCAGCTTGCAAGATTACCATATACAGACCTAGTGTTCTCGTCCAGGTCAGGTTTGAGAAGTCAAATATCAAGATTCGATAGATCCTGAGTGGATTCTACAACCTATTACGGAACTCAACTAGCAAGATTACCATATACAGGCCCAGTGTTCTAGTCCAGGTGAGGTTTAAGAAGTCAAATATCAATTCGATGAAACTGCTACCTGTTATTGAACTCAGCTTGCAAGATTACCATATACAGACCCATTGTTCTCATCCAGGTCAGGTTTGAGAAGTCAAATATATATTCGATGGATCCTGAGTGGATTCTGCAACCTATTATTGAACTCAGCTTGCAAGATTACCATATACAGACCCAGTGTTCTCGTCCAGGTCAGGTTTGAGATGTCAAATATCAGATTCCATCAAAGCGCAACCTATTATGGAACTCAGCTTGCAAGATTACCATATACAGACCCCATGTTCTCGTCCAGGTGAGGTTTGAGGTGTCAAGTATATCAGATTGGATGAAACTGCAATATATTATTGAACTCAGGTTGCAAGATTACCATATACAGACCCAGTGTTCTCGTCCAGGTGAGGTTTAAGAAGTCAATATCAGATTCGATGAAACTGCAACCTATTATTGAACTCAGCTTGCAAGATTACCATATACAGACCCAGTGTTCTCGTCCAGGTTAGGTTTGAGAAGTAAAATATCAGATTCGATGGATCCTGAGTGGATTCTGCAACTATTGTTGAACTCAGGTTGCAAGATTACCATATACATACCCAGTGTTCTCGTCCAGGTGAGGTTTAAGAAGTCAAATACAGATTCGATGAAACTGCAACCTGTTATTGAACTCTCTTGCAAGATTATCATATACAGACCGAGGGTTCTCGTCTAGGTGAGGTTTGAGGTGTCAAGTATATCAGATCGGATGAAACTACAACCTATTATTGAACTCAGGTTGCAAGATTACCATATACAAACCCAGTGTTCTCGTCCAGGTCAGGTTTGAGAAGTCAAATATCAGATTCGATGAAACTACAACCTATTATGGAACTCAGCTTGCAAGATTACCATATGCAGACCCAATGTTCTCGTCCAGGTCAGGTTTGAGAAGTCAAATATCAGATTCGATGAAACTGCAACCTATTATGGAACTCAACTTGCAAGATTACCATATACAAACCCAGTGTTCTCGTCCAGGTCAGGTCTGAGAAGTCAAATATCAGATTCGATGAAACTGCAACCTATTATTGAACTCAGGTTTCAAGATTACCATATACGGAACCGATGCTCTCGTTCAGGTGAGGTTTAAGGTGTCAAATATATCAGATAGGATGAAACTGCAACAGGAGCATAAAATTTTCCTTGATTTCAAATTTACGAAAATACCCTTATGGAACAGGTGCATCAAAAAAATTTGGTGACTTCGAAAATTACGAAAATACCCCTGACGGAACAGGTGCATATAATTTTCCTTGATTTCAAATTGACGAAAATACCCCTTACGGAACAGGGGCATAAAATTTTCTTGATTTCAAATTTACGAAAATATCCCTTACGGAACAGGTACAACAAATTTTTCGGTGACTTCGAAAATTACGAAAATACCCCTGGCGGAACAAGAGCATTAAATTTTCCTTGATTTCAAAAAATCTTAAAATACCCATGTCGAAACAGGAGCATCAAATTTTTCAGTGATTTTAAATATACGAAAATAGCCCTGGCGGAACAGGAGCATTAAATTTTCCTTGATTTCAAAAAATCCTAAAATACCCATGCCGAAACAGGTGCATCAAATTTTTCGGTGATTTCAGATTTACGAAAATACCCCTGGAGGAACAGGAGCATTAAATTTTCCTTGATTTCAAAAAATCCTAAAATACCCCTGCCGAAACAGGTGCATCAAATTTTTCGGTGACTTCGAAAATTACGAAAGTACCCCTGGCGGAACAAGAGCATTAAATTTTCCTTGATTTCAAAAAATCCTAAAATACCCTTGCCGAAACAGGTCCATTCCATTTTTAACGATCACAAACACACATACACACACATGTATATAATAATATATATATATATATCTGTTTTACACAGCACACACAAAATGTCTTCAAAGGGTGTGCTACAGGAAAACAGAAAAATAGAGATCACATCCACATAGCGATCTCTGAACAAAAAATATATCGTCGTCGTATCATCCACATAGCAATTGTTCTGTTTTGTTAACCATATACCAAAAAGTAAACCAAAAAATATACCCCTAGGTATCATCACTAAGTATATATATACCAAAACATACCCGCAAAAAGTTAGTTCATCCATCGGCAGTTAGAATCCATCATCCTCATTCATCATCATCTATAGAATCTTCCTCATAATTGTCATATTCATTCAATTCCTCAGATTCATCTTCTTCATCTTCATCATTCTCTTCTTCCACATCTTCGTCGGTGACTTCACTTGTCTCATCTTCAACATAGTCTTCATCGTCATCTTCTTCATCTTCAGCATCCACTAGTGCTTGAGCATACTCCTCCTCTTCTGGATCAACAGGCCCCATGGGAAAGTCATTCCAATTGTCTGCTTCTATTTCTTCCTCCAAATCAGCCTGCGGGAGCTGCTCTACCTCCTCATCTGGTGAGTATGACTCAGGCACATGCTGAAAAGGTTCCCAATCTGGTTCAGCATATGATTTAGTATCAGATGCCAGCAAATCTACTTGTGGAGGACACCGCGGCATACTTGCTGCAAGTAATGCTTGTGTACGACGAAACTGTTCATGTCTGAACTTGTCATACTCCTCTTGCATAGCAGCTTCTTCAGCAGCCTTCCTCCGGCGTGCCGCTTCGTCCTCTTTAACTTTGAGCTCTATTTCATGACATGTGACGAAGTTGTTCAAACACTTCTGGAGTTGTTTCAAATGTTCCGGGGTCATGAGCTCAATCAGTTTATAAGACTCGGCAAGAGGATCCTTGGAGCTTCCTGCCTCTGCTTCATCATCTGAACAACAGACCTTAGGCTTCTTTCCTTTCCTGTCTCTGTCCCTCTCATGTGACGAATCAGGACTGCGACTCCTCCTTGACACCATACAGAAGTGTATAAAAAGTATTGCTGCAAAATAATTACTTTGGTGTTATACATAACCAATTACATTGCAAGAGAGATAACAATTTGCATTTTCATTCAGAAACAGATCAAATCCTAGAAACAACAACAGAAACAATCTGCATTTTTTCTCAAAAAACGGATCAAACCCTAGAAACAAAAGTTAACAACCACCACAAAACTTAAATCAAACACATCTGCATAGTAGAATAATATAATTCAAACAAAACCCATATAATGATTACACTTAATTCTTAAATCAATCACACACCACCAACACAAACAAATTATTCCCACTAGATAGTCTACCACAAAACAGAGTAACAAAAAAAAATTAAAAAAAAATACATTAAGTGTTATTACACTTCTCTGCATTCTCTTTGCAGCAAAGAAAAAAGGATCATTGAAAAAAGAATCCATTTGTATGCAATCATGCAGGGGAAGATGAACAAAAATAACACTTAAAAGAATACAAACCCATACCTGTGTAGATGAAGATTGAAGAGTATGGTTTATTCAAAGATTCAAAAGCAGCTAAAATTGAAGCTGATTTTGCTGTTGTTTTCCCACTTACTTCAGCTTCTGAACTATTGAAGATCAACTAATAACTGCTGGTTTTTTGTCTCTGAGTAGAAAGCATAAAATACTTTCCCATAGAGGATGATTTTGTTGGGAAAAGGAGTGTTTTTTTGGTAGTGATAAAAGGAGATGTTGGGTGGAAACAACATCTTCTAACTTAAGGGCGGCTAAAAAGTGGGGCGAAAAATAAAGGAACTTACACATGGATCTGTAAGCAAATATGTGTAAAAATAGGGGGGGTGAAAAACAACAAATTGTTATTCAAGACCAGCATTAATATGATCAAATTCAAAGTATCTTGCAATTGGAATCTGCATTATAAAGGAAACTTACTGATCGCACATATATTGGAGATTTTTCATTTCTTTGATCTAGGTATACGCTTTTGCTCCAGCAATTTACGTAGATGTGGTTCCTCTTCTAAAATATCTTGAAAACTGTCGTGACCTGGTATCTCTGCTTTGTCCACATCTGCAGTCATTTCTCTCGGCGTATGAATAACAACCCACCAATATGGATGTTTCACGTCTCTGGAGTAGAAAACTTGGGCAGCCTCTTCAACGAGAATCACGGGATCTTCCGAAATATTTATATGGCTTTTCAATCTTGAAAGATTTACCAAAGGAAAATCTGAATCCTGACAGACCTTTGTTCCATTCTCTACCTTCACCCAATCACAGTAGAAGACAATTTCTCTAAATGTACCATAGTTCAACTCTAGGATTTTCCTGATCACCCCATACCACCGGGTTAGGATAATAACAGGGATTTTATCCCTTTTCGAGCTCCTAAAAGTGGTCGATGCAACCACGGTGACACCACTGTCCTGGGTCTTAGCCGTTTGCTGGTTTGCTTGGGAACAAAAACTAAATCCATTCACACGGTATCTTTTGTACTCTTTCTGAGACACTGGACCTCTAACGTAACGCCACAAATCTGTATCCATTTTGTCTTCTGATCTAAGCTATGAAATTGAAAAGGAAATCAACACATCAGCATATTGCATCATTACTACGCTAACAAACAGGAGCGCCAATACAAACGTTTTCATACAACCAATTAAGGAACATGGTTTGCATCTCGACTTCCTCCATTGCAACCCCATTGATGAGTGCCAAATATTGTATATATTTATCCCTTTTTGTTGGCATTTTAACTCATCTTTTGCGCATTAATTCTACATTTTATCCCATATTCTGTATTTTCATTGTTTTCAAGAATAAATATTTTTATTAATTAATTTTGCATTTTTAGGTAATAAATAAAGTTCGGATGAGTCGCGGAGCGAAAAGAGCAGAAAAGTAGTGAAAAGCCGGGAGAAATTACGCAAGGAAGCCGCGAAGAATGGTGCGCACAACCTCATTTTCTACACACAAAAACGCCTCCGTTCTCAGCCATCAGATCAGTTCTCAGAAGCATCCGACGGTCGCTCCTTCATAGAGCATCAAAATCTGAAGTCTCTGCCGAGCACCACAGCGCTGAAATTCCAAGCCTTCAGATTAGATGGTAGTTGAATCCAACGGTCGCTCCCTTGTTGTTCATCAACGTTTGATATCTCCGCCTTACACTACAACACCTAACCCCATCTAGAGCCGTTAACTTCGTTGTATCAAAAAATCTGACGGTCGCTACAAGCTTCACTTCACATCACCGTCCGATCTACCTACCATCTTCGCATCTCGCAGCTCAGAGTCACAGAACATCAAGATTCGGTAGACCCGCCTCACACCCTAGCAACCGAACCCATCCACCTAACCAAACAACCCCCTTCTCCCATTCTATCGAACCCATCTACCACCATCACCCCCCTCTCTGCAGAACCACCTCCTTCCCTGCCGCACCACCATCATCACCACCACTCCCTGACGCCACCAAACACCACCAACTCTCCACAACAACCCTAACCCACATCATTATTTCCCCTTTCACCAACTCTATGTCCTCCTAATCACTCAATTTCACGCCTCTCCCATGTCAGGAACCCTAGAGGTGAAATTGACAAATTAGGTGAAATAGAGTTGCAATTGGAGGCGTGGATAACATCAGGAGAGTCAGAGAAAGGATGGGTCGACGTCAATTTGAAGATTAGGTGAGTTAATTTCACTGTTGGAATTTGGGGAGTTTTCTATAAACCCTAATTGTATAATTTAGGGGAATTGTGTTTGTGAGCTATAAATAGAGAATGGGTGTAGTGTGAGAAACTTTATGCTTGGAATAGCCAGCATCCAGGACTTTCATGTCCTGTTAATCTTTTCAATTTCAGCTCAAACTCATTTCTGTTCATGTGTGTTAGTTTTAATTTCATGTATTTTCATATCCTGTTTAAGTTACTGTTAATATGCTTGGAATAGCCAGCATCCAGGACTTTCATGTCCTGTTAATTGTTATGTTTGTGTTTATTGTTAATGTTTGTGTTAATTGTTATGTATGTTTGGACTAGCCTGCATCCAGAACTTTCAAGTTCTGTTAATTTTCATGTTTCAGTTCAATTTCAGTTAAGTTCAAATTTTGTTAATGTCTGTGCAATATCCTGTTAGTGTTTCTGTTAAATGTTCATTGTTAATTTCAGTTATGTTCATGTTAGTTGTGTTAATGCTCCTGTTATTTATAGTTAATGTTCATGTTCTGTTAATTCCTGTTTAGTGTGATGTTCACTGATAATTCTATTCACTGTTAAATGTTCACTGTTATGCTCACTGCCATGTAATGTTTGTGTAATGTCATGTTTAAATTTGCTGTCACAATTGATGGAATGCTAGGCTAGATTTCTGTGAAGCAATGTGTTGATTGTGCAATGGAAGAAATCAGTGCTCATAGCAAGCTGATTTTCTTACCATTCCTTTTGTATGCTTAGGTTGCAGTGTTGATTGTGCATTGGGAGAAACTAGTGCTTATAGCAAGCTAGTTCTCTTCCCATTCTTTTAGTATACCTCCTGAATGCCTTAGCCTAGCCTTGCTTGTTCTCTTCCCAAAAGAACATTTTGCATTCTCTTATTTTCTGTTGGGTTTGTAATAATTTATTTGTGGGCTTGTTTGTTTAATTTGTGGGCTTGTTTAAATTCTTTCATTGGACTTGTATTTTGGACTCTGGGTTTAAACCCAGCTGAGCTTATAACTGATTGTGGGCTTGCTTCCACTCAAGAGTGGACCTCGAAACCAAAGTTTTAAAACAAACGTCGGGCCTTAACCAACTGGGCCAAATTAAACTTTCAAAATTAAAACTTAGTGTTTCGTGGGCCGCGGCCTTCCTTCCATTCCATTAGAGGACAAACAGTGGGCGTGCTCCCATTTCAAAAAACCAAATTTTATTTTCTTTATTTTCTTTCTTTCTTAAAAAAAAAAAAAAAAAAACAAAAACAAAATTTTCTCTTGCTCCCATTCAAAACCAAATTTTATTTTCTTTTTTATAAAAAAAAAAAAAAAAAAAAAAAAAAGTTTTATTTTTCTCCCATTTAAGTCCAATTTTAGTGTTTTGAAACTTTCCATATCTCTACACTTTTTCTTTTGGGTTGATCCTCAACTCTTTAGACTTTTGGTGTATGGTGATTTTTTTTGTATATAATCCAGTAGATAAAATTTCTTAAAAACCCTTTTGTTCCTTTTGTATATATTTTTCTAATCCAATATGATCTCGGCTGAAATATGTTGGATTTTTGCCTCGAATAACGGAGTTTTAATTCTGCTTTCGCCGAAATCGGGTATTCTCTCTCCTTTTACTCTACTCAGCATGTCCCTTTCCATATGTTGCATTTTAATTCTTTCCATATTTTGAAACATTGAGGACAATGTTTAGTTTAGGTTTGGGGGTATAGAGTAGATACCATGATAATTTGCCATAATTGAAAACGAACTCCTTCTTCTTTTTTGAAAAAATTGAAAAATTCCAAAAAAATTGAAAAATCAAATTCAAAAAAATTAAAAAAATTGAAAAAAAAAATCATAAAAAAATGGAGCTCATTTACCTTGAAATGTTGACTCTTGTGCAAATATGTATTTTTATTAGGAGTCTTAGTCTAGATATTTAGGCACCCTGATTCTAGCACAATTCACATAGTGATAAGAAATTTGCACGCGCACGATCTACCAATACATGTATAGCCTCGATCTTCAAGGTGTTTGATAGGAAGTCACGATTGCCAATCACTTTAGAATACTGAACGAAACTTGACTAGCTTGTTCTTTGGTTGGTTGGGATAGAAGGTGGAGGTTACATTAAGAAAAACAACCATCGAATTTAACTGGGTGCATCAAAAAGGGCTACCTCTTGCAAAGTGTCATGTAATTTTTGTTTCCTTTTGTATATGTATCAAAAGTGTATCAGTGTTAAAAAAAAAAAAAAAAAAAAAAAAAAAAAAAAATCGATGTATATATTCAGAAAAAAAAAAGAGAAAAAAATATCAGAAAAAAAAAAAATACAAAAAAATCAAGTATTGTTCAATTCCATCCTCTCTTGTTCCACAAATAAAAGAGAGTAGTCAATGTAAATAAGAGTCATGTAAAGAGTTATCTTTTGTTGTTTCGTTGTAATAAGCAAGGAGGGTGTATGCCATTGATGTACAACGCGAGAAATTGTGAAATACCTCCAACTCATTCACAATTCTCGTAAAGTCCGGACAGCTAGCTAGATTTCGACCTCAGTTCTTAGCCTGAGAAACTATCTCTTGGTGATTAGTAGTCATGACTTCAGATCTTTCTTTACACATGTGTAGATACACTTTACACTCTTATCACATGTCTTTTTTTTGTTATCAGTGCTAGGATTGTGCCTTCGATAGCTAGATTGACATCTCCATTTTGCTGTGAGCTTAACTGTTTTGCACATGTCACATTTGATGGAATATGAGCTTATATTTTGTCCTTAGGTTTTGTAGGCACACCTCTGGTAAACCTTCACGAGACTTCAACTCGTCCACTAGGGACACTTAGTGGTTTAAAAGGCTTAGTGCATACGCTAAATGCATTCGAGAGACCAGCGACAGTGGTATAGTTAGGATTTCCTTAGTTTTGTTTTACTTGAGGACAAGTAAAATTCAGGTTTGGGGGTATTTGATGAGTGCCAAATATTGTATATATTTATCCCTTTTTGTTGGCATTTTAACTCATCTTTTGCGCATTAATTCTACATTTTATCCCATATTCTGTATTTTCATTGTTTTCAAGAATAAATATTTTTATTAATTAATTTTGCATTTTTAGGTAATAAATAAAGTTCGGATGAGTCGCGGAGCGAAAAGAGCAGAAAAGTAGTGAAAAGCCGGGAGAAATTACGCAAGGAAGCCGCGAAGAATGGTGCGCACAACCTCATTTTCTACACACAAAAACGCCTCCGTTCTCAGCCATCAGATCAGTTCTCAGAAGCATCCGACGGTCGCTCCTTCATAGAGCATCAAAATCTGAAGTCTCTGCCGAGCACCACAGCGCTGAAATTCCAAGCCTTCAGATTAGATGGTAGTTGAATCCAACGGTCGCTCCCTTGTTGTTCATCAACGTTTGATATCTCCGCCTTACACTACAACACCTAACCCCATCTAGAGCCGTTAACTTCGTTGTATCAAAAAATCTGACGGTCGCTACAAGCTTCACTTCACATCACCGTCCGATCTACCTACCATCTTCGCATCTCGCAGCTCAGAGTCACAGAACATCAAGATTCGGTAGACCCGCCTCACACCCTAGCAACCGAACCCATCCACCTAACCAAACAACCCCTTCTCCCATTCTATCGAACCCATCTACCACCATCCCCCCCTCTGCAGAACCACCTCCTTCCCTGCCGCACCACCATCATCACCACCACTCCCTGACGCCACCAAACACCACCAACTCTCCACAACAACCCTAACCCACATCATTATTTCCCCTTTCACCAACTCTATGTCCTCCTAATCACTCAATTTCACGCCTCTCCCATGTCAGGAACCCTAGAGGTGAAATTGACAAATTAGGTGAAATAGAGTTGCAATTGGAGGCGTGGATAACATCAGGAGAGTCAGAGAAAGGATGGGTCGACGTCAATTTGAAGATTAGGTGAGTTAATTTCACTGTTGGAATTTGGGGAGTTTTCTATAAACCCTAATTGTATAATTTAGGGGAATTGTGTTTGTGAGCTATAAATAGAGAATGGGTGTAGTGTGAGAAACTTTATGCTTGGAATAGCCAGCATCCAGGACTTTCATGTCCTGTTAATCTTTTCAATTTCAGCTCAAACTCATTTCTGTTCATGTGTGTTAGTTTTAATTTCATGTATTTTCATATCCTGTTTAAGTTACTGTTAATATGCTTGGAATAGCCAGCATCCAGGACTTTCATGTCCTGTTAATTGTTATGTTTGTGTTTATTGTTAATGTTTGTGTTAATTGTTATGTATGTTTGGACTAGCCTGCATCCAGAACTTTCAAGTTCTGTTAATTTTCATGTTTCAGTTCAATTTCAGTTAAGTTCAAATTTTGTTAATGTCTGTGCAATATCCTGTTAGTGTTTCTGTTAAATGTTCATTGTTAATTTCAGTTATGTTCATGTTAGTTGTGTTAGTATCCTGTTAGTTCAATGTTGTTAAGGTTCTGTTAGACTCTAGAATATCTTGTTAAATGTTCCTGTTATGTTTAAACTTGCTGTTAGTTTGATGGAATGCTAGGCTAGGTATCTGTGAAGCATTGGTGTGATTGTGCAATGGAAGAAATCAGTGCTCATAGCAAGCTGATTATCTTGCCATTCTTGTTGTATGCTTAGGTTGCACTGTGATTGAGCATTGGGAGAAACTAGTGCTCATAGCAAGCTAGTTTTCTTCCCATTCTATTTGTTTGCCTTATCTTTGCCTTAGCCTTGCTCTGTCAGTTTCACCACATCCCTGCCCTTGGCCTTAGGCCTTGGTTCATCTTGCACTGTTTTATACTTGTAGTTGCTTTGTTCTTTGTTTCTGTCACTGTTTTACTTTCATTTCCATGTTCATTTTTTTGCTGTTTTCTTCTTTGCTGATTTACCTCTATTGCTGCTACTTTTCTTGGCTTGCTGCAACTCTGTTGCATTTCTCTTATTCCACTACCCTGCAGCTGCTGTGCAGCACTTGTGCTGCATTGCCTTTCCTTCCCTTGCAGCTGCTGCTGCTGCCTTTCTGCAGTTCCTGCTGCCACTCCACTTCCCTTGCAGCTGCCCTTCTGCTGCTGCTGCTGTTGTTGCTGCTGCTTCCTGCAGCCAAGCAAAGGCCCATCAAGCTGAGCCCAATCCAATTCAGGCTTAACCAAAGCCCAGTTGTTTAACCCAAAGGCCTAGTTCAATAGTTAAGCCCAATTCACAGTTGAACTGTTGAGCCCAAAGCTCAAATCAGTCACTGAAACCAGAGCCCAATTCATTCAAAGGGCATTCAAACCCATTAGTACTCAAAGCCCAATTTAAGCCAAAAGGCTTCATAGCCCAATAGCAATTTAGGAACCCAATTAGCTAGAACACTTCCAAAACACACCCGATCTCTGTGGATCGACCCGTACTTGCACGAGCTACAACAAACGACCGTGCACTTGCGGTATTACTGTAGGCCCGCGTTTTATTACGCTTAATTTTCACGCTTTCCCGGGTCCACCAAGTTTTTGGCCGGGGATAATTTTTAGGACCTTTTAGACGCCTGCCAAGTTTTTGGCGCCGTTGCCGGGGAACATTTTGCATTCAAATTTAATATCTTTGAGGCCTACCACCCATCAGCTTCACAGTTCTCGCAATAATCCCTACATTTAGCATACATAGTATTAAAATCTAAATAGAATAACCCATTCAGTGTCCACAACAAAAAACACGGCCAACCAATACCTGTAATAAACATCGAGACTTTCTGTATTATTCCGAAAAATACCCACCGACGTATCTGCATCCACTGAATAGGGCTCACCTGAACTGGCTTTTCATCAAGCACAGAACCCACATCGCTGAATTCATGTTCATCCTTTAAGAATGGCTCCAAATTTGCTTTGTGACCTCCTTGATCGGCATTTTTCATGTGCTCGATGGCAAATCTAACACAGTCATCCATTTCAGTCGACTTCGTAATTGACCCTTCAATGTATCTGCTGTTATTTGGGATGTTTTTGCACTCCTTCATTACCCTGATTTAGTGTGTACGTGTAAATTTCAGTACAAAAACAACAAAAATAAATAAAAATAAAGGACAAATGGTAAAATCGCAATTCACCTTTCGAATGGGTACATCCATCGATACCTAACAGGTCCACAAACTAAGGCCTCATCAGCCAAATGAACCATGTTGTGCACGCTTATATAAAAAAAATAGCCGGGAAATACTTTTCGAGCACACACATGGCCTCTGCAATCATCCACTTAGCCTGGTTCAGATACTCTCTGCTAACCACCTTTGAGCACAAAATTCTAAAATACAAACTGACTTGTTGAAGCGCAGTACGCAAGTCTTTCTCTCCTGGAAAGGCATGTTGAAGCAGAACAGGTAATAAGTACCCCATAATCACATGGTAGTCATGTGACTTCAAGCTTCTCAAGTTCAATTGCTCCATATTTACATTGTTACTTATATTCGACGAAAAGCCTGTGGGAACTTTCAGATCTTTAAGAATCTGACAAAAATTGGTTTTCTCTTTTTTTCTCAAAAAAAAACAGCGGAACCATCTCTACTCCTTTATTTGTTTTATTCTCTTTCCACTCTCCATGGTGTAGTTTATTTTCCTTCAATTTGTCACGATTGTTCCATGCAACAATAGCCTTATTATCCTTATCAAAGATAGTGTAGATAATGTGTTCCATGACGTTCTTTTCCGTGTGCATCACGTCGACACAATGCTCAATTAAGATGACAACAAACAATGCACTGATATAGCAAGACTTTACTCACCAATTAATAGAAGTAGAGAAAAGAATGTCTCGCTTGGTACAAGTTCTTTCCCTCGCTTGGTACAGCTTTGCAAGGACAACAATATCTCTCTTGTTTAACCAGCTTCATGATTGACCCCCACACAGTGGGACTGATCCGCTTCAGGTGTTCGCATCAATGAATTCTCGAAAAACAGAGATAATGGTACCATCAGTCAACCAAATTTTCAGTAAGTAATGGAAGAAACTCTAATGTGTCAAGAGTTTACCCACCAACTGTAATTACGGTGGTAGGTTGTACCTTTTTGGCAGGAATCATGTGAATTACATACTCAAAGGGATCACAATGGTAAAGCAAACAAACCTGAGATTACAATGACTTGTCAACTCTCTGCAGTAGGTATTCTCCAACTTCAGGTGTTAGCATCAGTGAAACCTCACAAAACAAAAAGAGAATTGTAGCATGTAAGTATATCAGCCGGAGGTAGCGAATGATAACAAGGAAACTAATGATTATAATAGTTCAGTCACTAGTAAATTTAGAGAGGAGAATGTTTAGCTCGTCAGGTTAGATGCATTAATCTCCTTCAATTACAGCAAACCTAACGACCATAACATCTCCACACTGAAAACTCTATGGTAGTAAGTGGTTCTTTTTGGCAGAAATCATGTAACACACATACTTGAAAAGAATGAATAAATGTAGCTTGAATAGATCATAATAGGTAATGAAACAAACCTGATATTAAAATAACTTTCCAACTTTCTCCATACTAGGTAATCTCCAGCTCGGGTGTTAGAATCCATGAAACCTTGCAAAACAAATAATTATTGGTCAGATGCATGGCAGCTGAATAAAGCAAATGACATATTTGAAGAGGTCATAATAGGTATGGATAAAAACCTGAGCTTAAAAAGGCGACATGTGGTATCCCATGCTCAGGGGATTTGCATATATGAAAGAAACACAACTGATAAACTTCTGTATCAACATTCTTGTCCACACCAAAGTTCCTGAAAACAGACAAAAAAATGATATGAAATATCAAAAGAGGATACAAGGTTGCCCCTCTTCCCTCCTCCTTTACCCGGGCTAGGGTCCGGCATTTAAAATGGCGGAGTTAAAAAGGGGGGGGGGGAATAAAAGCAAGTAAATAAAAGACCTCCATATATAGATACACACAAAGGAGTACAACCCGATACACTCGGAGAAGTGTATTTTTAAGAAATGTTTAAAGTGACAGAAAACTGAAAGGAACTTTTCTGGGGTACACTCTAGCTAGAGAGTGAAAAAGACTCCACAAAATTTAAGCAGCAGTATGTATATGTTAGTTTAAGGAAAGCTGCACAAAAAACTATGTTTCAAACTGCTTAGTCTAGATCTTGCAGGACCAACCAGTTTGCAGGCAAACTAAGAAGCTTTCAGAGTTACACTCTAACTAAAGAGTGACTAAATAAAAAGAACACAACATAATATAAGAAGCAACATATGTATAAAATGTAAGGAAAGTTGCACCAAAAGATAAGTTCCAAACTGCTTAATCTACCGGTTGCAATACCAACCGGTTTGCAGGCCAGATTAGAAATCCACCTACAACATAATCAGCCAATGTGAAGCATTTTTCCGGGCCTTGAGGAGCATCGTGTACAGGATAGTGCACATCAAGAACAACCTCAATGCATACCTTCCTCTCGTCATGATTAACACTCACCCCGTGACAGATTTGTCCACCCAAGCCGGTAACCACATAACCTGTTGCGACTGTCTCCCTTTTTTGTTAACAAGACGAACTTGAGGCTCTCCTTCAGCAGGTATAGTATTAGCAGCAGCGCCAGGTTGAACGACGGGAAAATGGATATCAGGGACTTGTGCTCTGCTTTGACAATTGGCATTGTTCTGTTGGCTTGCCATGAAACTGAAAACAACCTATAACCAAAACCAACCCATTCAATTCAATAGTTGATTAAAAAAATATAATCTCTAACTATAAAAATTAAGGACGTAAATGAATTACAGATTGAAGCTCACCTTTGAGAGAACACTTAACTCCTCTTGGATACTGTCCATCCTTCCTTCATTACCAGCTGGAGTAAATGAATTGGCTTTTGCACTCGCGGATATTGAAGAACCAAATTTTCCTTGTATTGCTTGCTTCTTGGTAACAGTCGTTGAAAAGCCTCGGCAATAACTTCGATTAGATTCATCACCAAAAGCTTGAGTAACTGTATCATTGGTAATATCTACAACAGTCTCAAAACCAGCTTCGGATTCAGCCTTTCTCTTTTCTACGGCAGCCTTCACTTTTTCCTGAAATCCAAAAGAACCAAACTGTAAACAATTAAATTTATTTGAACTCTGAACAACATATGATGGTCCAATACTCACATATGCTTCAACTGCACTTGGATGTACAACTCTATTTTCCCTACATGAGCCAGCATCCAGCTCTCACCACGACACTCGATAACCCTACCTTCTTTTTTGGCCTGTACAATCAATATGGTCATTAAGGGTTGTCCAAATAAAATAGTTTGAGAATTTAATGTTAAGACCACTATATTAAGTACTTACAACTCTGTAGGATTTGTTGGCATGGCAGAGTCTACCTAAACAATGTTGAATCCTTCTCTTCCGCTGGTTCTAAGCATGTCTAGCATACTTTGCTTGCATGCTAGGCCGGTACTCATTATGCACAAATCGTTTCCAAACGTCATCATTAACACCATAAGGGCATGTTGCATCCATCCCTTCCCGAGTCTCAAGATTTTTCAGAATGTTAAGGCGTAACTCCCATTTGAATGAACGAAACTTCTGGGGAAATATTTTTTGTCCAAATGGCCTAACAAGAGACTCATCATATGCGAAACAAAATTTTCCCTGAAATGACGAAGTATTTTTGTCATCCATAAACAGTAACTAGGTAGTTGGTCTATAAACACTGATATGTATAAGTGGAGCAAACCATAGAATGAAATGTATATGAGATAATAAGTTACCATGAGCGTGTTCCAGACTTGGTCCTTAAAGGCTGCAGGAATGAGCCTCCAGTCTTTGTAGTCAATTGGACAGTGAACTCGAATGAGTTCCCCTGCACGAGTTGCAAACTTTGATGCATATTCGCCAAATGGTCTTCCACATCCATCTATTTCCACCAAGATTCTGGGTGGAAGTTGTGTCTCCTCCAAGTTAGAATCATATGGAGTTTCATCATGAGATAGAGAACCATTTTCATAACCACCATGAGATGGAGAACTACGAACATTAGTTGCAGAACCAGTTTCATTGGTAGACACAACATGATCTGAAGAGTGACAATACTGACTTTACAACATCTTCATACCAAACAAACCAAACAACAAACAACATATTAGGCATTTGAACTAAAATGAGAGCAAACCTAGCAGTGAACGAAAATACAAAACCCCAAATTCTGGTTGAAATCTATGGAAGGAGATTACAACCAACAAAGGTATAATTTTAAAGTAATAAGAACAACCTATGAAGAAAAACTTCATAACCATGTAGAAACCCTGAGATTGGTTGTAATCTATGGAAAGAGATAACAACCAAATACCAAGAATTGCAAAGCAGTAAATAAACAACATACAAGTAAATCCATAAAGGAGATACCAACCAACAAAAAAGAAACCCTAATTTGAAATATATTCGAAAGTAAAAGCTACATAGATTACCTCTGGAGAATGAACGAGGTATAAAGATGTATGCGAGGTAAGAGGTAGGAAGTAGAAAGGGGTATAAGTGAGAATCGCGAAGGAGGAGGGTGAGAAAGAAGGGAAAGAAATTAAAATCTTCATCTCCTTCTGTTTATAGAGAAGGATTAGATTTGAAATCATTCTGAAAATTTGAGAAGGGGGGAAATGAAATTTGAAAGGGAATAAGAAAGGGTTTCTCAAATTTGAGAAAGAATTATAAAAGGTTTCTCAAATTTGAGAGGGAATTGAAATCTAAAAGATGTATCAGAGTGGGGATTTGAGAGGGAACGAAATTTGAGACCAAAATTGAAACCTTAATTTTTCGGACAAGAGAGAAGAGTACAATAATAGAGCAGAGATTTGCTTTTCTCTCAAAATATCTAGGTCAAAGGCGTCCAGATCGAGGTCAAGTTGATCAAATTTGTGGTCAAGTTGGTTAAATTTGTGGTCAAGTTGGTCAAATTTGTGATCAAGTTGGTCAAAATTATGGTCAAACACATAATCGGAAACAAAACAAGGCATACTAAGTTTGCAAGATTACCATATACAGACCCAGTGTTCTCGTCCAGGTGAGGTTTGAAGTCAAATATCAGATTCTATGGATCCTGAGTGGATTCTACAACCTATTATTGAACTCAGGTTGCAAGATTACCATATACAACCCAGTGTTCTCGTCCAGGTCAGGTTTGAGAAGTCAAGTATCAGATTTGATGAAACTGCAACGTATATTATGGAACTCAGCTTGCAAGATTACCATATACAGAACCAGTGTTCTCGTCCAGGACAGGTTTGAGAAGTCAAATATCAGATTCGATGAAACTGCAACCTATTATTGAACTCAGGTTGCAAAATTACCATATACAGACCCAATGTTCTCGTCCAGGTGAGGTTTGAGAAGTCAAATATCAGATTCGATGGATCCTGAGTGGATTCTACAACCTATTATGGAACTCAGCTTGCAAGATTACCATATACAGACCCAGTGTTCTCGTCCGGGTGAGGTTTAAGAAGTCAAATATCAGATTCGATGAAATTGCAACCTGTTATTGAACTCAGCTTGCAAGATTACCATATACCGACCCAGTGTTCTCGTCCAGGTCAGGTTTGAGAATTCAAATATCAGATTCGATGGATCCTGAGTGGATTCTGCAACCTATTATTGAACTCAGCTTGCAAGATTACCATATACAGACCCAGTGTTCTCGTCCAGGTCAGGTTTGAGAAGTCAAATATCAGATTCCATCAAACTGCAACCTATTATGGAACTCAGCTTGCAAGATTACCATATACAGACCCCATGTTCTCGTCCAGGTGAGGTTTGAGGTGTCAAGTATATCAGATCGGATGAAACTGTAACCTGTTATTGAACTCAGGTTGCAAGATTACCATATACAAACCCATTGTTCTCTTCCAGGTCGGGTTTGAGAATTCAAATATCATATTCGATTGATCCTGAGTGGATTCTGCAACATATTATGGAGCTCAACTTGCAAGATTACCATATACAGACCCAGTGTTCTCGTCCAGGTGAGGTTTAAGAAGTGAAACATCGGATTTGATGAAACTGCAACCTATTATTGAACTCAGCTTGCAAGATTACCATATACGGACCCAGTGTTCTCGTCCAGGTCAGGTTTGAGAAGTCAAATATCAGATTCGATGGTTCCTGAGTGGATTCTGCAACCTATTATTGAACTCAGGTTGCAAGATTACCATATACAGACCCAGTGTTCTCGTTCAGGTGAGGTTTAAGAAGTCAAATATCAGATTCGATGAAACTGCAACCTGTTATTGAACTCAGCTTGCACGATTACCATATACAGACCCAGTGTTCTCCTCCAGGTGTGGTTTAAGGTGTCAAGTATATCAGATCGGATGAAACTGCAACCTATTATTGAACTCAGTTGCAAGATTACCATATATAGACCCAGTGTTCTCGTCCAGGTCAGGTTTGAGAAGTCAAATATCAGATTCGATGAAACTGCAACCTATATTATGGAACTCAGCTTGCAAGATTACCATATACAGACCTAGTGTTCTCGTCCAGGTCAGGTTTGAGAAGTCAAATATCAAGATTCGATAGATCCTGAGTGGATTCTACAACCTATTACGGAACTCAACTAGCAAGATTACCATATACAGGCCCAGTGTTCTAGTCCAGGTGAGGTTTAAGAAGTCAAATATCATATTCGATGAAACTGCTACCTGTTATTGAACTCAGCTTGCAAGATTACCATATACAGACCCATTGTTCTCATCCAGGTCAGGTTTGAGAAGTCAAATATCATATTCGATGGATCCTGAGTGGATTCTGCAACCTATTATTGAACTCAGCTTGCAAGATTACCATATACAGACCCAGTGTTCTCGTCCAGGTCAGGTTTGAGATGTCAAATATCAGATTCCATCAAAGCGCAACCTATTATGGAACTCAGCTTGCAAGATTACCATATACAGACCCCATGTTCTCGTCCAGGTGAGGTTTGAGGTGTCAAGTATATCAGATTGGATGAAACTGCAATCTATTATTGAACTCAGGTTGCAAGATTACCATATACAGACCCAGTGTTCTCGTCCAGGTGAGGTTTAAGAAGTCAAATATCAGATTCGATGAAACTGCAACCTATTATTGAACTCAGCTTGCAAGATTACCATATACAGACCCAGTGTTCTCGTCCAGGTTAGGTTTGAGAAGTAAAATATCAGATTCGATGGATCCTGAGTGGATTCTGCAACTATTGTTGAACTCAGGTTGCAAGATTACCATATACATACCCAGTGTTCTCGTCCAGGTGAGGTTTAAGAAGTCAAATACAGATTCGATGAAACTGCAACCTGTTATTGAACTCATCTTGCAAGATTATCATATACAGACCGAGGGTTCTCGTCTAGGTGAGGTTTGAGGTGTCAAGTATATCAGATCGGATGAAACTACAACCTATTATTGAACTCAGGTTGCAAGATTACCATATACAAACCCAGTGTTCTCGTCCAGGTCAGGTTTGAGAAGTCAAATATCAGATTCGATGAAACTACAACCTATTATGGAACTCAGCTTGCAAGATTACCATATGCAGACCCAATGTTCTCGTCCAGGTCAGGTTTGAGAAGTCAAATATCAGATTCGATGAAACTGCAACCTATTATGGAACTCAACTTGCAAGATTACCATATACAAACCCAGTGTTCTCGTCCAGGTCAGGTCTGAGAAGTCAAATATCAATTCGATCGATGAAACTGCAACCTATTATTGAACTCAGGTTTCAAGATTACCATATACGGAACCGATGCTCTCGTTCAGGTGAGGTTTAAGGTGTCAAATATATCAGATAGGATGAAACTGCAACAGGAGCATAAAATTTTCCTTGATTTCAAATTTACGAAAATACCCTTATGGAACAGGTGCATCAAAAAAATTTGGTGACTTCGAAAATTACGAAAATACCCTGACGGAACAGGTGCATATAATTTTCCTTGATTTCAAATTGACGAAAATACCCCTTACGGAACAGGGGCATAAAATTTTCTTGATTTCAAATTTACGAAAATATCCCTTACGGAACAGGTACAACAAATTTTTCGGTGACTTCGAAAATTACGAAAATACCCCTGGCGGAACAAGAGCATTAAATTTTCCTTGATTTCAAAAATCTTAAAATACCCATGTCGAAACAGGAGCATCAAATTTTTCAGTGATTTTAAATATACGAAAATAGCCCTGGCGGAACAGGAGCATTAAATTTTCCTTGATTTCAAAAAATCCTAAAATACCCATGCCGAAACAGGTGCATCAAATTTTTCGGTGATTTCAGATTTACGAAAATACCCCTGGAGGAACAGGAGCATTAAATTTTCCTTGATTTCAAAAAATCCTAAAATACCCCTGCCGAAACAGGTGCATCAAATTTTTCGGTGACTTCGAAAATTACGAAAGTACCCTGGCGGAACAAGAGCATTAAATTTTCCTTGATTTCAAAAAATCCTAAAATACCCTTGCCGAAACAGGTCCATTCCATTTTTAACGATCACAAACACACATACACACACATGTATAATAATATATATATATATATCTGTTTTACACAGCACACACAAAATGTCTTCAAAGGGTGTGCTACAGGAAAACAGAAAAATAGAGATCACATCCACATAGCGATCTCTGAACAAAAAATATATCGTCGTCGTATCATCCACATAGCAATTGTTCTGTTTTGTTAACCATATACCAAAAAGTAAACCAAAAAATATACCCCTAGGTATCATCACTAAGTATATATATACCAAAACATACCCGCAAAAAGTTAGTTCATCCATCGGCAGTTAGAATCCATCATCCTCATTCATCATCATCTATAGAATCTTCCTCATAATTGTCATATTCATTCAATTCCTCAGATTCATCTTCTTCATCTTCATCATTCTCTTCTTCCACATCTTCGTCGGTGACTTCACTTGTCTCATCTTCAACATAGTCTTCATCGTCATCTTCTTCATCTTCAGCATCCACTAGTGCTTGAGCATACTCCTCCTCTTCTGGATCAACAGGCCCCATGGGAAAGTCATTCCAATTGTCTGCTTCTATTTCTTCCTCCAAATCAGCCTGCGGGAGCTGCTCTACCTCCTCATCTGGTGAGTATGACTCAGGCACATGCTGAAAAGGTTCCCAATCTGGTTCAGCATATGATTTAGTATCAGATGCCAGCAAATCTACTTGTGGAGGACACGCGGCATACTTGCTGCAAGTAATGCTTGTGTACGACGAAACTGTTCATGTCTGAACTTGTCATATCCTCTTGCATAGCAGCTTCTTCAGCAGCCTTCCTCCGGCGTGCCGCTTCGTCCTCTTTAACTTTGAGCTCTTCATGACATGTGACGAAGTTGTTCAAACACTTCTGGAGTTGTTTCAAATGTTCCGGGGTCATGAGCCCAATCAGTTTATAAGACTCGGCAAGAGGATCCTTGGAGCTTCCTGCCTCTGCTTCATCATCTGAACAACAGACCTTAGGCTTCTTTCCTTTCCTGTCTCTGTCCCTCTCATGTGACGAATCAGGACTGCGGCTCCTCCTTGACACCATACAGAAGTGTATAAAAAGTATTGCTGCAAAATAATTACTTTGGTGTTATACATAACCAATTACATTGCAAGAGAGATAACAATTTGCATTTTCATTCAGAAACAGATCAAATCCTAGAAACAACAACAGAAACAATCTGCATTTTTTCTCAAAAAACGGATCAAACCCTAGAAACAAAAGTTAAAACCACCACAAAACTTAAATCAAACACATCTGCATAGTAGAATAATATAATTCAACAAAACCCATATAATGATTACACTTAATTCTTAAATCAATCACACACCACCAACACAAACAAATTATTCCCACTAGATAGTCTACCACAAAACAGAGTAACAAAAAAAATTAAAAAAAAATACATTAAGTGTTATTACACTTCTCTGCATTCTCTTTGCAGCAAAGAAAAAAGGATCATTGAAAAAAAATCCATTTGTATGCAATCATGCAGGGGAAGATGAAAAAATAACACTTAAAAGAATACAAACCCATACCTGTGTAGATGAAGATTGAAGAGTATGGTTTATTCAAAGATTCAAAAGCAGCTAAAATTGAAGCTGATTTTGCTGTTGTTTTCCCACTTACTTCAGCTTCTGAACTATTGAAGATCAACTAATAACTGCTGGTTTTTTGTCTCTGAGTAGAAAGCAAAATACTTTCCCATAGAGGATGATTTTGTTGGGAAAAGGAGTGTTTGTTTTTGGTAGTGATAAAAGGAGATGTTGGGTGGAAACAACATCTTCTAACTTAAGGGCGGCTAAAAAGTGGGGCGAAAAATAAAGGAACTTACACATGGATCTGTAAGCAAATATGTGTAAAAATAGGGGGGGTGAAAAACAACAAATTGTTATTCAAGACCAGCATTAATATGATCAAATTCAAAGTATCTTGCAATTGGAATCTGCATTATAAAGGAAACTTACTGATCGCACATATATTGGAGATTTTTCATTTCTTTGATCTAGGTATACGCTTTTGCTCCAGCAATTTACGTAGATGTGGTTCCTCTTCTAAAATATCTTGAAAACTGTCGTGACCTGGTATCTCTGCTTTGTCCACATCTGCAGTCATTTCTCTCGGCGTATGAATAACAACCCACCAATATGGATGTTTCACGTCTCTGGAGTAGAAAACTTGGGCAGCCTCTTCAACGAGAATCACGGGATCTTCCGAAATATTGATATGGCTTTTCAATCTTGAAAGATTTACCAAAGGAAAATCTGAATCCTGACAGACCTTTGTTCCATTCTCTAACTTCACCCAATCACAGTAGAAGACAATTCCTCTAAATGTACCATAGTTCAACTCTAGGATTTTCCTGATCACCCCATACCACCGGGTTAGGATAATAACAGGGATTTTATCCCTTTTCGAGCTCCTAAAAGTGGTCGATGCAACCACGGTGACACCACTGTCCTGGGTCTTAGCCGTTTGCTGGTTTGCTTGGGAACAAAAACTAAATCCATTCACACGGTATCTTTTGTACTCTTTCTGAGACACTGGACCTCTAACGTAACGCCACAAATCTGTATCCATTTTGTCTTCTGATCTAAGCTATGAAATTGAAAAGGAAATCAACACATCAGCATATTGCATCATTACTACGCTAACAAACAGGAGCGCCAATACAAACGTTTTCATACAACCAATTAAGGAACATGGTTTGCATCTCGACTTCCTCCATTGCAACCCCATCAGCTTCACAGTTCTCGCAATAATCCCTACATTTAGCATACATAGTATTAAAATCTAAATAGAATAACCCATTCAGTGTCCACATACAAACAAAACACGGCCAACCAATACCTGTAATAAACATCGAGACTTTCTGTATTATTCCGAAAAATACCCACCGACGTATCTGCATCCACTGAATAGGGCTCACCTGAACTGGCTTTTCATCAAGCACAGAACCCACATCGCTGAATTCATGTTCATCCTTTAAGAATGGCTCAAAATTTGCTTTGTGACCTCCTTGATCGGCATTTTTCATGTGCTCCATGGCAAATCTAACACAGTCATCCATTTCAGTCGACTTCGTAATTGACCCTTCAATGTATCTGCTGTTATTTGGGATGTTTTTGCACTCCTTCATTACCCTGATTTAGTGTGTACGTGTAAATTTCAGTACAAAAACAACAAAAATAAATAAAAATAAAGGACAAATGGTAAAATCGCAATTCACCTTTCGAATGGGTACATCCATCGATACCTAACAGGTCCACAAACTAAGGCCTCATCAGCCAAATGAACCATGTTGTGCACGCTTATATAAAAAAAATAGCCGGGAAATACTTTTCGAGCACACACATGACCTCTGCAATCATCCACTTAGCCTGGTTCAGATACTCTCTGCTAACCACCTTTGAGCACAAAATTCTAAAATACAAACTGACTTGTTGAAGCGCAGTACGCAAGTCTTTCTCTCCTGGAAAGGCATGTTGAAGCAGAACAGGTAATAAGTACCCCATAATCACATGGTAGTCATGTGACTTCAAGCTTCTCAAGTTCAATTGCTCCATATTTACATTGTTACTTATATTCGACGAAAAGCCTGTGGGAACTTTCAGATCTTTAAGAATCTGACAAAAATTGGTTTTCTCTTTTTTTCTCAAAAAAAAACAGCGGAACCATCTCTACTCCTTTATTTGTTTTATTCTCTTTCCACTCTCCATGGTGTAGTTTATTTTCCTTCAATTTGTCACGATTGTTCCATGCAACAATAGCCTTATTATCCTTATCAAAGATAGTGTAGATAATGTGTTCCATGACGTTCTTTTCCGTGTGCATCACGTCGACACAATGTCGTATAGTCAAGGCACAATACAACTCAAGTTCCCAAAGAATACACTTCTTTAAGAAAGCACATGTGACAAGCTCAGAATCACCTTCCTCTTCATCATACTGATATCTCTTTCGTTTACCTGTCTTGCGGACCACTAACTTACCAGGTTCGTAATGAACATCGGCCAACTTCTCAAGCGACTGCGCTCCTGTTAGTCTTAGCGGTGCACTTTTATGCTCCTGTGTCTCTAATCCCAAAAGAGTCCCATCCCTAAATGGGTGCCCTTTATTAAGGAATATACGATAGTTAGTGTACACAATCTTGTTGTCGTAACCTAGATGAGTACTTCGAGTTTCGTCTCCGCAGCAAACACACGCATAGGAGCCACGAGTGGTACATCCACTTAAAACACCTTGAGCAGGCAAGTCATGAATGCCAAACATCAGAGTTGCTTTCATAGTAAAATACTCCCTTTTCAAAGAATCAAAAGATTGTACACCTTGATGCCAAAGTTTTTTTAGCGTGTTGACCAACGGCTGAAAAAAACATTAATGTCTTGACCCGGTTACTTACGCCCAGTATCAACAGAGTCATCACTTGGAATTCAGACTTCATACACATAGAAGGCGGAAGATTATAAACCACAGGGATCACAGGCCGACAACTCCAACTCAAAGTCTGTACACCATGAGGATTAAACCCATTTGTTGATATTCCAAGCCAAACATTTCTTCCTTCCGCGGCAAACAACGAAAACTTCATTTTCATTTGTGCCCACTGAGATGAATCGATTGGATGACACAAATGTAGTTGATCTCGGATTCCGGTTTGTCTCGGTCTCGAGCGAGACACTGGTACAACGTTGTCTCGGGGAGATTCTGTTTTCAAATCTCGGCATAATTTCGGTTCCAACTTTTATACATACAATTAATACATATGTTAAAGATATAATGAAATACTACCAAATTAACCGAAAGAAACAACAAAAACAAATATCACTAGGAAAACACAATGGTAGAAACACGATCATTATTTAAAAGTGAAAACAAATACTATCAAATATTGATCCTAGAAAAGGAAAGTTGGTTGAGTTTATCCAAGATCCGGTTTGGTGTATTGGATTGCATCTTAAAAATGTATACACGTCTCCTCATCCATTCAATCCTTTGAGAATACCCTTGTGTCTTCATCTATACTGTCGATCTATCCAGCTTTGATGCTCCGCAATATACCAGATCATCACCTTCCTCCAACAAGCGTCAGAGCTACTGCAGAACGGCTCATCTTCATACGATAACGTGTTCGCCTTATTCTTTTTTTGATTTGTACGTGTTGGACAGGCCAATGACAACATCATTTCTCACCCGCAAATGGCAGAAGCTCCCGTCACCATCATATTTTCTCTAAACTCAGGCATACTTTCTCCGATGATCTGTGTTCATCGTCTACTTCCAATACACGCATCAACCCACGTCTTATATTTCCTCCAACGATCCACTAGTATATACACGAAATCGAATCTGTTCGAATAAACTTCATCACCATTGATCACCTAGACTATGATCATCACGAGTAACATCATCATCACTGCCGATGGAAGCATCATCACTTCCCCGTCTAGTCTCCGACATCATCATCACGAGCTCTCCATCAGCAGCAATCGACCACTAATGGCAGTTGCAAATGCCATCAATGTCATCTCTTCCATGCCAGCAAACAAAGCTCGGTTCAATGGGATCAAAAACCCGTTCAATATATTCCCATCTCGGACTCAAACCCATCACCAAGCTCCTTGCGCTTGGGATCAGTTTACCACGGTGACTCGTTTCGGCTCATCTCGGCCGAGTCAAACCGAGTTTCCCGGTCCTTTTCCGTCTAGGCGAAATCTTGTGTTTCATTTTATGAAGATCCGAAAAAAGCAATTCCGCCGGAATTCCGGCCGAGATGTCCGAAATTGACTACATTGGATGACACATATATTCAGATGAAACTTGCGCTCGATCGTGCCACAGCATTGCGTCTGATATCCAAGGTAGAGAATACATTTTCTTTAGTTTTTCGTCTACAAGAAAGTATCTCAGCACTTTGCAAGGTTCATTTGTCACCACAGGAACATCTTTGGTAGATTTCAACTTAAACCTCGGAGTTTTGCATACCGGAAACTCTATTAAATTCTCATTCTCTTCGTAATACAAAATACAAAATACAATGATTCTCACAAGCATGAATCACCTTCGCTATCATCCCCAAATCCTTACGCATTGACCTCATAGCATCATAGTTTTGGGGCAACTTGTTAGGTTTCGGAAGCCACTCTCTTAACAAATCCAACAAACTGTTGACACAGTTGCCCAAAATTTTATAAGTTTTCTTCACATTATGCAGTTCTACCATAGCAGAGAGGATTGTGAGATTGTCTTCACACCCAGGGTATAACTTCTCTGCCGCTAACGATTTGTACCTATTATAATGCTTCTCGACATCTGGATCTTCTAAGGGTGATTCTCCAATTTGTGTTCCATCATGGTCATGATGAATACCAAAGGAAGAGTCAATAAAATCATTCAAATTCAAACAATCTGATCGCTTATCAGGCGTTTCTTCGACTACGGCCTTCCCCTTAGAACGACTTGTTGAAGCACCATCCTTTCTCTCACCATTTAAGCTTCTAGGTGGTGTATGTCTTGTCGACACCATGCTCATACAGATGTATCCTAACAATCAAGAATCCACGTCGATGTCTATTTTCACACTTCCTACAAGGGCAATTACATTGCATAAGTACCATTTGCCATTGCAAAATCAATGAATTTCCTGACCCCTTCTCTGTATTCTGGGCTATAAATGTCTGTTATACGCATCCAAGATTTATCTACAAAATTTGACATCCTACAAACAAGTAAAGTACTATGTCTTAGAAACCTAAGTTTATCAACTAAACCTAAAAAAGTCACGGATTTATCAACACACTAAAGTAGAATACAATTCACATACAATATCTATAATCCTCAATTTCTAAAACTAATAAACCCCAGATGTTGAAAAACTGTTGATTAAGAAAACAATGAAAGAAATATCTTAATAATTAGCTGAAGATAACCCAGGAGAATCGATAGATTCAGAAATCTTAATAAAACTCAATCTTTATGTGATAACTCGATTAAGCTTAAATCTTTAATGAAATCGACGAGTCACAGAAGAATCGGTTGAATCAATTTTGTTGATGAAGTTTCCTGCAACTGAATCTCAAATTGAATCTGATGAATTTTCTGGTGAAATCGATGGCGGCTGCAGGGATATACCAAGAAGTCGGTGAGATGTGAAATAAATTGAGGTGAAAGATAAGATGTAGTAATGTCTCAACCGTTTTTCTATCAACACATTAAGTTGTTTATCGACCTCCCAACTGATTCTTATTCTAATTTTCAGACATATTAAATGAAAAACTAATTTCAGATGATTTTAATTTTTTTTTGGATTTTAATTTTGTTTTCTGATTTTTGGTAATTAAAATGAAGAGTTATAATGGGAAAAAAATGTTGGAGAAAAAAGTCAGAATCGTTGGGAGGATGGGTAGCCCATGAGTGTGACATGAAATTGGGAGCTGATAGTAGTAATAGAGGCGCTAATAGTAGTAATGGAGGGTAACAGTGTAACTTGGCATTTTAATTTGAGGATAGGAAGGTAATTACACACAACCCTCCCGAAACTCTGTAACAGATACCAATTATTGCAACGATTATCTAACGTTACAAAGTTACCAACGTCGATACGACGTTACTTAAAAAAAATCCGTTACAAAATCGGGCGTTACAGATTCTCTGATTTCGTGTAGGGCAATAATCAAGTAATTTTTGTTAGTTTTGTTTTTCTATTTAAAGTTTCAATTATAAAAGAAATTCATTGGATCATCTCTAGACCGTCCATTCGTGCATGCATCAAATTAAAACCTGTTCGCTATTGGATTGGATGCAGATAACAAATTTAAAATCCATCATGTATTGGATTGGATGCAGATGAAGCAAAAATTGGCTTAATCCCAACCATGCTCACACGCAAATCACGTGTAGGCTTTAAAAGTAACAACATTGCATATCATATACTAGCATGTTTAAAGTATCCATGAAACGACCTAAAAAGATGAAAGGACCTCATACTATTTTGGTTTTTCTTATATACGTGGGATATCTTCGCAAAAATGCCTGGAAACCTCGTTGGCTCTATATAAAGGTGCTACAACTATTACAAAAAAAAGTTAACTTACAAATTTTCCAAGTCTTCTAACTCAACACAACAAAGTAATCCTTTCTCAATCATATGCCCAAGATGCATATGCCCTAACTTATCTTTTGTCGTGGAAAAATAAGAAACCGCAGCTCCACCACAACTAATATCTCCCCGTAGGAAGTCCAAAAATATTGTGTTTCACCAAAAAGTATCGCAGTTCAATTTAGTTGTAGCCACATGCAATAAGTAGTCAATTAAACCCTTTGAAATTGGAACTTGTCGAACCTAGTTAATGGTCAACAATTCCAAAAAAAAATCTTTAAAAAAAATCTCACCAATCTTCACTGCCTTCTTCAGTTGAAGCCACGCCAAACTCATCAAGGCTAACTTCGTCTTCACATCCTATGACTTTTTAGGTAAAAATATTAACATTATCCAATGAATGACTACCGATATCAAATATGTTCTCTTGATTTGGAACAATTATAAGAATTTGACATGCTAATATTGTCATCTTTACTTGAACCAAAAAATATGCTAAAGCTTGTATCTCAGTCGTAACACTTTTATTTTCTCAAATGTTACTGGCTTAGCGAACACACCCCGAACAAAACTGGCTTTTCTAGGTTTTCGAAAGTAATCCACAAGACGTCTACCGAAACGAAGTAAAGAACACAATCAACTAACCAAAATAGAATTATTAATAAGGTAGTATGAATATTTTGCCGAAGTTACATGGAGTGTGTGATAGACACATATTTGTCTCTAATTTGATCTCAATTATCCATTTCATTAGTGCTCATTTTTATACTTATTATGGTGTTTTATGTCTTTGTATATGTGTTTTTGGAGAAATAAACTTGTGTGCAAAAATTGGCTCAAAAAGTGGTATTTTCCACCCCTAGAGAAAATTACTAAAGGCACCCCAGAAAAGTGTTAAAGACATGCAGGAAATGTGTTATAGGCACCCAACGGAAGTTATAAAAGCACCCCCAAAATTACTAAAAGCACCCTAACATTATTAAGGGCATCCCATGACAACTGCTAAAGGGACCCCTATGCCGAATAGGGGCAATCCCCTTTCTTCCTCATTTTTTTGAAGCGTACTTTCATGGATTGATATTTGGACGAGATATCAAGGAGTATTTCACGGTATTTGATTGCTATCACCCTGTTTCGAGTAAACAAGGGCGGTAGTTGCGTTGGAATCATAAGAGGAAGGTTATTTCACTACTTAGAAGAAACGTAGCAGAATATCCTCCCGTGAGATATTCTCGGGATTCTATGTTATTTTTGGTTGATTTTCGTCTGCCTGAAAGAGTTAGACTTCATCAGAGATGAGTAAGAAACGTGGTGGGAGTATGTTACCAGCAATTCATCACATGAAGAGAATAAATAAGAAGATTATTCACGTGTACTGGCAGGGAGTAATTGAGGATTATTTGGAGTTATTGGTGCGTGACTCCGGAGCTGGTAAGGTATACATAAGTTGTTGGAGATGTCCAGAATGGGGATAGAGAGTTTGAGAGAGAACATACTGAAGAATCGAGAGTTACAATGACTTTTCTGCGGTTGGTGTTGTGAAGAACACGAAGAAAAAAACTGCCAAACACGTCGTATAATAACCGTGGCCATTTATACCAGAAGCAACGGTCATTCTGCCACATTTCTAATGTCAGAGAAACACAAAGCTTTTATCGTTTACTATCATGGTGAGAACGTTGCAAATTTCTAAATTTATTTTCTCTTCTTTTCATCATTTTTAAACACTTTGAGCCGTTAACTGAAATTTTGAGCGTCTTTTCAATATGATGAGCTAACCCCATTGTTGAGGCGACGAAGAAGCCATTATTCCAATAAAAGTGATATGTTTCTATTTTAATTAATTATTGCAATTCTTTTATGATTTTTTGCATTGAACTGAAATTGATTATATGATTTTGATTAGTCAGTTGTTTTTCTCTTGATGGTACATGCTTAGCCTAGGATTTTTGATGTTCTATACTTGCGACTAACAACTATTCTTTTAAAAATCTACTTGTTTAGGCAATATTTTAGAATCAAATTGAGTGTCTGCATTGCATAATTACTGTCATTAATTGAATACTAATATTGGTTAATGGTGGAATCTTAGCTTCGGTACTCTCGATTATCTTGATATCGTCTTTGTTTAACTTCTTTATTTTATCATCAGAAGTTAAATATAAATCCAATTCTTCACAAGTCTTAACGAACTATTCTTGCTTAATTCTTACGTAGTTACTACTCAAATTACAATTTCTTTGGCCAAGCGCTATGGTCGTCAATTTCCCTTCCCTTCCCTATCCCCTAAATGTAGGGAAATTCTCAAAATCCATCTACTATGGTCTCTCATATCCCTTAAAACAAGGGATATCCCTTCCCTATATTTGAAAGTGGATCAGATATTATCTACCTTGTAGGGAAGGGTAATGGCACATATATTCAATTTCCGCTTAAAAACCTATTTTACGGAAACTCGGTTTCCGTGTGATTTGAAACGGATATTGAGTATCCGTTTGAAATTTTAGTTTTACTCTTGTTTTTCACTTTAACTCTTTTGTCTCAGGGCTCAACTGGGGGCCCTGGAAAATAATTAGGGGCCCCTAGGTACAAGACAAAAAAGGTCATGAAATAGTAATTGGGGTTTATTCCTTATCTCATTTTTTTAAATGGCTAAACTACCCTCAAATCATTAGTGTTAGTTGAGTTGATTAGTTGTTAATCTTACTTAATTTGATTTTAACCTTTTTTCTTCAAATTTTTTATTTGCAATTTCTTTCTTTCTTTTTTTAATTTTTTTTTTTGCCCAGATTTGTATGAAAAATCGTCATGGAGGTGAAGTGCTTCATTGACGACCCTCAGGAGTTGTTATATTTAAAAAAAAACGACCCCCAAGAGTCGTCATTGTTTCATTGACGACCCCCAAGAGTCGTTATGCTTCAAAAACAACCCTCAAGAGTCATCATTGAAACAATGACGAGTCTAAACAGCCGTTAACGCATATTAAAGGGTCGTTATTATCTTTGGAGAGTTATTAACGGCGGATATACATTAAAGGGTCGTAATAGTATTGAATAAGTCAATGACGACCCTTTGATGTATTTTTCCGCCATTAATGACTCTTCGGAGAAGATAACGACCCTTTTATATGCATTAACGACTGTTTAGCGTTGTTATCGAAACAATGACGATTCTTGAGGGTTGTTTTTCAATCATTAACAACTTTTGAGGGTCGTTAATGAAACAATGACGACTCTTGAGGGTCGTTTTTGAAATAGTAACGACTTTCGAGAGTCGTCAATGAAACACTTCACTACCACGAGAATTTTTCATACAAATCTCGGCAAAAAAAAATTAAAAAAGAAATAACAAATAAAAAAGTTAAAACTAAAAAAAAAATTAAAACTAAAAAAAATAAAATATTAATAGGTTGACATGTGTCACAATCCTAAAGGTTGGGGTAATCTAGTCTTTTCATTGTATTTAGACACCCCTTATCCTCCTCACATGAGTGGGGATAGGAATTTAAGGCCCCTAATTAGTTTTCGGGCCCCCCAATTAAGTCATGTGTTATCTCTACTAAAACTCTTTATTTCCTATTATACCTCCATTTTTTTCTCTATAATTTTTTAACCCATAAATAATAATTATCTAAACTCGTGGAGATAAATTTGGAAAAAATTTCGGGTTGGCAATATTCACACGAAAACTGAGTTTCCGTGCAGTGTAGGGAAGGGATGAAAACAGACCATAGTGAGGCTGCCTTGTGACCCATATCCCTTCCTCCCAGTTAAAGGATAGGGAACGGATAACCCCTACCATAGTACTTGGCCTAAATTTTTTTATTTTGTATTTATTTGATGATTTTGTTTAATTTTGTAATATTTGGTGAACAAAGCTCGTTTGGACTAAAATGAGGATTTTGCTCGTAAAAAGGACGGAAAACGGAAGCTAGTCTCAATGGGTCACCCAAACATCTCAAAATATGAATGTACCCGGTTCATGGATTGCAGAAGCCAGAACCGATCCAAAAGATTACATTTATTACTCAACACAAATGGAGTGCACGTGCGACAAACAATAGACTCTTACATGCGCCATGCCGTGCACGTGAGTTGCCACCAATTATCTTCTCCTCTTCTTACTGCACATGTTGTTGCATAACATGCTCAAATAGGTGTGCAGCATTGCTGCCAGTATATGTTGAAGGAAACTTCAGCTTTTCCCTGGCGGTTCTATACCAAATACGATCACGCTCGAGTCGTGTACAATAGATCTCTTCTCCTCCTTCATATTTTGCCTACGTATTCTTTGTCGATCACGGTTCATTTCTCGTTGATTGGCTAGTTGTTACACAGTCTTGTTTTGTCTCTGATTATTGCTTGCCTGGGTGGGAAAAAACAGTAAAATTAAGGAATAAAAATAAATGATTGTGCATTCTAACTTTGTACATTCGTTCGTAACAACAAAGTATCGAGACAAACATCAGACTGGCCTCCAACAACAGCTCGTACGATCTTGTTAGCATTAATATATCATAACTACATTTGAGAAATGATAGACTTTAAGGAATAAATATTACCATCTCGTTGAAAAATGGTGTTTTCTTAGTAAGCAAAGAACGATATAGCTAGCGAACTTCTCGTCTGATTGCCCGGCTCCAAATTGACTCAGAACCGTGGACATTTGATTATTAATTCTCACTACTAAACATGAAGGATAACTTCTTCTTCTTATTCTTAGTGCTACTTCAAAATTCGATCAGCTTCCCAAGCACCACAAACATGGTGGAACTGCATAGCCATGTATGAAACGTCAAAGAGTTCAAATAACTTATTTCTCCAGGGTTATACTTCTATGATAGGCTAGCAATATAAATATATCAAAATGAACACAACATCAGAAAAATAAAATCGAGAATACAGTCAATTCTTCGCAGATTCTCCTTTCCGTCTCATAAAAAATACGCCAAACCTGCAATGCAACTTCCACAATTTCTATAACGAAATTCCAAATTATAATTGACAAAAATCAAAGAGGACATCATAACAAAAGGTGATCATCCCATGTGAATTTTATACCCAAATTCTACCCATTAATTAAATAAGTTACATTTTAATTCGTATAATTATCAGAGAACGACCTAGACTTATCCTTTCTAAATTAATCAACAATGTGAGAATCGTCCATATTTTTGCAGATAATGTTACAACTCGAATCAATTTTCCAAGCATAATATTCATAAAAGTGTTGTAATCAACGTCAATAATAAAAAAAAATCCCTAATTGAGAAAAAGACCTGATTTAGGATTAACAAAAACCAACAGACTTGTAGTAGGGTAAAAATTGATTCTGCTGAAAATGGTAAATTGGGTGTGTTGATGAGAAACGAATCCAAACCCTAAACAAAATGTATTGCACATGAGTACTTTACATTCGAGAGATCAATCTGTAAGACTCCGGCCTAAACCAAGAAATGGTTGTTCCAGATTCAATTCGTTCACAAAGGAAGAAAAGGGGTTGATCTTAGGGAGGGAAGCAGAGAAGGTGTTGAGATCAGAGTGATAGTCTTTGTAAGGTGTGGTTGTTTATGACTTGTTATCAGAACGTAGAACTGCAGCAGAATGAAAGATATAGGTTCTGGGTATTTCTGAATACATGTGTTGATGACACTGTTGTCGGTTGAAATAGGTTGAAAACCTATTTATACAAGTCATAATTGAACGCCCTGATCTCGTAGGAAGTGGAGGTAGTTAAGTAGTGGAGAAGTGGGGATCATGTAAAAGTGGTGAGAATCATGTCCCTGTCATGAAGGGAAGATCGGTCAACTTTACACCCACTACTCCTTTACTGTTATCAACCGTCCGCCTTTCCTGACACTTCCTCTCATAATGGGCGTGTTGCATGCAGCATGCTGTAAACCGCCAGACCAATACCCTGATGAGTATCCCCCAGTTTGTGACATGTTTGATGTCTCGATTATTTTTTGGAAATATGGAGAAACTTACATGAAGAATAAAACAAGTCCTTCATAGTAATTGTTGAGTGGGTCTTGCTGACAAGACCTGATAATTTCGACCAATCACGTGCAAGCTAGGCGGTAGGTGGTCATATATGGTGAGTCAAGTCGTGAAAGTGAGACTTGATGTAAGTTAGCACTCAAAAATAGCATACGGTGCTTTTAGGTTAAATAGTTAAATACTTAAATTATTTATTAAATCGAAATTTATGAAATATCGTTTATAATCGATGCACGTAAAGCATCGCTTTTAAGCAAGCAGCTCAAATTAAATCGATATATACGAAGTGCCGCTGTTAGGAACGCAACCAGCCTTCTTTGGTTGAGCGGTTGGCAGCCCAACAAATCTACTGAAAGGGCGTGACCGACTCATGAAGAAGGGTAGCGGCAAACAGCAATCATGCGTCCCATTGATCGCCTAAGATTGGAACAAAGCCGGTAAAATCATCTAACATAGTTGGATGGTTGAGATGATTTTGCGGCAGTTGTTGATTATCGTTAATTTATTTATGACTCTTATGAGTAGCGTGACCAACCAACTTTGGGTAGCCGCCAGGAGTCATATGGATAGGATGAGGACAGGCCTATCGGTCCTAATGGAAGAGGGGATGCCGGCGATCACTACGACATCTCATTGGCTCCTCGAAATCAGATCTAGGCCAGTCGATTCGGATGGCGAAGTTGGATGGCCGAGATTGCTTTGCGGCAGTCATATACTTCCGTTAATTGGATACTTTCAAAAGAATCAACTAGACAGTTAGACTCAAACAAAGAAAACTATATTCAAGGATTTCAAGGCTTTTAAATCCGTGTGACCAACCCACTTTGGGTGATCGGTTTGGGGTGTTGCTTGCAGTTTGCAAGCAATATGACTGGTATAAGCCAAAGGTGGGACGCCAATAAGTGTATCGGCACCTTGTGGGTTGCCTAAAATCAAATTTAGGCTGGTCTATTCGGCTGGCGAAGTTGGACGGCTACGATTGATTTAAGACTGCCATGGTCGGTCTTAATTCGATTGAAACTCTTTTTCATCCGCGTGGCTGGCCTATTTTGGCCCGCGGTTATCGTTGATGCTGGCAGGCTAGGGGAGTTTCGATTGGTTGGAATAGAAGTGGGCCCGCCAGTGAGTTCCACGGGACTTATTCGGTTGTGTTTGCAAGACCTAGGGTTAGCTAACGGAGCTTACTAAGTTGTGTGGTCGCGATCAATTAGCGATTGTCTTAGACTGCCAAGATCTATTTTCTTAAGGATTGTAAGCGCGTCGACCAACCTACTTCCGCTTTTAATTAAAAGTGCTAGTTACATATTTGGAGCGATCCGATTGGTCGATGGAAAAGAGGGACCGATTGTTAGCAGCATGGGGCGTGGTCGGTCAGCAAGGAGGGGCGCCTGCTAGGACAAACCGACCGGCCAAGTTGCCTGGTCGCGCCTCCTTCCTCTACTTTCCAACTTAGTCGCGGATTTCTTTTTTCTTCTTCATTTGATTTTTGGTAGGGTTCGACTCCTACTAGATGCATGGTAGCTTGGTTTCCTAGCTTGCCTAGGTTTGATATCGACCAATAGAGATCGAGAATTTGTGTAGGCTCCGTTTTAGGGCAAAAACCTAATTTTGTAAGTTGACATAAAATTATGTCAAAATTGATTTTTTGCGAGCTGCCACAAAATTAGTCAATTATAGTGAATTTTGCGTGTTGGCACAAAATTACTAATTTTTGGCTACTTTTGCAAGTAGCATGTTTCTCGGTGGCACGACTTTTCAGTGCTGCTTATGCATATCTTAATCTGAACATTAAGAAAACTCATGCTTTCAGCTAAAAACGAACACAAATTTAATGTCGGTTATTTAAGAGTTCAGTCGGAAATACAATATAAGATAGACGCTCAGTAATCTTAAGATATTTGTGAATAATGCAAGCAGGAGCTTCAACAAAATCTACAGAATATTTATGATTATGCGATCGACTCTTAAAAATTAGTTGGCCTTGTTTCAATTTAAGATAGGCACATATGTCCAAAGGGTACATGCATAAAGAATCCCATCATATACTTGCTTACCTAAAGTCTCAGTATTCTCCCATGTGGACAACACAAAACTTGCATGGTAGACCACGTGTTCTTTGTGGATCAGCACCATTATCCCAATTCTTGGATCCACTTTGATTTGGCATATATATATTTGTTACCCTATAAATGACTGGAATGAAATAAGAGATCAAATTGGTATTAAATCTGAGTCCAATTTTGTGCACACTCCTTTAAAGAGTATGAACGTAACAAACCAATTAGATTAGTTCTCTATAACCTACGATTATCTGTATAATAAAATCATTTTTTTCTTCTTTTTTTTATTTTAATTCCATTTCATAAATGGAAACTTATATATACATAGAATTTAATCCAGCATATACGTGCTTACCTAAAGTCTCAGATTGGAAACTTATATATACATAAGAAAAGAATGCATCCAAAATAAAATGAACAAGTACTTAGTTCAAAGCTTGTTTTGGATCCGACTCCAATTACTGGTGAAAGATCTTTTGTTTCTATTCCATAAAGAAAGAAAAACTTTGGTTCACTATCATGTTCTAATCCTGAATTAATGGATGGATTACAAAGGTTTTTCAACAAAGTCAAAACCTTTTCAGAAGAAGGAAAATCCATTGATAGCCTGGAAGATGTCTTATAACTCATTGTTCAATTAAATGTAAGAATTTGTGAAGTAAAAAGTGAAAACTCAGTCTCTTATGTCTTAATGCAAATATTGATAAAAGACAGAATGAACTTTTGAATATTCCGCAGTATTGATGTTTCCTTGATCCACTTCTATGTGAAAGTATTATATGGCTCCGTATGTTTTCTTATGTTGAGCATTTCCGACTAAATTAATCTATAAGGTTTGCTTGTGATTAATTTATTCGAGTTTTATGGATACAAATTCATGTTTCATGTAATTTGTTAATGGGGCTATTTTGCGTTTCCTCCCCTTTAAATATCGCTAATTAGCGTTTCCTCCCCAAAAATATCTATATTAGTGTTTCCTCTCATCGTTACTTTTTCCATCCAGAACCAGGTTATCTGAGTCAGCAGGAGTACACATGTGGCAAAAATATACCCGTGTAAAAAAAGTCCCTAAATACCCTCGTCTTCTTCGCTGGAATAAACTAGACCATTGGCATCGGTTCTTCCGACCTCAATTCCCTTTTCGTTCCAACCATTGGCATCAAACCCATCTGGTAATTCATTTCAACCCCATCTCCGTAAACCCATTTCAGATTCTAATATCTTCAATCTACCAACAAATAAAGCCCCTAATTTCACAAGATCCCATTTCTTAACTCTAGTCTTCAAAACCATTTGAATCTTCTTTTTCTTTTAAATTCGATCTCAGCTAGATATTTACATAGCACCTTCAGCTCGAATACAAGCTCAATTCCATCCTCATTCTAACTTGGGGAGGATACTTTCTACGATCTGTATACAACCACCACTGATTGAACCTTTACTATCTCAAGAATCCCCAATTGAAATCCCATCATTGTTGTTGTGTTTAGGGTACTGGAAATACTACCATTGCCTCAATCGAATACAACCATACTGAAATCCCACCGTTGTTGTTGTTTCATTGACAGTGAAGTATGGATATCATAAATCAAGTATCGAACAATCGATGCCTTTAATCAAGTATCGATGCTTCTGTTTTTTCAGACCAACAATTCATTCTCATTACAAGATCTGAGCCAATACCCAATTTCGTTTCCTATTTTTTATCCATAACGATTCTCACCAGACACACCCAAATCTCCCAATACAGCCACCACCTTCATCAGTATGAGAAGAACCACGACTGTTATCAATTACTTCAGCCATTTAATTCTTCTTCCATACTCGCAATCGCCATCATCGTCAGTTTCGATTCCTACATCAATTAATTGGTTCAGTTTCGAATTTTTTTTAGGTCATGTTCGATAGGTGATGGGGGTTTCAAAGATTTGCTGCAAACTTAACTTTTGTTTTAATTTGGAGGTGGTGAAGAAGGAGGAGGAATCGATGGATAAAGTTTATTATCTTTGACTTTTAATTGAAAATATGAGGGCATTTCGGGTAGTTTGCCAATAAAAATAAAAAATCTACCACACGTGCACAGGTGCTGACTCAACTAACGGACTTCTGGATGGAAAAAGTAACGATGGGAGGAAACACTAATTTCAATCTTTTTGGGGAGGAAACGCTAATTAGCGATCTTTAAAGGGGAGGAAATGCAAAATAGCCCTTGTTAATGTCCAAAGAAGTCCTTATTTTCTTGTAAAAGTAAGGTCGTTTTGTTGTTCTTTCGGGAATGACATTTCATGGGGGAGACTTCTTAATTGAACTTGTGCTTAATTGTCAAATCTTTGTGGCGAGTGCAGCTGTGGAATATTGTAAGAGTTAGCTTGTATCTTTATAAACTCCTTGATGAATACACTAAGTTTCGACTATGTGAAATCATCGAAACAAAGTTGATACGTTCTCTTTTAGTCATGAATTATCTATTTGAGAATTTCATTATGATCCCGCAGTTTTACCTTTGCCAATTTATATTGACAAAAAGGGGGGGAATTATTTGGTATTTCACACTACATACATATGGTTTACGAGTCATTATGTAAGGGGGAGTGGTTTTCATTATGAGATGGAAGTATTGACTAAGGGGGAGTGATACATATCACCGTAGTATTATTGTCAAAGTTCTGATGCAATTGGACTTTGATGTTGTGTAATAATACTATGACACTGTATAACAATGATCGAGAACAACTATTTTCTTATTGTTATGGCTTTGGATCTTCAACAAAATGATGTTGATTTGAACACGTTCAGAATCGCTAAAGTACTTGGAGTAGCGAAGAATTCAAGGAATGTTGAAGAGCCAAGGAAATCAAGCATGATGGATGAGAATATACAAAATTTATTTATTTTTTAATCCATATGTATTGATAGTTTTGTTACTAAAATTGACAAAGGGGGAGATTGTTAGAGCATTGCTCGGTCGAACTCGCAAGCGTTTCTATCTCAAGCTTGTTTGTCAAGTTTAGTTGATCAAAACGATAGTCTTGATTTCTAGTCTACTTATAGCTATGTCTCGGATTAGGATAGAATGTGTAGTTGAGCTTTACACTTCACGGCGTTCATCGATTGAAGACGAAGATCTACTGAGGAGAGCTTGGAGGAACTTCATCAACAAAAGGTATGTAGAGACTAAAACTTATCTATCACTCAGATGTCTATTATATTTTATCTCCTAATGAGACTAAGTTGAATAACTGTACAGAGTTTTATATTATACACATTTGATATTTCGAGCTGAAAAAGATGATCATGTGGAAATTTCCTTGAAGCATCTTACATGATTCGTGTGAGACAATCATTTGATGTCGACTTGGAATGTTTCGTGTTGATCATCCGATCATTTGAAAATTAGTTGAAGCTAATAGTTTGTGTGAGACAGCTATTGTCGTCTTCAAAGGATGTTTCAATGATTGAAATAGGAGTTTAGAACAAAAACCTTTGTCTGGATACAACACAGTATGCGTACCGTATGCAAACTGTTTCGGTATGATTCAGGTCCGGGAACCTTGTTTGCATACCTAGTATGCGAACGGTTATAACTTTAAAGTCCGGGAACCTTGTTTGTATACTAGTATGCCAACGGTTCTACCTGAGTTAGGTCCAGGACAGTTGTTTGCATAACTGTTTGCAAACGGCTGGACAAGACTAAAGTCCGGAAGCTATAGTTTGCGTTCGTGTTTGCAAATTAGTGGTTAAAGTTGTAAAATCGGTTAAGTATGATTTTCATACTCATGAACAAATACATTTATGAATTAAGGAATGCAATCTTTACAAACCATGGATTAATGTTCATGAATTGATTCTTATGAATCAATCCGATTTTGATTCAATTGGTTCATATATATTTCTATGAGATAGTGAACAATTGAACAACTAAATGTGGTTAAGACAAAAGTATTCATATGGCTAACTTCAATTAACTGTTATTGAGCCAACTCAATATACACGTATAAGTACGGTTACCCATATCTAAATGAAGGTATATTTCATTTGTGTACATGTAACGCCACTAAAAATCTCCATTCGGATCCAAACCTGAATTGAAACCGTTTTAGTGGAAAGCTAGAACTGTATAGAGTGCGTGTACGATCCTAATATAGGGTGCGTATAGACGTGGCGAGTGCCATAAACTAAAGTGTGGGTGTTTTTAGCTAAATAGGTTATCCCTTAGTAGTAATAGGGTGCTTGGTTAATATAAGCTATGGAAATCTCTAGAATTTCCAAGCATGTTCGACACATGTCGCACATGAATAATATGAAGAATTTAGTCTTTTTAGAACCACTCTGATTTAAGAACCTGCCTTCTCTTTATACTTCGGCGGCTGTTTTCCTCTTCTCCAACTCAACAATAACGATCGTTTTCAATTGCAAAACTATCTCAGTAAAATTAGAAATTTTAGGTTCAAATTCAAGCTCAACCCATGTTCTGTATTTGGCTAGAAATTGTATTGCGCACAGGTAGGGGGTTTTCTCCACTTTTATAACTAGCATTTCAGTTGTTCCTTTTATTTTTATGTTTCGTCTTAAGTGAATCAATAATTGAGGAAGAGTTTGTGTTTCACTGTCATAATTGGGTTCTGATATGATTTCTTTTGGGTTACACAATTTTGTTTGCTTAATTAAGGATAATGAAATGCTTTGCATGTGTACATATTACTACCTCTTGATTTAAGAAATTTGTTTTAAAAGCTTCCTTCAAATTATCCACGTTTTTGTATAACAAGATACTTGGATTGAATCTGTGATTTTGATTTTATAAATGATTTTATGAAGACTAAGCCTGTTTGGCATCTATGTTGGTTTTTTCATCCCAAATAAGTTTGAATTGAATTTCTAAGCTAACCTATCAGCTGTTGGTAAAACTGACCAAATAAATTTGCTATTTTGTTTTAACACTATGCATGACACTAGTTTGAAATATTTATGTATTTTTTTAACTGAATTTTCCTTTGAACTTCTTTATCTTATGATTGCTTTGTATTTAAGAGGAAATGAAGCTTAATTTGTCATTTAGATCTCCATCTTAATATACCCCTTTGTTTAAACTAGTGCATGTGCTCATGGATATAATGGCGTTCACATATGTTTTATCCTTGCATTTAGTTAGCAGCTGACAAACCCCTAACCTAATGTTTATAAAAAAATTATTTAAATGCATTGAATCTTAAATGATTTCCAACTGATTCTCATTTTCTTTGGTACAAAGTTTACACAAATGATTTCCAACTAACTTGATTACTGATGACTGGATGTCTCACTATCTTAACCCACTCTCATAAAATGCTTTGTTATTTCTATTTTCCCATTTATAAGCCATGCCCTTCTCAAATGCAACTGTTTGTTCTTATCTGATGAGCCGTAAGTATTTGTATTCATTTCCTTTGAGTGGCTCCTACTGGATATTACTTTAAATTTTTGCATTTATTTTCTTGCTATAATGATTGGTAGGTTTCCCATGTGTTTCACAAACTAGTCTTACGTTGCAGTCCCCTTTCTTTATAATTTAGCGGTTTGAGTTACTGGAATTTGGTTTGAGAGCTGCAGTTTCGTCTTGGAATTTATGTGGATTTGTCGTAAGAGATTTATTGAGCATGTTTGAAAGGTTTTTGGAAGGCTACAGGTGAGTTTGTTAGGCCCATAGGGGGATCCCACAAATGTGGCTATCCGCGGAAGACCGTCCGGGATGGTGGCTGATATCCTGACTATCCTAACATTAGAGTTTGGTCCTCACTAGTAGCATACGTGAACTTGTCGGTTGACAAGTACATCATTTATACTATTTTGAATGAAAATGGATTTGTCATGCTTTATGTAATTTCTGAAGTTGGACATGCTCATTTCTTTAGATTGAATTACATGTTGATCGTTTTACATTGGCGCATTATTTTCCTAACCCCTACCGGACTGTGGCTCACTCCGCTTTGGTTTTGTTTTCCCCACAGAGTATGAAGCAAGGTTGAGGCAGTAAGCTTGGGAAGAGCTTGCAGCCAAGAGCTTGAGCAAAAGTTGGTATTTTTGCTTATCTATAATGTGTATATCACGGGATAATCTGGGTAGTTTATTTTGTTGTTGTCTCATGTCATTTTGATGTATTTTTGTTGTATATATGATGGGAACTAGTAGAAAGTATTTGCATGGTTTGTGTGGAAAAATTTTGTTATGCCGAGATCGAACAGTCTCCTGCATGTGAAACTTATCTTGATGTCAATTCAAAAAATGTTGGCATGTAGATTGTGGAATTTTTTGTTTTGCTTTATATATAAATAGTATGATCTTGCATAATGTTTAATTTTTGGAGCATCCAAAACTGTCTGTAAAAAAAATTCATTTCTATGTTTATGTTCTTTAGTCTAGTCTACGTTTGAACTGCACCCTTAATTATTAAGAGTATTCGACTACCATGTATTAGTCATATGGAACAGTTTTTTCTTTAATATCTCGTAGCATTTATGTTTGAGAATCTTGTTTTTATGTAAAAATGATTTGAAATAAAATAAACTAGTGTACTGCTTATACCTCTACTCCTTACGAGATGTTTGGCTCTCAAGAAATGAATGTTAATTTTACTTTTGATCAAGCTTTTCAGCAACCAAGTGGATTTAAGTACATTTCTTTAAATTTTATTTTGTGGTAACCAGAATTCAGAAACTAAAGAACTTTACCTGACAATGTTAGAGCTATGGTTACGAACTTTTATCTCTTGTTTCCTCGCATGCCAATAAAGTGGTCTTTAATCTTTTGTTGCTCTTTCCTAAATTGAACGCGTCTGTTTTTATCTTGTTGCGGTTCCGAGTGATTTTCATTATACTGGATCATGGAAATGAAATGTGTCATTTTAGTATTCGAGTGACGTACCGGGGGTTCGGCTCTGCTAATCGGGTTGAAATCAACCCGTTAGAGGGGGGAATTCTCTAGTCTGTTACAGTTGGTATCAGAGCGTGTTTCGATTTACCGGGACTGTGCTTTGTTGTTGTTTTTTTACTGGATTATTCGATTATTCAGGAATTTAGTTTCATTCATATGCTTCTGTTGTTTTAAATCCAATAGAAATGTCCTGATGTGTTTAATTTGAGTCTGCATTTGATTAGGAAGAGCGTTATTATGGTTTGCATGAAAATTCTCTGATTACTTTTGGGTCTGTCTATATGATTCTGTTGCGATCACTTTTAGTTGGTTTGAAAGCAGATATCTGAAATGATACTTTGCTTTGAACATTGAAGTACCAGGTTTTGTTAATGGTTTTCAAAAGAATTCTTTTTAAGATTTTATTTTCTATTACAGAATGCCAAGTCTATTTCTTTTTATTTTGTTTTGGGGATTTGGGAAAAAGCCAGAAACCGTGATATACATATTAATGTGCTTGTTAGTAATGAACATTACTAACAATTTCTAACTCTTGTAAATGTTTATTTATTGCGAAGATGCCTCCGAAGACTATGAAGCTTAAAGGTGTTATTTCAGCGAGAAATAGTGGAGCCAAGAATGTCGTTATGGTAAAACATCTGTAATCATGTTGTGAGCACTTGGCGCAAATCGCACAGACCATAGGTGGTGCCAATGGGAACCAGAATCAGTTGCGACCTAGTAGTGCTATGGACTTAAAGAAATTCAGGAAAGTGATTGGTGATCGAGTGTTTAATGGTACGGAAGAAACCATAGAAGCTGAAAGGTGGTTAATGAGTATGAGAAAGGAGTTCGATGCACATTTAGTGGTTGAAGAAGATAGGGTATGCTTTGCTATGTATATGTTTCATGGTAATGCAGATGATTGGTTGAATTCAGAGAAGCGAATGAGAAATGTGATGGATATGTCATGGGAACAGTTTGAAAATTTGTTCCTTGATAAGTATTTTCCGCCTACAACAAGATACTTGAAGTGTGCCGAGTTTGCAGTGTTGAAGCAAGGAGACATGACGGTCACGCAACTAGATAAGCAATTTAGTGAGCTAGAACATTACGGGAAACACTTATTTGAAACACCAGAGTTCAAGGCTCGAAAACTTGAGGGTGCTTTGAAGGATGTGATTCGTGATAGAGTTGTTGCAGTGGGACTAAAGACATACAAAGAGGTTCTTAATTCTGCATTAGCAGTTGAGGCTAGCTTGATGCAAAGTCAGAAAGAGAGAGAAGAGCGAGACTAAAAGAAGAAGACTAAGGAGTGATATAGAAATTCATCACCACAACGGAAAAGCATACGAACTGACAATGCAACCAGGAGAGGCAAGGGGACTGAATGTTACCGTGCGGGGAAGATGGCCACTATGCTAGAGATTGCCCCTTTCCAGCAAATCAGAAGCCGCAAATTGTGAACCAAACTCACAATCAAAATGCTCAAAGGCAGAACTTCGATGGGAAGCAACAACATTATCCACGAGGAAATGCTACTCCTTTCCAGCCAAGACAACATCAACCCAATGGACAAGGAATTGTTCAAGGGAAGTTGAACCACTTCGTCGAGACTAAAGAGGAAGCGGGGACCCTGTGATCAAACGTAATCCTCGTTGGTCTTAGTTTGGTTTTGAATTTCAGGAAATTTTTTTTTTTAGGGGTTGATGGTGTAACACCACTAAAAATCTCCATTCAGATCCAAACAAATTGAAACCATTTTAGTGGAAAGCTAGAACTGTACAGAGTGCGCGGACGATCCTAATATAAGGTGTGTGTAGACGTAGTGAGTTCCATAAACTAAAGTGTGGATGTTTTTAGCTAAATAGGTTACCCCTTAGTAGTAATAGGGTGCTTGGTTAATATAAGCTATGGAAATCTCTAGAATTTCAAAGCATCTTCGACACATGTCGTACATGAATAATAGGGAGAATTTAGTCTTTTTAAAACCACTCTGATTTAAGAACCCGCCTTTTCTTTATACTTCGGCGGCTGTTTTCTTCTTCTCCAACTCAACAATAACGATCGTTTTCAATTGCAAAATTTGCTCAGTAAAATTAGAAATTTTAGGTTCAAATTCAAGTTCAACCCACGTTCTGTATTTGGCTAGAGGTTGTATTGCGCACAGGTAGGGGTTTTTCTCCACTTTTATAACTAGCATTTTAGTTGTTCCTTTCATTTTTATGTTTCGTCTTAAGTGAATCAATAATTGAGGAAGGGTTTGTGTTTCAATGTTATAATTGGGTTCTGAGATGATTTCTTTTGGGTTATACAATTTTGTTTGCTTAATTAAGGATAATGAAATGCTTTGCATGTGTACATATTACTACCTCTTGATTTAAGAAATTTTTTTATAAGCTTCCTTCAAATTATCCACATTTTTGTATAACAAGATACTTGGATTAAATCTGTGATTTTGATTTTATAAATGATTTTATGAAGACTAAGCATGTTTGGCATCTATGTTGGTTTTTCTATCCCAAATAAGTTTGAATTGAATTTCTAAGCTCAGTTGATGGTAAAAATGACCAAATGAATTTTCTATTTTGTTTTAACACTATGCATGGCACTAGTTTGAAATATTTATGTATTTTTTTAACTGAATTTTCCTTTGACTTCTTTATCTTATGATTGCTTTGTATTTAAGAGGAAATGAAGTTTAATTTGTCATTTAGATCTCCATCTTAATATACCCCCTTTGTTTAAACTAGTGCATGTGCTTAAGGATAGAATGGCTTTCACATACGTTTTATCCTTGCATTTAGTTAGCAGCTGACAAACTTCTAAGGCTCTAACCTAATGTTTTCTTTTTATAGGAAAATTCATAAAATGCATTTAATCTTAAATGATTTCCAACTGATTCTCATTTTCTTTGATACAAATTTTACACAAATGATTTTCAACTAACTTGATTACTGATTACTGGTGGTCTCACTATCTTAACCCACTCTCATAAAATGCTTTGTTATTTCAATTTTCCCGTTTATAAGCCATGTCCTTATCAAATGCAACTGTTGGTTCTTATCTGATGAGTTGTTAGTATTTTTATTCATTTCCTTTGAGTGGATCCTGCTGGATATTACTTTCAATTTTTGCATTTATTTTCTTGCCATAATGATTGGTTGGTTTCGCATGTGTTTCACAAACTAATCTTACGTTGCAGTCCCGTTTCTTTATAATTTGGCGGTTTGAGTTACTGGAATTTGGTTTAAGAGCTACGGTTTTGTCTTGGAATTTACGTGGATTTGCCGTAAGAGATTTATTGAGCATGTTTGAAAGATTTTTGGAAGGCTACAGGTGAGTTTGTTAGGCCCATAGGGGCATCCCACAAATGTGGCTACCCGCGGAAGACCGTCTGGGTCGGTGGTTGATATCCTGACTATCCTAACATTAGAGTTTGGTCCTCACTAGTAGCATACGTGAACTTCCTCACCGTCGATTGACAAATACTTCATTTATACTATTTTGAATGAAAATGGATTTGTCATGCTTTATGTAATTTCTGAAGTTGGGCATGCTCATTTTTTTTAGCTTGAATTACTTACTGATCGTTTTACATTGGCGCATTATTTTCATAACCTCTACTGGGTTGTGGCTCACCCCGTTTTGGTTTTGTTTTCCCCACAGAGTATAAAGAAAAGTTGAGGTAGTAAGCTTGGGAAGATCTTGCATCCAGGAGCTTGAGCAAAAGTTGGTATTTTTGCTTATCTATAATGTGTATATCACGGGGTAATCTGGGTAGTTTATTTTGTTGTTGTCCCACGTTATTTTGATGTTTTTTTGTTGTATATATGATGGGAACTGGTAGAAAGTATTTGCATGGTTTGTAAGGAAAATCTTTGTTATGCCGAGATCGAACAGTCTGCACTATTTATTTTTGGGTCTGTTGCATGTGAAACTTATCTTGGTGTCAATTAAAAAAGTGTTGGCTTGTAGATTGAGGAATGTTTTGTTTTGCTTTATATAAAAACAATATGATCTTTCATAATGTTTAATTTTTGGAGCATCCAAGTCTGTCTGTAAAAAAATTCATTTCTCTGTTTATGTTCTTTAGTCTAGTCTACGTTTGAACTGCACCCTTTATTATTAAGAGTATTCGACTACCATGTATTAGTCATATGGAATAGTTTTTTTTTTGAATGTCTCGTAGCATTTATGTTTCGGAATCTTGTTTTTATGTAAAAATGATTTGAAATAAAATAAACTAGTGTACTGCTTATACCTCTACTCCTTACGAGTTGTTTGGCTTTCATGAATTGAATGTTAATTGTAATTTTGATCAAGCTTTTCATCAACCAAGTGTATTTAAGTACATTTCTTTAAATTTTATTTTGTGGTAACCAGAATTCAGAAACTAGAGAACTTTACCTGACTATGTTAGATCTATGGTTACGAACTTTTATCTCTTGTTTCCTCGCATGCCAGTACTGTGGTGTAGATGGTGGATTTTCGACAAAGGGCAAAGTCGTAAACCCATAATTATACGAATCTATGATCCAGCAATCAGACGTGAATATTGAGACGCGAGTCTCTCATCGAATTCTATGACTAAGAATACTTTCTCTCAGAGTACATGCAGATATGTAGTCTCATGGCTGGATAACGGTATATCTCATGAATTCATGAATACTGAACACTTTCAGTGATTATTTCTATATAGTATCACGAGATGGACGGCTCCTAGATAGCTTGCTCTGCTAGTATAGAGCGATAACGTCTTCAGGAACAAACAACGAGTTTACCCTGACTATATAAAGGGTATGACTTACCGGCAAGCTCATATCGGGATAATTAATGCTCCTAGACAGCTTGCTCTGCTAGTATAGAGCCACAAAGTTGATTATTCCTAAAGTTCTTGGATTCATCCGTGACATTCACTACTGAATTCCCAGAATAATCTATTATTGTTCCTATTCCATGGTCGAATCCACGGCCTGATCCCATAGAATGGCAATGACAATTGCTCCTATTCCATGGTCAAATCCACGGCCTGATCTCATGGAATGGCAATGACAATTTCTCATATTCCATGGTCGAATCCACGGCCTGATCCCATGGAATGGCAATGACAATTGCTCCTATTTCATGGTCGAATCTACGACATGATCCCATGAAATGGCAATAAACAATTTTTCTGATTCTATGATCGAATCCATGGATTAATCTCATAAAATAGCAATGAAACAACTATATTATCTCATTACTCTGATTTCATGATCGAATCCACAACTGGTCTCATAAATGGTAATAGATAAATCTTAATTACTCTGATTATGTGATCGAATCTACGATCACATGGAATGGTAATGCTCACTATATTATTCTGAATTCGTAGTCGAATCCTCAGCTGATCCTATGAATTAATAGTAAACATCTATTTATTTTATTACTCAGTTTCATGAATTATTCTCCACTGAATTTCATAAATTAGTAATAAATAATCAACCGGCGTCTAAGCTACCTCTAAGTAAGCCCTGATTCAAATGATGAAAGTGTATTCAACGACAATGCACTAACAGTCACCGCACGAACCAGTATTTGAAAATACAACGAAACGATGAACCTATGCAAAAATAGGGAAGAAAATAATAAATAATTAAAATATTGACCAAGACGCTGGGAGCACGGACACACGACTGATCGACCGTGTCGTGGTCAGCCCCACGCCAGTGTTTATATTTTATTTCACTTTACATTTTTATTATTTTCCATGATTTGATGAAAATTCTCTCATTTGATCAAATCTACTTCGTCTCGAAGAAACTCCTCGGTTTCATGGTATTTTCATAAATCCATAAAAAATAATATAAAATTAAGGAAAGAAGTGTGGGGCGTGACCGTTGGCCAACCGGCCATGCCTTGGTCCCAGCCGGCCCCACACCTCACGGTTCCTCATTATTTTATTATTATTATTATTTCTCTAATTTCATGAAAAAACTCCTTGATTTCATGGTATTTTGCACAAATCACCAAATAATAATAAAATAAAGAAAATTATGAAAACTTGTGGGACCGGGCCCTGGCCGGCCGGCCATGCCCTAGACGGTCCCACACGCCAATTTGTTTTATTATTATTTTTATTTTCCTTGAATTCATCAAATTCCTTGATTTCATGGTATTTCTCTCAAATTAGGAAAATTCCCTCAAATCATGAAAAAATACCTAAAAAATATTAAAAATTATGAAAACTCGTGGGACCGGGCCCTTGCTGGCCGTCCGCGCCTCCAGGGTCCCACACGCCCTTGTATTTATTATTTTAATATTTTTTGCTTCCCTGAACTCATGAAAACTCCTTCAATTCATGGAAACTCCCTAAATTCATCAAATTTCTCAAAATTCATGAATTTTTCATAAAATCATCAAAATATTATAAAATTAAGGAAAAGGCACCACGGGGCCGTTGCCACGACCGGCCGACCATTCCATAGCTTTGGGGTCCCACGCCTCCTTATTCCTTATTTTATAATTATTTTCCATCATCTCATGGTGTTTTCCTCAGTTTCGTCGAAACCCTAATTTTGGCATATTTTCTCGAATGGATGCTCAATTGCACCCCTAAAAAATCAAAATTCTCAGGACTGAGATGCGGACGCCTTGGGGACACGAGCGCGCTATCTTGACCGACCAAGATTGGCTCTTTGGCTTACAGAAGTCGGTCCCATCAATTTTCACAGTTTTGACCTAATTTGCACAATTGCACGTATTAGTTCCAAGACTCTTCCAAAAACTTTGGATTTTCATGAAGTGATCATCAGGCGGTCACGTGACTACCCAGGTACGGTTTCATGACCCCATGGTCGGTCCCTCACTCCGTCATAATTAATTAGGTTTTCTCACCTAAGGCTCAGACGAGCATTTTCGAATAAATGATTAAACCAGCATTTAATCATTCTTTCACCAACAAATCGTCAACTCTTCAGGAGTTCTTCGTATTTGCTCACGTGAGCATATGGAAACTACATGGTTGATCCACGGTCCCATGTAGCCGCTCCCTCCTTCTTCCCATGGTTAAACTTCTGACGAACCATGAATTGATCATCAATTGATCAAATTAGGGTTTCTGAATCTAAGGATCATCATTCCAGATTCCAACCTTAATAATTTTACGACGACCTCATGGTCATTAATTTTATTAATTATGCTCGGTTCAACGACCAGTATTCTAATTAATATTTTTGGTACGCTGCCAATAATCCATCAGATGAGCAACACATGCTCAGACGATCAAATATTCAACAATTTATCACATGAGCAACACTCGCTTAGATGATAAATATTTTCTCAAACCAAGGAATATTGGTTCAACAATCAATATTCAACGGTCCGTCGAATGAGCAATACTTGCTCACTTTATCGTAAGAACTATACCTCTGTCTCATGACATGTTCAATTCATGAGTTTCAAAATATCATGTTCAACTCCGCAACTACATGGACTCTTCGTCCCATCAAACCACGAAGTCATCAATTGACTAACAAACCACGAGACGTCAATCGTGTCACTTTGGGGGGATATCACTTAGGGCTTTGGTCTGGCGGTCTACGGCATGTGTGTTCAAACACACGATGGAATGTGAGCAAGTCGTGCAATCAGTTGAAGGAATTCACGAGGTAGTGGGTGGAAAATCGACCAAGTCTCCACACGTTGAGCAACTGGTTTCAAATACGATCTCCACTTCCCCACTCCTTGATTCCATCAACTGTCACACTTCATGGGGTCATGGTGTTTAAAATTCCAGCAATATAAATAAGTCTCTGAATCATGATTGAAGGATCGGCATCAATAGTATCATCAATCTCACGTTTCATCGACAACACGAGATCATCAACTCATCAATTGAGCAACTACTCTCAATTGAGAAATTGCAATCATTCAGAGCTTATCATATTCAGAACTCACACACCCACAATCTTTGATTACCATTGATTCCACACATTTCCCAGCTTCCCTCCTACAGATCAACCCATCCTCTCTTGTTGCCGAATTTACTATGGAACGATCATTGTCTTGATTTAGGCCGGAGTACTACAGATTGATCTCTCGAATCTAAAGCACCCCCTTTGCAGCGGTGCATCTGTGTGAGGTTTAACATTTCGCTCGGTTCGAGGAGTCTCGTCCGTACGGTCGTCTCCCCAATTCCTTAAAAACCAGCAAATCGTTTTCCCCATCTACAGATTGGCGACCACAGTGGGAGATCATTCTCTCGGTTGCAATCTCACAATTTCACAAGATGGTTGATCTCAGGTCAGGTTCAGTTACGAATCCTAACATAAACCGTGCTAGCACTAGCAACAACAACAATCAGAGTATCTCTGAGACAATTCCAACCTCCAACACTGATGGTGGTGACATTACTCCTCCTCAAGCCGAAGGTCATCCACTATTCGGACGACACCCTAAAGAAGTCAGAGGATATCCACCACCTACCATTGATGATCTTATCAAAGCGCAGGAGACTCTTGCAAAGAATCAGACTGACATGGCTGTTACACAGAAGGAGCTGTGTAATCATCTCAAAACTCTTACTGACAAGATGTCAGAGAAAACTCAAGAGAAGGTAAAGGAGAAGGAAAAATCCTCAGACGACGATCCTGAAGTAATTCCAATCCATACAGTAGAAGACGAAGAAGTCCGAAAAACTGCTGCAGACAACTCATCAGCAAAGGGATCATCGAATTTCATCACTCGCGAGGATCTGGAGCACCTCTTGGAGAACCGTGGAAAAGACAAGACATCACATGTCCATCGTCACCAACCTCCTTATCCTGCCGCTACGCAGATGACTCCCCTTCCAAAAAGTTACATTTCTCCAACTTTCACTCTGTATGATGGAACTGGCAATGCTCGAGAACATGTCTCTCGTTTCCTCAAAGCCTTGGGAGACAATGAACATAACCATGTTGTTCGTCTCAAGGAGTTTTCAAAATCCTTGAAAGGCAGAGCATATACATGGTACAACAACATTTCACCAGGGACTATCAACAATTGGGGAGAAATGATCAACGCCTTCTACAGGAAGTACTTTTTCGCGTCAGAGCAAATTACTCTCTCTGATCTTGGAAGAATGTTTCAGAGGAACAATGAACACCCCAATGACTACGTGAAAAGATTCAGAGTCCAGGCCCTGGACTGTCATGATCCAAACGTCACGGAGCAGCAACTGGTAGACTTATGTATCAACGACATGATCCCGGTCTACATAGTTTTATTGGAAAATCTTCGTTTCCAGACCTTCTCAGAGATTCATGAAGTGGCAAAGAGATCGGCAACTATTGCGCCCGCTTTTCTGGAAAGAACAAAAGCTACAAAGGCTGAAGAACCTTTAGACACTCGAGGTAGCAGACGTCTGATCAAGAAGCAATAAAACCTCCAGCCTTCCACAAACACTGTTGCAGAATGGAGCAAACGGAAAGCCAAACCGCCGCGCAAGCATACCTCAGCTCCTTCAAAAGTACAAAGGAATGATAAGCAAGATGCACAAGCCTCTGACCAACGCACAAGAGTTCCTGATCAAGAAGCACCCGACTTTCCTTTTTCCATTGAAGAGGTGACTTCCACAGGTTCGTAAATCATCCCACAAGCGACTGCGGAGTTTTGAATCACATTTTTAAAGAGAAGGTTGATCCACAATAGCTTCAACTGGGGACTGAAGGAGTACACAAGAATCCTCTCCCAGTAAGAACCTTTACACTCTCTGAACAACCTATCAAAGAGGCATTTCAATCCTTGGTCGAAAGTGAATTACGTTATCTATCGAAGGCACAAAGGGGAGACATGTTCACAGTACTGAACCACATCATGTCAAGAAGTAGATTCCGAAAAATACTTCTTGAGCCTCCATCCACGTATCAAGATATGTACGACTGGGGACTGCTTACCACAATCAATCTCAGAAGAAACGAATTTGGAAGAACGTTAATCGATGCTGACACCGCCATCAACAACATTCCACTGAAAACCATCAGATCCACAGGAATCACTCGATAATAAGTTACTCATGATCCCATATCAATTAGACACTTTGAAGGAGCGCTCGGAAATACTTATGGCTACATCACTATCAAAGTGAACATGAGTTCAACCTGGACAGAAACCAAGTTTCATATAATCAGGAAGATCCATGATATGACATGTCCTTCAGAAGAGCGTGGATCCATGCTGAAAAGATGGGTACTTACAAAGCGCCTTTAGTTACACATCGCTCCAACGAAGAAAGTTCTGATCCAGAAGATTTGACGGACATTCCATCATCAGAGTACTTTGAGGAATTTCAAACTTTGACGAGGTTGAAGCAAGAACCTTCAAAAGATGCATAGACATTCATCAAGAAGTTCCGCACTCAGGCAAGTCGCATTCTATGTCTATGTCATTTATTTACCCACATGTTATCCTAGCATGGGGACTTAATTATGCTAACAACTCTACAAGACGTTATGAATGGTAGACTCATCGCATTAGTATTTTACCAAGTGGTTGAATCTGACGTTTCTCCGAATCAAGCATTGAAACATTCATTACTGACGTCCAAACATGGAAAAGAACACTTTGGGCGTTTCTCCTGCATGTCCATGTGTTCCACAAAGTCAGAAAACTCTGACGTCTGCACAAGTGTCGAATCCCACATCAACGAAAGGGATGTTGAATCAACAGAAGATAGTCCAGTGCCGAGATGATCAAACCCCTAAGACATTCGATGCTTAAGGAATATACGCCTCGACGCTCAAGCATCTAAGAAGCCATCAAATTGTACTCCCAATCAAAGAGTACAGCTTCAGCACAAATATCTCAATGATGATACGTTGATTCAACACCAGCACGATGAAAGTAAACTACAATCGATAAGTCTCCATTATCCCATGATAAGACTTCTGAAGCAGATGTAACATCATTCATACGTGGATGGAACTAACTCCTTCAACATACACTGGGCAACCTGGAGTGATTCCATGAAACTTCATCAACGGGATTTCTCTACATCACAAGCCCCTGCATGATTGAGGAACTTCTTCTCTTCACAAATCACGTCCAGTATGAAAACTGCTGATGCTATCTACCGCAACAATGTCGACTTACTGACAAAGCCAGTTCATGATAAAGTTATGCTTTCAGGAGCATTCAAGTTGAACTCTCAGTATACCTTCATCTTAGGGCCGCTCAACTCATCAACTAATTCGTGAATGTAAAAGGCTCACTGGATGGAGGAGCAAAGATACTATCCTTTTCGGTCTTTGGAGCAACTTCAACTGTGGTATCAGCATTAACAATAATCTCTAGAGGAACACCATCCATGATCTCAGCATCGACAAGGATCTCTGGAGCGTAATCATTCATGGTTTCAGCACCAACAACGATCTCAGGAGCAACATCCTCAGGGCTTCATCAACTAATCATTATCTGAAGTGATACACATGAAGCGGACTTCTCTAAGAACCAATGATTCATATCAAGATGTGCATACCTGATAACATGGTCACATGAAAGTCTTCCCAAAGCCGGCACGACTGGTGGGCATAATCCAAAGTCTTCTACAAGATGTTCTCATCACCTCTACAAATGAGATACAACACACTCCAGGCCATGGGTTTGCAAAAACGTACCAATGGGTGAGGAATGGGACAATGCTTCCTCAACGAAAGATGTTCGTATATGTCTCTTTTACAACATACCAAAAGGGCACACCAATCGGACATACGAGTTGAAAGATATGGCCTTTACCGTTAGGTGTACGAAATCTGAAAAAATTGTACGGGATTATAAATTACAAATGTGCACGCTTCATCGGTTGACCTGTACAACTCCAAATTGAGTGATTCTTGTCTCATTAGATAACTCAGTCTCTTAGCTTCAAAAGTTGGGGTCAAACATCAAATTACGACGTCGTATGAGGTTCCTACAGCTTCCAGAGCGTACAACATGCAAGCAGCAATTCTTAGACGGGATTCATAACTTTCACAGTCGATTGGTGTCCACCAGGTCTTTTCGCTAAGTCATTCATCAAGGTACCTCCAACTTCAACCCCCTAGGTCTTTACATAAATTTTTCTACCTGGGTCCTCTATCCAAGTCTTGCCAAAAGAAGAGGAAATGAAAAGGAGAGATTTAACAAAATACTGGGGATTGACGATCCACTGATCATGACGATCAGTTTTACAGTCCAAGACTCGTGACAGCAGAATCTCATGTGATAATCATTCATCATAAAAGCAACTCTACCACCGAGACATGAAACCATGGTCATTACATCATCCCGTCTCGAGAGCAACCTCAGCTACGGTCTCGTGACCAGGGTTTCAGAAGTGATGTTTCTACGACTGACAGAAGCAAGATGGCGCTGCAAGCACCATGCTCATGTATCAATCAAAGGGTCCTGATCTCAAAGGAATCAATGATATTAAAATCCTTCACCAACCGTTCAAGACACAAGCGAATGGTCTAAAGACACAACATGAATGTTTTACAACAAGCTCGTCTGAGATGATTTTACACTGCCCTGTACAAACCGACAAGCTGGGAGCAATTGGTGAAGAATTTGTGGATGGGTCGTACACCATTCTCTTTGTATGGATGTCCTCTTTAACATATACAAAATTCACAGCAATTGAAGAAACGAGCGAATAGTTGTGGCCAAAACATTGGACCACATGCCAGCTGAAAATTTCCTGAAGGTCTCCTGGAAGTTTACTGTTTCGTCGATTTCGGATCCTAAACATGCTCGGAACCCAAAAATCTTCTTTGCTAAAGTTTGGAAATTTCCTGGGCATGAGGATACATGGGTAGACCGCGAAACCCAACATCGAACGAACATTATACAACAATTTCAATGAAGACCTAACTTCTGAATTTTCTGATGACGAATTATGGAAAAATTCTTCGTTCATTCACATCCGAATCAGAAGCTATACCATCAACACAAATCCGAACTTCATCTTCAGCCGATAGCCTCATTTGCTGAAGTCGGCGGTGCTTATGCTGATAAGGGACGACTCACAGATGATGTAGAGACATACAAAGTACCAGCTTTCCAGCGTCTCTGAAAGGTTGATTCATCCCAGGATGAACATCTGCAAACGTCTTCATGTTTGACTTGATATTTCTGGAGTGTTCGCCGGAAGATCCATAAGGGTGGTTGTAACCAAAGGTCACCACTATCTGAGGCGAAATACACAGAGTCATGGATATACCAACAACAAGCACGCGCTGAAACGGTAACAATCCAACTCTTACCTATTTACAATTTCACTAGCTGTAGGGTTTCGGTCGTCAAAATTTCGAAAATTTTCTCGTTCCTTCAAACCTGCAAAGTCGAGCAAAATTCATTATTCAAAATCATGACTTGATTTTCATCAAATCGTGAACAACCCACGTGAATTTTAACATTCACTGGTTTTTCAAAAAATTGGACAGACGTTCATTCTACAATTGTGAAAACTCACAGACATTATTTCACCATGTATAATTGTATACTTTCAACAGCTGTTCAAAATCAAAACATGATTTTACAAAATATGTAAATATTTAACGTGAAACTCACGTAACTCTGAAAAATATATCTATATTTTTTTTTGCTCCCTCGCGCGAGCACCTGTCTTTGAAGCGAGAGTATATTTTCAAAAATTTGTGAACGCTCGCATATCGAAAATAAAAAAATTTCATGAAAGGTCATAGACAAAAATTTTATTAACAGACGCATGTCTTTTCAAAAAAAAAAATCTTTTGTCTCGTACGAGCATTCACCTATGGAACCAGAGTTTATTCCATTTTGTGAAACCTCACAAAGATAAAATTTTGGTTTTCGTGAAAGCTCATAGACAAAGTTTTATATCATTAGACTCAGGTCTATTGTGTTTGTTCCTTAAACTAACGAACGAACGAGCATCTATTCCTAAAACAAGGATTTCTTTTCATGTGCTCGGCCCATGAATCCTAAACGACCAAGGTCTCGTCATCCAAAACAACGGTTCAACACCAATATATGTCCATCAAACGACGCTCTATCATTCCACTGAGACCTTCATTCAAGTCCTGGTTTGCTCGTACAATCGAAATCCGGTAACGTCTTAACTTACGACTAAGTTCAATCACTTATATTGTTTATGACCGGAAAATCACCATTCAATGCTGAGTGAGGAACACGGCTTTCCTCACTAAGCAGGGGACTTAATGTAGATGGTGGATTTTTGACAAAGGGCAAAGCCCTAAACCCATAATTATACGAACCTCTGATCCAGCAATCAGACGTGAGTATTGAGACGCGAGTCTCTCATCGAATTCTCTGACTGAGAATACTTTCTCTCAGAGTACATGCAGATATGTGGTCTCACGGCTGGATAACGGCATATCTCATGAATACTGAACACTTTCAGTGATTATGTCTATATAGTATCACGAGATGGACGGCTCCTAGAAAGCTTGCTCTGCTAGTATAGAGCGATAACGTCTTCAGGAACAAACAACGAGTTTACCCTAACTATATAAAGGATATGACTTACCGGAAAGCTCATATCGGTATAATTAAAGCTCCTAGACAGCTTGCTCTGCTAGTATAGAGCCACAAAGTTAATTATTCCTAAAGTTCTTGGATTCATCCGTGACATTCACTACTGAATTCCCAGAATAATCTATCATTGCTCCTATTCCATGGTCGAATCCACGGCCTGATCCCATAGATGGAAATGACAATTGCTCATATTCCATGGTCGAATCCACGGCCTGATCCCATGGAATGGCAATGACAATTGCTCATATTCCATGGTCGAATCCACGGCCTGATCCCATGGAATGGCAATGACAATTGCTCCTATTTCATGGTCGAATCTACGACATGATCCCATGAAATGGCAATAAACAATTTTTCTGATTCTATGATCGAATCCACGGCTTGATCTCATATAATAGCAATGAAACAACTATATTATCTCATTACTCCAATTTCATGATCGAATCCACAACTGGTCTCATAAATGGTAATAGATAAATCTTAATTACTCTGATTCTGTGGTCGAATCTACGATCCCATGGAATGGTAATGCTCACTTTATTATTCTGAATTCGTAGTCGAATCCTCAGCTGATCCTATAAATTAATAGTAAACATCTATTTATTTTATTACTCAGTTTCATGAATTATTCTCCACTGAATTTCATAAATTAGTAATAAATAATCAACCGGCATCTGAGTTACCTCTAAGTAAGCCCTGATTCAAATGGTGAAAGTGTATTCAACGACGATGCACTAACAGTCACCGCAGGAACGAGTATTTCAAAATACAATGAAACGATGAACCTATGCAAATAATTAAAATATTGACCAAGGCGCTGGGAGCACGGACACACGACTGACCAACCGTGTCGTGGTCAGCCCCACGCCAGTTTTTATATTTTATTTTACTTTATTTTCCATGATTTGATGAAAATTCTCTCATTTGATCAAATCTACTTCGTCTCGAAAAAACTCCTCGGTTTCATGGTATTTTCATAAATCCATAAAAAATAATATAAAATTAAGGAAAGAAGTGTGGGGCGTGACCGTTGGCAAACCGGCCATGCCTTGGTCCCAGCCGGCCCCACACCTCACGGTTCCTCATTATTTTATTATTATTATTATTTCTCTAATTTCATGAAAAAACTCCTTGATTTCATGGTATTTTGCACAAATCACCAAATAATAATAAAATAAAGAAAATTATGAAAACTTGTGGGACCGGGCCCTGGCCGGCCGGCCATGCCCTAGACGGTCCCACACGCCAATTTGTTTTATTATTATTTTTATTTTCCTTGAATTCATCAAATTCCTTGATTTCATGGTATTTCTCTCAAATTAGGAAAATTCCCTCAAATCATGAAAAAATACCTAAAAAATATTAAAAATTATGAAAACTCGTGGGACCGGGCCCTTGCTGGCCGTCCGCGCCTCCAGGGTCCCACACGCCCTTGTATTTATTATTTTAATATTTTTTGCTTCCCTGAACTCATGAAAACTCCTTCAATTCATGGAAACTCCCTAAATTCATCAAATTTCTCAAAATTCATGAATTTTTCATAAAATCATCAAAATATTATAAAATTAAGGAAAAGGCACCACGGGACCGTGGCCACGACCGGCCGACCATGCCTTAGCTTCGGGGTACCACGCCTCCTTATTCCTTATTTTATAATTATTTTCCATCATCTCATGGTGTTTTCCTCAGTTTCGTCGAAACCCTAATTTTGGCATATTTTCTCGAATGGATGCTCAATTGCACCCCTAAAAATATCAAAATTCTCAGGACTGAGACGTGGACGCCTTGGGGACACGAGCGCTCTATCTTGACCGACCAAGATTGGCTCTTTGGCTTACAGAAGCCGGTCCCATCAAGTTTCACAGTTTTGACCTAATTTGCACAATTGCACGTATTAGGTCCAAGACTCTTCCAAACACTTTGGATTTTCATGAAGTGATCATCAGGCGGTCACGTGACTACCCAGGGACGGTTTCATGACCCCATGGTCGGTCCCTCACTCCGTCATAATTAATTAGGTTTTCTCACCTAAGGCTCAGACGAGCATTTTCGAATAAATGATTAAACCAGCATTTAATCATTCTTTCACCAACAAATCGTCAACTCTTCAGGAGTTCTTCATATTTGCTCACATGAGCATATGGACACTACATGGTTGATCCACGGTCCCATGTAGCCGCTCCCTCCTTCGTCCCATGGTTAAACTTCTGACGAACCATGAATTGATCATTAATTGATCAAATTAGGGTTTCTGAATCCAAGGATCATCATTCTAGATTCCAACCTTAATAATTTTACGACGACCTCATGGTCATTAATTTTATTAATTATGCTCGGTTCAACGACCAGTATTCTAATTAATATTTTTGGTACGCTGCCAATAATCCATCAGATGAGCAACACATGCTTAGACGATCAAATATTCAACAATTCATCATATGAGCAACACTCGCTTAGATGATAAATATTTTCTCAAACCAAGGAATATTGGTTCAACAATGAATATTCAACGGTCAATCGAATGAGCAATACTTGCTCACTTCATCGTAAGAACTATACCTCTGTCTCATGACATGTTCAATTCATGAGTTTCAAGACATCATGTTCAACTCAGCAACTACATGGACTCATCTTCCCATCAAACCACAAAGTCATCAATTGACTAACAAACCACGAGACGTCAGTCGTGTCACTTTGGGGGGATATCACTTAGGGTTTTGGTTTTGCGGTCTGCGACACGTGTGTTCAAACACACGATTGAATGTGAGCAAGTCGTGCAATCAGTTGAAGGAATTCACGAGATAGTGGGTGGAAAATCGACCAAGTCTCCACACGTTGAGCAACTGGTTTCAAGCACGATCTCCACTTCCCCACTCCTTGATTCCATCAACTGTCACACTTCATGGGCTCATGGTGTCTAAAATTCCAGCAATATAAATAAGTCTCTGAATCATGATTGAAGGATCGGCATCAACAGTATCATCAATCTCACGTCTCATCGAAAACACGAGATCATCAACTCATCAATTGAGCAACTACTCTCAATTGAGCAATTTCAATCATTCAGAGCTTATCATATTCAGAATTCACACACCCACAGTCTTTGATTACCATTGATTTCACACATTTCCCAGCTTCCCTCCTACAGATCAACCCATCCTCTCTTGTGACCGAACTTACTCTGGAACGGTCATTGTCTTGATTTAGGCCGGAGTACTACAGATTGATCTCTCGAATCTAAAGCACCCCCTTTGCAGCGGTGCATCTGTGTGAGGTTTAACATTTCTCTCGGTTCGAGGAGTATCCTCCGTATGGTCGTCTCCTCAATTCCTTAAAAACCATCAAATCGTTTTTCCCCATCTACAAGTGGTCTTTAATCTTTTGTTGCTCTTTCCTAAATCGAACGCGTCTATTTTTATCTTGTTGTGGTTCCGAGTGATTTTCATTATACTGGATCATGGAAATGAAATGTGTCGTTTTAGTATTCGAGTGACGTATCGAGGGTTAGGCTCTGCTAATCGGGTTGAAATCAACCTGAAAAAACGGGGGTCTAACAACCTCACCCAATATTTCGCTTAGCAATCTGTATGGACTAACTCCAATATACTTTCAAGAGAATCAACTAAACAGTTAGACTCAATCTTAAGAAAAGTATATCAAAGAGTTATATCTCAATTTCTCAATTTAATCCGCAATCAAATAAATGATAATTTGCGAGCCTGATTGAATATAAGAGAAATAACTTAATCGGTACCAAAGACCAATGTTCAGGGATCAATCAATTTCAATCAACAACCAAAGGTTGGATTTACCAATTGATCGATTCAATGCACAACTTGTGATATTTCAATTATATAAAAAAATATAATGCGGAAAAGAAATAACACAGACACCAGAAGTTTTGTTAACGAGGAAACCGTAAATGCAGGAAAAACCACGGGACCTATTGAATACCACATTGTATTAAGTCGCTACAGACACTAGCCTACTATAAAGCTAACTTCAGACTGGAATGTAGGTTATCCCTAATCAATGTCACGCTCATCAAGGTACAGTTGCATTCCTTACGCCTCTTGAACCACGCCGGATTCTGCGCACTTGATTTCCTTAGATGATCTCACCCACAACTAAGAGTTGCTACGACCTAAAGTCGAAGACTTGATAAACAAATATGTCTCACACAGAAAAGTCTATTGAATAGATAAATCTGTCTCCCACAGATATACCTACGAATTTTTGTTCCGTCTTTTGATAAATCAAGGTGAACAGGAACCAATTGATAACCCAGACTTATGTTCCCGAAGAATAGACAAGTATTATCAATCACCTCACAATAATTTTAATCGATTAACGAAACAAGATATTGTGGAATCACAAACGATGAGACGAAGGTGTTTGTGACTACTTTTCAATCTTGCCTATCGGAGATATAAATCTAAATCCAATCTTACGATTGTACTTAATCACGATAGAAAACAGCAAGATCAGATCACGCAACTACAGAGAAAATATTTGGTTCTGGATTCACAATCCCAATGAAGTATTTAAGTCGTTAACCTACAGGGTTTCGTGAAAAACCTAAGGTTAAAGGAGAATCGACTCTAGCTTATACAACTAGTATCACACAGGAGGTGTGGGGATTAGGTTTCTCAGTTGCTAGAGTTCTCCTTTATATAGATTTCAAATCAGGGTTTGCAATCTAAAATACCTTGGTAACAAAGTATTCAATATTCACCATTAGATGAAAACCTGATTAGATTCAAGCTAATATATTTCAACCATTACATCGAACTTAGCTTGTTATACACAAATGAAATATACTCTCATTTAGATTTGAGTAACCGTACTTAAACGTGTACACTTAGTCGGTTCAACAATAGTTAACCAATGGTTAGCCATATAAGCACTTTCATATTAACCTTATTCATCTTTACCATAACTAGTTCAAATGACTCAAATGAAACTAGTTAGAGAGTTGTTCAATTGCTTAGATATCATAGAAGTATACAAGACACAATTGAAGCAAAATCGATTTTGATTCACTCGAATCCATTCATGAACATTACATCCACGGTTTGAAAAGATTGCATTCCTTATTAAATAAATGTTTTAGTTCATGAACAAAACGATTTTAGAAAGTAACCTGCTTAAGTATGCAAACGGGTACGCATACTTAAGTAGCCGGATTGAGTTTTTTTTAACTTCCAAACTTCAGCAGAAATTCACGAAAGTGAAACTTCTGCCGGTATGCGTACGGGTACGCATACTTACCCGAATTTCCAACAACCGCCGGTACACGTACGGGTACGCATGCTTTAGGTTCCCGGTTTTGGACTTTTACACAAATGTGAGAACACACTATGTTTATATCCAAACATGGTTGCTTGTTCTAAATTCTCATTTCAACCATTGAAACTTTCTTAGAGGATGTTAAAATAGTTGTTATTCACAAACTATTAGCATCAAAACGATTTTCAATTTATTGAAATAATAAACATGACTTTCGTCACGAGTAAAGATGAACTTGGCTAAAGCGAAAGCCTACCAACACATATTTCGAGAAATAGATAAGCGAGATAAACTCGGCTCGAGATAGCAAATGTGTATAATTGAAGTCTATATAGCAATACGACTTTCGTCTCAAATATGAGATAGAGTAGATAGACTTTTGAGTGATAGACAAGTTCAAGTATCCACATACCTTTTATTGATGAATTTCCACAAGTTCCCTTGAGTAGTTCTTCGTCTTCATTCGATGAACGCCGTGGAATCTAAAGCTTAACTACACTTATTATCCTAATTCGAGACTTAGTTGTATAAGTACACTAGAAATCAAGACTTATAGTTTTGGCAACTAAACTTAACAAACAAGCTTGAGATAACAATGCTTGCGAGTTCGACTGAGCAATGCTCTAACACAACCTGTTAGAGGGGGGAATTCTCTGGTCCGTTACAGTTTAACAAGCTAAGACCATCTAACGGTGGAGGGATATTGCTATGGTTTTAAGCAAACTTAGCTTGAATCTTAAATCAAGATTTCATCTAATGGTGAATATTGAATACTTTGTTACTAAGCTATCTTAGCTTTGATTGAAAGCAAACCCTGATTTGAAAGACTATATAAGGGAGAACTCTAAAGGAAAACCTAATCCCGACACTTTCTTGTGTCCTAGTTGCTATTAGAGTCGATTCTCTTTTAACCTAGGTTTTTCCGAAACCATATTAGGTTAACGACTTGAAGACTTCATTTGGGATTCGTGAAGCCAGATCCAACTATTTTCTATGTAGTTGTGTATTCTGACCTTACTTGTTCTATCGTATTGAGTACTATCTTCTCTAAGATTTGCTCGAGATTTACCTCCGATAGGTAAGATATAAAAAGTAATCACAAAGCTCTTCGTCTCATTCTTTGTGATTCCACGGTAACTTCTTCTACTACCATATAGTTAAGTTATTGTGAGGTGATTGATATTTCTAGGCTGCTCTTCGGTAGTATAAGATCGGATAATCAATTGGTTCTTGTTCACATTGATTTATCAAAAGACGGAACAAAAAACTTCGTAGGTACTTCTGAGGGAGATATATTTATCTATCAAAATAGACTTATCTGTGAGAGACAGATTTTCTTATAAGTCTTCGACTTTGGGTCGCGGCAACTCTTAGTTGTGGGTGAGATCAGCTAAGGGAATCAAGTGCGCAGAATCCGGCGTGGTTCTAGAGGCGAACGGAACGCGACTGTACCTTAATCAGTGTGAGACTTGGTTAGGGCTCAACTACATTCCAGTCTGAAGTTAACTTGTAGTAGGCTAGTGTCTATAGTGGCTTAATACAATGTGGTGTTCAAATCTGGACTAGTCTCGGGGTTTTTCTGTATTTTCGGTTTCCTCGTTAACAAAATTTCTGGTGTCTGTGTTATTTCTTTTCCGCATTATATTTGTTTATATAATTGAAATATCACAGGTTGTGCGTAGTTCAATCAATTGGTAAATTCGACCTTGATTGTTGGATAGGAATTGATTGGCACTTGGGAATTGGTCTTTGGTACCGTCCAAGATATTTCTCATATCAATCGGGCTCACAGATTTCTATATGTTCAATTGCAGATTGTATTGATAAATTGAGATTAACCTCTTTGATATATCTCTTGATTGAGCTCGCTTTTAAGTTGGTGCTCTCGAAATTATATTGGAGTTAGTCCATACAGTTTGCCGAACGAATTATCGGGTGTGGTTGTTATACCCCCGCTTTTTCATTGCAGAATCACAAAGTTGAGACTAAGAGAACTTTGTGATATCTATTTATCTTGTTCAAGTGATAAATCAACAGTCGAACAAGATCATGATACTCAAGTTATCAAGATAAAAGATAACTGGAATTGGTTTCACGAATCCCAATGAAGTATTTGATAGTCGCTAAACCCTAAATGGGTTTCTGGAGAGTACGAATCTAGATACAACTAGGACACACCTAAAAGTAGTGTCAGGATTCAAAGACCCCAGTTGCCAAGAGTTCCACTTATATAGACTTAAAAGCATAGGTTGCTTTAGGTTAAGCTAAGATAGATTTGGAACCAAGCAAACAATATCCACTTTTAGATGAAATCTTTGAATCTTATTCACATAATCAAGATATACTCTCTGTTAGGTAAAATGTAACCGAACCGTGTACAAAGATTATGTTCAACATGGTTAGCCTAAACTAGCCAGTTTGAACCTAAAATCTAAACACTCATTTTCATGAATACAAAGACATTAATCTTGAGTCACAATCATGTGATCAAATAATTCTAGTGTTAATTAGAGAATTGATCAAATGCAAATCATCTCGTAGTAATTTACACGCATTTGAACACAATTGACATAGTTTGTAAATGCACAAAGTACAAATACATGAGTCGTTCTTGAATCGGCTGAGTCATGGTACGCGGACATGTTTGCAAACTTATGAGCAAAACCGAGTTCCGGAGTTGACATAACTTTTTCAGTTCACATACCGGTTTGCAAACTTATGTGAATAACTGAGTTCCAGAGTTCACAGAACTTTTTCAGTTTGCGAACCGGTTTGGAAACCTTAAGACTTTACCGTTTCCGGAGTTCACAGAACTTTTTCAGTTTGCGTACCGGTTTGGATACTAAACTGGTTCAAGAACATAAAACTGTATTGGTTCGCGTACCGGTTTGGATACTTAAACCCGGTTCCCTTACCACAGCTCCAAAATGGTATGTATACGAATAAACATATACCTATCCGGATCACGAAACAAACAGATTTTCCTATGATGTGCATACGAGTATCACACAAATCTGTAAGTTGATATATAGCTACTCTGCTACGTGTACGAGTACATGTAATATGGCTTCAGACATGTAACATTTATCTCAGTTTGTAAGACCGATAACACTGTTTTATATTCCGAATATAGTAGTTCTATATTTCTCTAAATCAATTCGAAGCATTCTCGAATAACATCAATGACACATATCACTATTCCAGGCTATTTTCGAATGATAAACTTGAATCATGATTTGGTTCCGAACAATAAATTGCTCTCCACCGAAATATATCAAGTATGAACAAATGTTCATTAAGCTTGGTCATTATATTTCGAGAAATTCGTAAACTAAATAATTAGTTCTCAACTCGAAATTCTTGTCTATGCAAGCTAGTCTAATTAGTTATGCGACAACCGTCTCAAGGATAAAAAGGTGGATATAACTTGAGAAATAGGTGGTTCAGTCTTCATTTACCTTTTGTTCATGAAGTTCTCCAAAAGATTCGGTTGATCTTCGCCTTCAAACGGTAGAACACAAATGATGACTGGTTCGTTTCTCAACTACCTTTATCCTAGATCGAGACTTAACTAATTGTAGACTAGAAATCAAGATATACATTTGACAACTAAATTTGACAACAAGCTTGATATAGCAACACTTGTGAGTTCGACCGAGCAATGCTCTAACAAAGGGTCTCTCAAGTACCATATGACATTTCACTAGTTTACTCATAACTCCTTCATTATTTATCTGATTTATCTCGTGTTTTTTTCCCCGTTGGATTCGTATTTTTATCTTATACAAGATTAAGTTAGCAGAAACTTGGTAAGGCTATAAAAGTTCGTGACGCAATCAAAAATATTGCAGAACCACATACTATGACATACCACCATATACATCCAAGATACAACTCGTCACTCTTCCTGGAGGAGCTAAATCCCTATAGGATCACGATCATAATGTGAAAAGTGTAAGACGAGGCTAGATTCCAAGACAAAGCTCAACCAAAGCTCAGCCTTATCCGAAGATGCAAAGATGTTAATCGTTATGCTAACTCAACACCTGCTCTATCCTAAAAAAGATGTAAAAACAAAAATAAGAACTAGCCCTAGCAATTACATGACTGTGAACACGTAGATCAAAGTCATCTGAGTATTCACAAACAATGCGCGCCGACTCATGACAATATAATAAATAGGTTGCGCTTGAAGGGAACGGATTGGTTATGTCGAATCCTTGACTCGGAGTTCTAACACTCTTCCTCGTCTCATCAATTACAATCATTGTCCTTAGCTCATACAATAAGATAAATAATGGACGAAGTATAAAATGTACGAACATGATATGCTATAAGTAACGAATTGAATATATAAATTATGGATGTATGAACATAGACGAAACGATTAACTTATATGATTCTCACTCAGATCCTTGTCTCCGAGATTGGGTTTCTCATTATATGGTGGGGATTACCGAAATAGTCGAATGACTTTGAGACTAATATAATCCTGCGTAGCAGGAGGAACCTCACTTACACTTTCTCTATTTCTCTGTCTCTCTCCTCTCAATGTTTCCCCCCTCCCCTTCTCCCCCCTCTTCACTTGGGAGATAGGGGTATTTATAGGGTGGTTCCATAGGGTTCACTTCTGAAGCCCATTATAACCTTATCCTATTGTGTCTTGTGCCGCTTACGCAAAGGTTTTCGTGTTCTTTGTCTTCTCTGCGTGTTCCGTTTGAATATTCAGTGCTATCTGCGCTTCCTCCACAGGCTGACTGACACGTACGCTGTTTGAGGCTATTTAATGCAGGTAGTTGAGATGTCTGTCCGCGGTAGACAGTTGTCCTCTGCCCCTGTCTTGTCTGCGTCAGTCTGACTATCCCCAGCCGTAGATCTTAGATCTTTCCGGGGATAGGATAAAGTGAATCTCGGGTTATCCTTCAGTGCTTCGCAGTGTTCTAGTGTTTCCGTCTTCCTCGATCCCCTACCGTTGGATCTGGTGGGTGGCGACGCTATCTTGATAAGGCGCGTCTCTTGGTTGTCCATGTGTGATATCATATCTTGATGTTCTCAGCCGCATGTCCTCTACGTGTGTCTTTGTGGACACGTGGCGGAAGATGAAATGTGTACCTACAATTTGCCCCTTTTCATCCTACTGGGCGGTTAGTCGAAGTGGGAAGAAAAAAACGTGTTACTCTCTTCATCTTCTCTTTATTATTTTCCTAGATTTTAGGGCACGTTCCCCACTATTTGCAATAACTTCTTCTTGGGTAGTGGGGCGGTTTTATTTCTCTTTGTATATATATATGAGAAGGAATATGAAAATTATCTAGTCATAAATTTCATTCCTTCTCTTTCCTCAGAACTTTTGTTCCCTTGTTATTAATTGTTGTTGCTGCTGTTGTTGTTTTTGTCTTTGTTGCTGCTGTTGTTGTCGTTCCTCGGAGCTTTTCTGCTGTTGTTGTTGTTGTTCCTCGAAGCTTTTCTGCTGTTGTTGCTGTTGTTCCTCGAAGCTTTCTTTACGACCCTGATTTTTCCTTTATAGGTAAGTGGTTCTACTGTGTATGATTATCTTTTGAAAAATATATTCGTTTTCTGTTGCTGCTATATGTGTTTGTGATGAAGAACATATATATAGATGTGTGTATGATTGCCCATGTTCGTCATTATAAACAGTAATGATATCTTCCTTCGTGCATGCTTGCCCCTATTTGTTATTTCCCTTTTATTTAGGTTTTGTTCTTATTTTCCATCTGGTTCATGATTATGAAGAACTGGATGAAATTGGGTTTTTTGATTTTCGTTTTGTCTCGCGGAAATCTGAAACTTGTTTGTGTACTACGCAGACATGGCTGACATCCGCGGGTTTCTTATCAAACTCCACCGCCTAGTCCGCGTAGATCTCCTCCGCGTAGGGATCCTGATGTTTCTCCGCCTGGTGGAGGTTCGTCTAAATCTTCCCAAGGTGATGCCCGCGTTCATAGGGTTTCGTCTTCTTCTGGTCAGAGACGCTTAACTTCTAAGAGGGTGAGTCGCATAGAGGGAATACGCAGAAGGGGGACCGGCCAAAAGAGGCTCCTGGCTCCCGGTATGCTGTTTCTCGTCCCTTAGTTAATCCGCGTGATGATCCTAAAGAACGCGGGATGTCCTACCTCTTCGGTCAGTGGCGCCTCCTTCCGCGTCTCACAACATCCTCTACCTCCCCCTCCAGTGTCTCAACCCAAGGGGAGGTCTTCGAAAGAAGTGGTTTCGAAGACTGATGCATCTAAGGTTCATCCTAAGAGAAACTTCCGATAGAAACCCTTCGAAGGTTCTGCGCCTGATCCCGTGGAGGAGGAGATATTTTCTCAGGAAATACGCAGCGTCGCTGTTGGGGAGAAGAAAGTGACCTTCAAACATATTGATCTGGAGGTTTTCAAGGAAAACATGGTCTTCAGCTATTCGATGTTCGTTTTTACGCTGCTGATGATGATATTACTTATGAGATGATATCGACGTATAAGTTTGATGAATTTCATCTGCTGACCACGGTGGGGGCCTTTGAAGCGGGTCTTATGTTGCCTTTGTACAAGTCTGGGGATTCTTTTTATTATGATGTGCTGGCTGGTCGAGAGGGTTCTTCGAAGAACACCACTGTCGCTCTATTTCCCAACTTCATGGGAATTATCTTCGTGCACTGAGGGAGTGTTATCTTCGGAGCAAAGGAGAGACAATGATGACTCTTTATGTTCCCAACCTGAGGAAAGGGAGTGGTATACGCCTGAGAATTTTAACAAGTCTTTCGGTGACTATGTTAACAGTAGGAATCGTAAACCGTGGAGTGTGAGTCTTCGGAATATTGCCGCTCCTCGTGGTGAGATCCGCCTTTGAGTGAAGTAAGTGGTGCTAAGGTGAAGTACGTCCCGGGTACAGAGAATTCTACTAACAAACTGGTGTTTCCTACTCGTGAGCGGATCAAGCGTGATCATGACTATGAATGGCACGCAACTGTTATTGAGGTTGTTGGTCCCTGGGCTTGGGGGTGGGTTCCAGGTCCGCAAGGATGGCGTCCTACCGCAGATAGCCAGATACGTGCGGCTCCTCCTGCTCGTTATGGGAATTTCCGTCCTTGGCATTTGAATTTTGAGGGCATGAATTTCCAATATGCCCTCGATGTTGTTGATGGAGATGACGAAGAGAGTTCCGATGCTGATCTTCAGGCGAAGAATGCTGCGGTTGTCAAGGTAAGATTTCCATATGCCTTGTCCTTTAGTTGAGGCAGTTTTAATTCTTTTCAAAGTCAGGGATTTTTATTCTTGTGCCTTGTCTTTTTAGGCGACGAAGAAGAGGAGGATAAATCCCAAGCAGTCCACCACCGCAACAATCGAGGAGGCGGAGGTTTATGAAGAAGTTAACAGTCCTGTGACTGAGCTTGGGAGGATGAAGATGTCTGATATGGAAGAGCGTACTGATACATCCCCTCCAGGTCATGATGATGAATTTGTTGAAGGGAATACTACCGCTGGTGGCAGCGGTATTGGTGGTGAATTAATCCCGCAGGTTGTCATGATGCTGGTGCCGAAGCTAATCCTGCGGGTTGCAGTGATGCTGGTGATGATAACACTGGCCTTGGTGATGAGGGTGTTGGTGGTGAAATTCCTGCTATGTCTCAGGAGTTTTCCTTTGGTCGGATTTATTGCGGAGGATAGTTTTGACATAAACGCTGCCCTGGGCCTGGCTTCTGAGTTCAACCTGCTTTCCCCAACGATGATTGGGATGTGCTTGGTAACTTCTAACAAGGTGGACGGAAAGGGAAGGGAGTCGTGGATGCTAGTGATGTTCCAGAGGGGAGCGGTGCTAGAGACCTTCCAGATTTGGATGCGGGAGTAGCCTCGAACTCTTCGGGTGCTAAATTCACGGACATGGGTAAGGCCTCGGTTGGGTCTTCTGGAGATGATTTTCCTCAGTCACTGATCCTTGAGGGTGATGATGCCATCTTAGCTTGGTTTAAAAGAAGAACTTGATGTTCGTACCCAATCCAGCCCTGTGGTGGAGGTGAGAAGAAATCTGATGCCTATACCCGTAAGATGATGCAATTGTCTCCCGAGGACCAGGTTGCAGTAAGCGTGGGATAAGAATCTTCGGGCCTCGGAGGCTGCTCTAGTAGTCGATGCTCCCTCGACTGTTGCTGATATGATGGTTGGCTGATGGGTATCAGTATGGATTTCCCCAACAGCGGATGTTAGAGGTGAGTTCTCTTATCATTTTTCCTGGTATCAGTTTTTAGCAATTTTTAGAGTCAGGGTGTTCTAATCTTCTGATTCGCAGATGATGAGGAGTGAGCATTGCAATCACATGTTGTACCAGTTTTTTAAGGCCAAATCCCTTAAGTTGGAGGCTAAGCTTCGTCTTCGGGAAGAGGAGCTTACTGCGGCTGAGACTGTCATCGCTGATAGGGATAGGGAGATATGTGAGTTGAAGAGTCTCCTCAAGGCTAAGGAGCAAATAGGCAAGGAGGAGGAGAAGCTTCGTATGGATCTTGCTATGGTTCGTAGTGAATTGGAGGAGGCCAAGAAGAATTCTTCGGCTGTTACAGGTTTGATTATCTGTTCTCTTCCTTGCTGTTGTCCTTTACCGTAATTAGTGTTCTGTCTGAGTCTCCCTCCCCCACCCTATCTTCAGTGGGTGGAGTTCCTGAGTTAGTATGGCTTCGGAAAGAGCGGCAGCGTCAGAAATCTCGCATCGCAGAGTTGGTAGAGAAGATAAAGAGCGAGGCTGATAAGTGGAATGCTCGTGCCGATGAACATAATGCTCTGGCAGAGAAGTGGCGGGTCAGGCGAGTCCAAATGATTGATTTGCAGAACCAATATAACAATGATCGTCGTTTGTTTGATGGAACGTTGTTGTGGACGCGTGATAATCTTCGTGAATCCCGAGAACAGGTCTCATCATTGGAAGCTAAAATCAATCTCTTGGAAGAAGAATTGCGTCAAGCTCGTTCTTCTCAGACCTCTGATGTTAAAGATTACCTTCAGCGTCTTGCTAGGGAGAGAGATGACGCTAGGGCTGAGGCTGGTGCTCTCAGCAAAGCTTTAGCTGCGTCTAGGGCTGATGTGGTACGCCAAGCTGAGGCTGAGAGGAATCTTGAAGTAAATATGTACGGCTCAACAAGGGTCTGGAGGGTTTAAACAATGAGGTCAATCATCTTCGTCACTTGGATTCAATGAAACAGGTAGAATTAGATGCGAGTCAGTACGCCCTTTCAACCCTTCAAGCGGATTATAAGAAGTTGTCAGATGAGTATGATTTTCTTGGTGAAGCCCGTGATGCTGCTGTTTAACGAATATGAAATAGCTTCGGCGAGAGTCGAAGGTATATGCTTATATTATCGAGTGTGATTCTGCAATTTCCTGGACCTAACCATCTGCGTTTTTTTTTCCTTGCAGAGCTCCAGGGACAGCTTCGTACTGCAAATGAAGAGCTTGCGGAGGCTCAATCTCAATTAGTGCATCAGGAAAGTCAGATTAATTATCATAAAGGTTTAGCTACAGCAAGGGACGAGGCTGCCCAAGCCGCTTCGAAGGAAGTGAGTCGCCTTTCCTCGTTGTTGTCAAAGGCTGAGATGATGAATACTGTTATTGCGTACAAGGCTCGGTGTCAACTAGTGGAAGAGACCAACAAAATTCTGGATAGCATTGAGTATGATCTGAAGACCGAGCATGGCCTTATCAGGAGCTATCCGCGCCGTGAGAAACCCCCTCCCCTACATCTGGTTCTTCAGGCCCTTCCTCGGGTGGGAGCGTACCTTCAACGCAGAAGGGGAAGATTGCTAAACCTGCTGGTGGGGTTGAATCATCCGAGTAGATTTTTGTAGAGAGTTGATCTTTGTTGATTATGAGGCTTCGTGAGATTCCTTTTGTATTTTCTTGTTTCCGCGTACCATTGCCAAGCCTGTAATCAACTTTTAATGAATTGATAATTGTTATGGTTAATTTGGAATATAACCGACTGTAACCAGGGATAGTGAAGTGTTTGGGTGCGAACCCGAAGATGTGTGTCTCTTCGTGAACGTCTTGAGACCTGTCACCCCGCTGGCTAATCCTGGGCAGAGGATTCCCAGACGGTGGGGGTCGGGGCAGCGTTCTAGGATATGAGTTGTTTGGAATGTACGTTCATTCCGTCGACCCGCTGCCATAAGTGTAAGTGAAGTGTTTGAGTGCGAACCCGAAGATATGTGTATCTTCGTGAACGTCTTGAGACCTGTCACCCCGCTGGCTAATCCTGGGCCAGAGGATTCCCAGACGGTGGGGGTCGGGGCAGCGTTCTAGGATATGAGTTGTTTGGAATGTACGTTCATTCCGTCAACCCGCTGCCATAAGATTGGTTGGGTATCTCTTTCTGCTGGATGCCTTCCCCATGGTCCTACACTTATAGACGCTGATAGGGGAGTCCCGAGAGATTGTAGGTGACTACTTTCCCCAAGTAAAATAGAACAATTAACATCAGTTTTCGTGGTTCGACAGCAAGTGTCTACGTCCACGGGTGAAAGAGGGTTAAAGTGTCTATTCAGTTGAGTTACATTTAGAAGAATTCCATTGATGGAACCTCTGAGGTAGTAAATAGTAAAAAACAGGAGGATGAAGTATTGACGCGGAGGCTGTATTTACAGGTGTAGGGTTCTCGTGAGGTGTTATATTTACACGCAGTCGTCTTGTTATATGTTGCTCCATGTATTTATTTTTTGCCAAAAGTTTGCTTGATTGATAGGTTGAGGTTTGATTCCTCTCTCAGAGATAGAAACATGTCGATCGCAAGCGTCGTTTTCTTCTTCTGGTGCTCTTCACGTAGATGCAGGTCTGCGTTGCCCTCTACGGGTAATATGGCTTGAGATATTTTGCATTCCATGGGTGTTTGAGGATCTCCCCTTTTAGGTTGCGCAGATAATAAGACCCATTTCCTGCAACATCATGTATGACGAAGGGTCCCCCCCCATGTTGGTGCTAATTTTCCCCACTTCTTTTCTCGTTGGTATTGGGGAATGGTCCTCAGCACATACTGCCCTTCTACGAAATTTCTAACCTTCCTCTTATTATACTCCCTTGCTAGTTTCCTTTGATAGTTTTCCATTTTTTGTAGTGCTGCCTCCCTCCTCTCTTCTAGATCATCCAACCTTTCCAACATCATGTCCGCTGTGAGGTTCTTTTCCCATGCTTCAGTCTTCGTAGTTGGCATGATTATTTCTGTTGGGATAATAGCTTCGGCTCCATAGGTGAGTAAGAATGGGGATTCTCCCGTGGCTGATCTTCGAGTTGTCCTATAAGCCCACAAAACGTTGTGTAGTTGCTCACACCAACGCTTCTTGTATTCGTCCAACTGCTTTTTGAGGATGAGTGCGAGGGTTTTGTTTGTGGCTTCTGCCTGACCATTGCTTTGAGGGTAAATTGGTGTTGACTTGTTCTTTCGAATTTTGAAAGTATCGAAGAGTAAGTCGATGTTTTTTCCCTGGAATTGCTTGCCATTGTCAGATACAATCTCAGCTGGTATGCCAAACCTGCAAATGATGTTTTGAAAAATGAATGTGAAGACATCTGCGTCTCGAATCCTTGCCAGGGCTTTAGCCTCTACCCATTTGCTGAAATAGTCCGTGGCCACTATCAAGAATCTTCTCTTCCTGATCCTTCGATTAGGGGACCCACGATGTCTATGCCCCATTTTGAGAATGGCCAAGGGTGTCTACTGGGTTTAACATTGTTGCGGTGTGTGGATTTTTTTGGCGAAACGCTGGCATTCTTCGCATCTTCGTGACATTCTTGCAGCGTCTCGTATCATTGTTGGCCAGTAATATCCTTGAGTTTTCGCCTTATCTGCTAGGGATCTCATTCCGCTGTGATTGCCTGCGTCGCCGCGGTGTATGTCTTTCAAAATCAAATGTCCTTCGGATCTGGATAGGCAACGTAATAATGGTCCGAGAAAAGATTTTTTGTACAAAATTTCTTTTCTCAGATCATATCTTCCTGCCTTTGACTGTATTTTTCTGGCTTGCTTTAGGTCTGAGGGTAGAATTCTTTCTTTTAGGAAAAGATGAATCTCAGATCTCCAATCTTCTTCTTTGCTGAAGTCTTCATCTTGATCTGCCTTAGCCATGATGTCGTCTTCTTGGAAATCATCCGCGATGAATTCTCCCACGTCATCATCTGCATATCTTCTTCTGCGTGGTTCCTCTGCTGTGCAGCGCAGAGTTCTTGAATATCAATTGAAGGCTCGTAAATCCTGGTTACTTTGATTGCTTTGACGTCCTCGTTTCTGAGCATCGATGATATGTAGGCCAGGGCATCCGCGTGCCTGAGTTCCTTCCTTGCCAGGTGTCGGAATTTGATGTTTGGGATTTGTGATGCCAGTGTTTGCACCAATTCCATGTATGCTGACAATGTTCTGTCATAAACATTATATTGCAACCCTATTTGTCGGATGACTAGCTGTGAATCGCTTGTCAGACGCACGTCAGTTATGCCCATTTCTATTATCAACTGAAGGGCATGCACCACTGCTTCATATTCAACTATGTTGTTGGTATGCCCCTTGAATTCTAACCTGAAAGCATGTATGATCCTGTCTCCTGTTGGGGTGGTGATTACGATGCCTATCCCCGCCCCTTCTTTATTTTTCGACCCATCTACGAAGACTTCCCATTGCCTAGGATTTTTTGGTTCCAAGATGTCTATAGGGTCTTTACCTTCGTCCATCTGGTAGTCCTGCTGCCTTTCGTCCTTCGATGATGACTTCTTCGCAGTTATCCAATGGTAAGTCTGCTAGGAAATCTGCTAATACTTGTGACTTCTGAGAGTGTTGTAGTTCATGGATGATATTGAATGATCTAGGTGAGTATTCCATTTTGCAATTCTGCCTACTTTTCCTGCGTTTTTAAGGACTGCTTCTAGCGGAGCTTTGCATGGGACGCGGACGTAGTGAGTCAAAAAGTAAGTTCTGAGTTTCAGGGTTGCCCATACTAACGCCAAGATGATGCTCGATCTTCGTGTAGTTTCTTTCTGCTTCGTTCAGAGTCTTGCTGATGTAATAGATGGGCTGCTCTATCTTCGTGTTGGTTTTAACCAATACTGCGCTGACTGCATCTTCTGTTGCTGCTATGTATAGTGCCAACACTTCATCAGGGTCTGGTTTTTGTAATATAGGGATCTCAGCCAGGTATTCTTTGATATTTCGAAAAGCTTCCTCGCACTCTGCCGTCCATTCGAATTTGCTTCCTTTTTTGAGAATGTTAAAAAAGTGCTTACATCTGTCCGAGGACCTGGATATGAACCTCCCCAGCGCAGCCAGCGAACCATTGAGTTTCTGAACCTCTTTTAAACTCTTTGGGGATGGCATTCTTACGATGGCTTCAATTTTAGCGGGATCGACTTCAATGCCCCTCTTCGTCACCAAATATCCGAGGAACTTTCCGGAAGTGACACCAAAAGTGCACTTCTCTGGGTTTACCTTCATGTTGTGCACTGTCATTGCTTGGAAAATATCTTTTAGGTCTTGGTGATGATCTTTGCGCAGCTTGCTTTTAACGAGCATATCATCCACATATACTTCCAGCGTACTTCCAATCCATGGTTTGAAAATTGCATCCACCATTCTTTGGTAGGTTTCCCCTGCGTTTCGCAATCCAAAGGGCATTCTTACGTAGCAATAGAGGTCGTGTGGTGTATAGAATGTTGTATGTTGTTGATCTTCTCTGCTAGGAATAATTGATTGTATCCAGAGTATCCATCCATGAATGACATTTCTTCGTATCCTTCAACTGCCTCAACAAGTTGGTCAATGCTTGGCAGTGGATAGCTATCTTTAGGGCAAGCCTTATTGAGGTTGGTGAAGTCGATGCATATCCTTACTCCGCCATTTTTCTTCGGTACGATGACCATGTTAGAGATCCATGTTGGGTACTTAACTTCTTTGATGAATCCTGCGTCCAGTAGTTTGCGGAGTTCCACTTCAACTGCTCGATGGTATTCTGGAGCTACTTTGCGCACCTTCTGCCTAAAAGGGGGGGTACCTGGTTTTATTCGAAGTTCGTGATGAACTAACTTTGGGTCAATTCCCGGCATGTCCCCTAATTTCCAAGCAAAGATGTCCGCGTATTCCTTTAGAAGTTTGATTAGGCGGCTTCTCTTTCTTCATCCATCAAGGTGCCTATTCTGATAATCTTCGGATTTCCCTCAGTACCTATGTTGATTTCTTTAGCTGCTTCGACAGGCGTAAACGTGGGTTTTGGTTCCCCCAAGAGAGGAACATTCTTTGATTGCTATTTGGTGTGCTCTCCGTTTTCTTTTGTCGCGGAGGTGATGGCTTCTGCGCTGCCAGTGGTGCTCACGTTCAGAAGGTTTTTTCCGGAGATTTATTTCAGATATGTATCTATGGTTATTTCCTTATTTTTGGCTCTTCGGGACTGGTGGTTTTCTTCCCGCTCGTTATTGATCTGATTCTGTGAGGTCTGACATTCCCGCGCAGTTACTTGGTCTCCTTTAATTTCCATGACTCCCTGGGGTGTTGGGAATCTGAGATATTGATGGTAAGTTGTCGCTACTCCTTTGAGATTGTAAACCCATCTTATTCCGATGATAGCGTTGTAAGGTGAAGGTGCATCTACGACGCTGAATCGAGTGTCCACTTTCATGGGACCTGCGTCTACTTGTAAGACAATGTCCCCTAGGGGCTTTGTAGCTGCGCCGTTGAATCCGTATATGGTGTAGTAAGATGACAGCAGTTGCTCGTTGTTGAGTTCCATACGTTTGAACGTGTCATAGAACAGGACGTTGACTGAGCTTCCTCCATCGATGAGAATTTTCTTGACATTGCACCCTGCTATTGGGAGTAGAGCTGGCAAACGGGCGAGCCGGGACTCGCCCGTTACGGGTTCCACGGGTTCGGGTTAATACGGGTTGAAACCCGCGGGTTGAATTTCTCCACGGGTTATCATTTCTTCAACCCGTGCCCGTAACGGGTTCAACCCACGGGTTCACGGGTTAGCCCGTCCGTTTTATACCTTAAGAACATATCCTAAATGAGATCAAATTTTGGAGCCATTATTTAGCTAAAAACAAACACTACATTGTTCTACTAGTAATAATTAATGTCGACTACAAATCGGTCCTCACATGGGTGCCAAGCTCAGATGGTACAACTCTAATGGGGACCGTGAAAGTTTCTGCATCAGATGATTTTCACTGGATTGGTATTAGGGGCCTGCCATTTCACCATTGGAATTTTATTGATATCCAATTATCCATGAATCATCGATTAATTTTCTCAAAGTTAACAGTTATAAGATTAAAGTCCTCTGTCATATTAGTAAAATCCCTGCAGCTGCTAATTTTTTGGGCTCGTGGCTATCTATTGAAAATTATCTGGTTTGCTTATCAAATGATCATCAGGATCATCGTCATCAACCACATCGTAGGCTTCGTTCAGCTATCGTTATTGTTGAGAATAATGCATTTCAGAAAGGTAACTTGAAGGTTTCTTCCTCAGTCACGCCGGTGTCGCCTCAACTGACTATTCCAAATTTGAAATTAAAATCTTCCTCACTGGCATTTAATGATTATGTTGTGATGTCACCACAACAGTTAATTGCTACGTCTGGTCCTGAAGATAATCAACCTAATGGGTCAGATCATTATTTGTTACCCATTAGAAAATGAAGCTGAAACCCCAAGATTGTGGATGCTAACATGTGTCCCTTAACCAATTACTTAGAACCCAAGACCTTTGGTTTCTTCCAAGTAAATTGTTCTTTTCTTTTTGTTTAGTTTGTGGTTAGATTGAGCAATTAGAATGATTAGAGGAGGATTAGCAATAGGAGTTGATTGAAATATTAGAATGGCAGCATACACCATCTTTTTCGCTTGGCGTGACCTTCCTCGGTATAAGGTTTTGCACAAACCCGTTGCGGGTTCCCGCGGGTTCACGGGCCGGGACGGGTTAACCCGTTTACTCACAAGCCGACATTTCTCCAACCCGAACCCGGCTTGTTTTGAAACCAGCCGAGCCGGGTTCGGGTTTTCACGGGCCGGGCACGGGTTAACCCGCGGGTTTTGGCTTGTTTGCCAGCTCTAATTGGGAGTCTGAGGACTAGAGGATCATTATGATCTTCCATGTCTTCTTCCACATCGTCTGCGTCGAAGGTCATGGGCGCGTCCATCCATTGTTCGTGCTCGTTTACCTCTTTCCCATCGATCTTATAAAGCTCACAAAAATCTTCGAATTTTTTTCTTAATCTCTTCCCAATCTGGGCGGTTAGGGATGGTCCTTGAATCTCTGAACATGAAATTGTGTTGAGGGTGTGGTTGCCTTCTGGTAATTGAACATGCTTGCCTCTCTTGGTTCTATCTTCGTTATCAATCTTCCATATATATTGCTTCAGGTCTCCTGCGTCGATTAGTTTTTGAATCATTATCTTGAGATTTTTGCACTTTTCTGTTTGATGACCGTTGAAACAATGGTATTCACAGTATTCCTTGGATTTTTCTGATCTAGGAGGATGCTTTCTCTTGGACCATGGCCAATCGAAGTTCTCCCTCCCTTTGATCTCTCTCAGGATGCGCGAATAACTGGTATTCAGCTTGGTATAGACTTGATCTTCAAATTTTCAATCATCTCTTCGTCTATCATCCCTTCGTTCTTTCCTTTCTGCGTTGGGATGCTCTTCTGTGATTCCTCTTTTGGAACCGCTGGCTTGATCCACGGAATTTGTGTGTGGAGTATGAGCTCTGGGATTTTCACGCTGAATTTCTTCTAACCTTGCATGTTTTTCTATGATTATCCGGAGATCTCCTTCGGTGGTAGGGATGGTCACGTGGATCTCCACAAACAAAGGACTCATCCTGTCCATCCCCCATTTGTAGCAGTTGATACTAACCACATGATATACGTTGCCAATAGCTTGGAAAATCTTGTGCCATCTATCAGTATATTCTCTGATGGTCTCTTTGTAATTCATCTCCAGTGAGAATAGCTTTTACATGCCGGTATTGACAACCTTGTTGTACATGTATGTTGCTATAAATTTTTCTGTGAGTTGGTCGTAGGAATCGATGGAGTTTGACGGCAGGTTATCGAACCATGATAACGCGGACCTTTTTAGACTTGATGGGAAGTATCTGCACAGTATGGAGTCTTCATTATCCCAACGGGACATCATTTGATTGTAATATCGAAGATGAGCCGCAGGATCAGCTGACCCGTCATAGCAATCAAAAGCAGGAACCAAACATTTCTGTGGTATGGAAGCCCTAGCCAAGTATGGTGTCAGCGGGGTAGTGTTTGCTTCCTTCATCACTTGCTCTAGTCTTCCGCCTCCCTGCCTAGTTTTTAGCTCCTTGATTTCTGCCATCATTTCAGCACGCAGATTTTCCATTGCGATCTGGTGCTCTTCACGAATGGTGGATTTTTGTCTTAGGAGGGTGGTACCGTCGTAGTAGTCCGAGCTCTCGGGATTGTACTCAGGGTCTGATCTTTGGCTGCTCCTTGCTCCTCTTCGGTTCAATGGAATCGGGTTGTTTGCGATCCATTCTTCTATCTTGATTGCGTGCTACAGCCTTAGAGTTAGCTTCGTCGCGTTGGTTTTATACCTCTGCGTTGTGAATGATTCTTTCCTTGAGTGTTTGGTTCTCTTGTGCTAATATTGCCACAGCATCTGCGTATGCCTTCTGGTTCTTCCTTAATTCTGCTAGCTCGGCCATCATCTGAGCGGAATGATTTGACCATTGATTTGGTGTTCCTGCCCGCAATCGCTCATCGGCGGCTATGGTCTGTTCCTCATCCAAGATCTGTATTACTGGCTCTGGTGGATCTAACCGTGCACCCCGGGACCCCGACGGTTGTTGTGAGGGTTGACCTGCTATTAGAAGCGGTTGCTTGGTCGGGAAAGGTATGTTCTGTTCGTTGGTTAAGGGCATCCCATAGAGGGGTTGTTTTATTCCTGACTCTGCTACGACTTCCCGATGTTCCTGTAGTTGAGCATTGGTTATTCTGGGAGCTCCAACCCTTGATCCGCCAGCTCTTGAAGCTCCTGCTTTGGCTGCCGCGGCATTTACTGCGTTTGCTGCGATGATGTTGGCATTGATGGGGGTCGTGCTTTCCGCATTATCCTGCGCCCTATCTGCTGCCTTCAGCTTTTCACCTCTCTGCTTACTCCTAGTTACCACTGGGGTCGTCCTTGGCATCTCTTTTGACGAAGATTTTTCCTTCCCGATATCTTTGTTTTTCTCCATCTTTTAATATTTCCCTGAAAAAGAGAGAAAAAATCACGAAGACAATGGGTCCCACGTGATATCTATTAGCGTTTTGAGTTCTCAAATGTGTAAAATCTTGAATATACGAAAGGCATCCATCTACGTAGACGACCGCAGATCCGTTCGAAGTTTTGATTTTCAAGGACGTGAAAACTTAGAAAATGCATGAAAAATCAGATCTACTTAAATGAGCGCGGATCTGCTTATAATTTTAGTTTTCAAAGGTGTGAAAACTTAGAAAATGCATGAAGAATCAGATCTACTTAAATGAGCGCGGATCTGCTTATAATTTTAGTTTTCAAAGGTGTGAAAACTTAAAAAATGCATGAAGAATCAGATCTACTTAGATAAACGCGGATCTGCTCATAATTTTGGTTTTTGAAATCATGAACGGAAAAAACCGTAGTGTTCCATACATCGTTACTTTCAGAAAATGAAGCCTGAAACAAGTCACAGGAGAAGATAAATCTTTTACCGGGATGAATATCCCTGTTTCTAGCGCCAGATTGTGAACACGCAGATCAAAGTCATCTGAGTATTCACAAACAATGCGCGCAGACTCATGACAATACAATAAATAGGCTGCGCCTGAAGGGAACGGATTGGTTATGTCGAATCCTTGACTCATAGTTCTAATACTCTTCCTCGTCTCATCAATTACAATCATTGTCCTTAGCTCATACAATAAGATAAATAATGGACGAAGTATAAAATGTACGGACATGATATGCTATAAGTAACGAATTGAATATATAAAGTATGGATGTATGAATATAGACGAAACGATTAACTTATATGATTCTCACTCAGATCCTTGTCTCCGAGATTGGGTTTTTCGTTATACGGTGGGGATTACCGAAATAGTCGAATGACTTTGAGACTAATATAAGCCTGCGTAGCAGGAGGAACCTCACTTACACTTTCTCTATTTCTCTGTCTCTCTCCTCTCAATGTCCCCCCCCCCCCCTTCTCACCCCTCTTCACTTGGGAGAGAGGGGTATTTATAGGGTGGTTCCATGGGGTTCACTTCTGAAGCCCGTTATAACCTTATCCTCTTGTGTCTTGTGCCGCTTACGCAGAGGTCTTCGTGTTCTTGGTCTTCTCTGCGTGTTCCGTTTGAATATTAAGTGCTATCTGCGCTTCCTCCACAGGCTGACTGACACGTATGTTGTTTGAGGGTATTTAATGCGGGTAGTTGAGATGTCTGTCCGCAGTAGACAGTTGTCCTCTGCCCCTGTCTTGTCTGCGTCAGTCTGACTATCCCCAGCCGTAGATCTTAGATCTTTCTGGGGATAGGATAAAGTGAATCTCGGGTTATCCTTCAGTGGTTCGCAGTGTTCTAGTGTTTCTGTCTTCCTCGATCCCCTACCGTTGGATCTGGTGGGTGGCGACGCTATCTTGATAAGGCGCGTCTCTTGGCTGTCCACGTATGATATCATATCTTGATGTTCTCAGCCGCATGCCCTCCACGTGTGTCTTTGTGGACACGTGGCGGAAGATGAAATATGTACCTACAATGACCAAGTCCGATGAGCCTCCAACTCATATGGACCCGCGAATATCCAGTACATCTACCGATGAGACCTCAATTTAGGAAAGAATGTGAAAGATAATATATTTACAACTGAACCTTTGAAGGGAAAAGAAATCTGCAGTGATACTTGTGAGGAAAACTATTTCGATAAAGACTCCACTATTCGACATGCAGCCACAACCAGCTAGTGTCATTAAAGTAAACATGGGAAGGAGGATTCAAGACCGTAGCTCTTGATGATCCAGCTATAAAATAATCATTCGGAAGACTTCCATCAGTTCTCTCTTTCAAAGTATATTCTCTTGAAAAGGCCAGCTTGTCAGGCCACCCACGTTTATTAGAGTTAGACGTGATATTCGAAGAAAGTTGTAACGCGATAACTTACGGATCCTATGATCAAGACACCATGTTACGGAGTCGGAATATACCTTGCAGACTTTTCAAGAACTCCCTCGTCAATAACCTCAATGCAAATCAGTTGTTTTGTTAGCCTTGAAGCGCATCCCTTACATTGTTAAACCTAGAACGCATTCACTATTGTACTAGTTCTGTAGCACGTCTACTATTCTCAAGTTCGACTGATCACCTATTAGAAGAAAGATGGGTCTCAACAGATAATTTACTGCAAAGTCCATATGGGTCCTTGTCAAAATATCCAGCTGAGGCATAACAAGTTAACAACAGCTGCGTCTTGACTACGCGACCGAAAACTCGACATGCCTCTTTAAGATTTCTCCTACCCGTAGAGTATCAATTTCCCTCCTTGAAGACTCAATCTCGAGCACTATATAGGTCCTACTTATTTTTAATGAATAAGAACCCCTAGACATACATCAAGCTGGGAACTAGCGAAGAACCATAAGTCAGACATCTTCTTGTCCAACATAAGGAGACCCACATATCCAATCCTCATATAGCAAACTTGGAAACCATCAATACAGATTCTCTATAGAATGTGAAGAATCAAAAATATTTCAAGTTAATCATTTTTATGACTTGAAACAACCAAGTGCATTCAACACGATTATTTGCGACATGCTTCTGTCTTCGCATCCAAATCACAACGTACAAAAGGATACCGCCTGGGGACTAGAAGACCAATGATGGTAAGAGGCACCCATATGTGACCCTAGAGATCAAAGTCTTATCTCTCTCCAATGTCGTCGAATTCGTTAACGCCAAAATCTTCTATGTGTTTAGCAACCGCAACTACATCCGGATGCGAACTAAAGATATGAAAATACAAATCATAATTGTTTCTTCACTAAAAGATATTTTACATTTTTGTATCTAAAGATGAATACACCAAGGACTGTACCAATTGGAAGAAAAAAAAAATATTCAAGGTCTCCCTATAATCTAGAAAAACGCATGATACAAACTAAGGTTTGTGTTGGGTCAAGAAGAGTATGTAACTTCTCCTCTACTCAGACGTGCCTCACACATCTTCATGTTAACTTGACGAACTGGGACTAATGGATAGAGAATTAGACAATGCACTCTTAGTAAAAAAATATTTTTCATGTTGTCGCATTAAAAGGGCTCAACAACCCAAGACGCAATATAAGAGATTTGGTCGATACACTGAAATATGTTGCTGCTGAAATTATATGGATATCTACTGAGTTCGGATCTGCACGCTTCTTACCGACCAAATAGGTTTGAAATCCGGATTTTTCTGTAATAAATGAAATGGGGGTCTTTTCTCTTCGAGAGTTGGGATCAACCGCTAAAATCAGACGCCAAACGAATATCTACAACCTCCGGAATGAGTGTCGCGTCAGACATAATTTCCTATTACAAACTTAACTAAGGGTTTTCACCTACTCACATATGTTGCAGAACAAGCTAGGGTTTCCTCATTCCTCGGGCTTCAACTTTCTTCCTTGAAGCTCTACAGTATATGAATCGTTGCTTGTTGGGGACTGCGTCATATTCATCCATCTTGTAGCTCATGTCTACTGGGAGGGATGGTCGTCTCTACATCAACATATGACTTTGCAAAAAAGATAAGGACTTAGACGAAGTATACTAAAAAAAAGTGAGGAAACAAGGTGTATATATAGGGTTTGTGATTATGGTTTGCTTATATTCTATTTCAGGCTGCATGAGCAAAATACAAGGATACCCAATTCTCGTCTCACCGTTGAGAAACTGAACTCACCCTTTAAGGAGTTCATGTGGATTCATTCAAGCTTATCTCTTTTTAAATCAACAAAATGGTGAAAAACATACAATTAAGACCTGGGATGAATCTACCTCCAAAGAAGGCTAAGCCATGGAACGACCCTTCCTGAATCAAAGAGAGGTAATGAGTTCATAACAAGCCAAGAATCGCTTCCTAAAAGTCCAAACGTATCAAGAATTCAAATGAAACAAGGACTCTTTTCAAAAACAGACAGTCACACATTCCAGGGCGAACCTGACAACTAGCAATAATATGTAAGGAATTCAAGGGTACTCTATGAAGCAAATATGTTTTCATATGTCTCTACTATAACATATCAAAAGGGTGCCTCACACGGACAAGTGATCTACGAGATACGGCCTCAGCATCGAAGTAAGTGTTATCTGAAAAACTCATGAAGTTTTATACGGATGTATGAATTCAGAAGTATACGCGGGTTTGACTGAATTAACGAAGTCAGAATTGAGTCATTCTTTTTTGCGTCAAATTCCATTCTGTGCTATTCAACACAATTAAAGGGAAGGAAACCAAGCAGCATACGGGCTTGCAAACTAAGCAGCAGACGGTAGCCAAACCAGAAACTACTCAACAACAATATGGGACCAAGCGAACCCAGTTTTATTAACCGAATTCTATTAAGCGACCTAGGGGAGTCACCTTCCCACATGTAATAACAATTTAATTGGTTTTTTATAATATATGCATGCTTCAAAACAAAAACAAAAAAAAGCTTATCCTCTTATCTTCAAAGTTGGGTCGGGGACTCAAGTCGAAATTTGTATGAAGAATCTACAGTCATTCTCCGTAAGTGTCTTAATTTTGAAGTTTTTTGACGAACACCTTAACAAATAAAATTATCGCTAGACAAGACTACTTCTACTTATTAAAGCAACCGAAGAAGTATGGATTGGTAAAAGGGGAATAAAGATCAAGACTTACCAAAAAAAATTGCAGTGTGGAGTTGGTGAACTATGGTGAAGATTGGATTTATGACTGTAAATCTGATTATCTCCGAGATATCATTCTGAATAGATGAAGTCATTCATTTACAGTTATAGATACACATTAAGTTCTCGTAATCTTTGGAAGTTGTGAAGAGACAGCGACATGATGATCATGGAGTTGTGGTGAAGTCGGTGTCTTCCATGTCAGGAAGATTGTATGACCACTACTCCCTTCATCCTCTCAAGGGCTCTTAACCGTCCAACTACTTATTATTTTATCGTCATGGATGTGTTTCAACACCACACGTTTTTGTAAAACAACAGACCGATACCCCTATGAAATAACTTCTTTTTCTTTTTTCATTACTTTAATTAATTATAGCTTAGGAATAATCTTTTTTCTCGTTGGACCTGAAAACTTGGGCATGAGCCTAAATTCCCCTTAAAATCTCCCATCAGTGATGGAAATCAGGACAAGACATGTATACTCGGCCGTCACCGTCCCGATCCATGTCCATAAACCTTAGTTGGAGTTGGACTAGAGATTTTGGGTTTAGGTACTCCCCGGAACAAACTATGCAGTGTAATAAACTTATTCATGATGGTTGCTAAACAGCTAGACGAGAGAAAAATATTGGTGGAAGTGGGTACGGTAGTGACAATTTTAAACCGTTATAATCAGAAAAAGCTAAATCAGACGTAAACATTGAAAGAGAAACAAGATTTGGGTAAAATCAAGAGAGAGACATTTGAACGGTATAGCATGGGAGGGGAGATAGGATTGGCAATTTTGTGTAAGCAAAGTGTGAAACCGAATTGGCAAAAACAAACCCATGTTCTCTCTATACCAGATCATACAAAGAGTTAACCATCTTCCTAGACATTAACATAAGGCTGGAAAGAGATCTTGATGACAGAAAATTGAGAAAAAGATATGAAAGAGGCCCTCTTTGACACTGACAGCGGATCTAATCCAGCTCAACCACACATCCATCTACTACTATTACCGGCTCCTCTCAACGGCTATAGTTGGAGAGTACCAAAACGAACCCTAAAAAATGTTTCTCTAATTGCAGTTTGGGCCCACTGCATGTGTATGTACATGATTTCCAAAAGGTCAATAATAGTATATGCTCAATGATTCTAAAACTATCATGCTTAGACAAAAGGATTAAATTTGTTTAACCCTCAGAGACAAAGAAAAACTTGATATGATCTACTCTCCTTTTTCTTTTGGATTTTTGTTTCAATAATATACTGCTATAGTTGTACTAGTAACCAAAAACCAAGTCGCCTAGTGGTAGACAAAATTATCAAAAGGAAAGAAGACATTATTATCATTAAAACCGTCATTAGCGGAGGAGATGAAGAGGGAGCTGCGCCAATTCCAGCTCCAAAGATCATCCCGAAGAATCCACTTGCTCCATTGTTCCCACCGCCACCGCCGCCACCATAATATCCGCCCCCACCATCACTAGGTCCACTATCCCCATTCTCTCTATTTACACACACAAGACAGATTTATAGATTAATAATAAATTAAAGTATCCAGCGTTTTCAAAAGTAGAACTACACACTCTATCCATACGCATAGCTATGATTGTCTATTGTCAAAAGTAAAATGATCATCAGAAACTTTTATAATTAGCATCTTAAAATAACTAAAGATCTTAAACTCCTAGGAGGTGAAGCTATCCAGCTTTATGCAATTGCGCTCCAAAACTCCACTCAGAGTGTGCTAAGTTCTCCTTTTATACAGTGCCATAATCTTGTGACACAATTACAGGAAAATGATTCCTATCACCAAGATGGTTACACTTTACACTATCCAAGTGAGATCATAAACATGCAGAGAAGTGAAAGTAGTGGGTCTCACTGTGGTGGCTATATTTTCCCGGTCATTTTTCAGGTAACCTATCATTTCAAACAAAACAGTAAAAAGTCCTATACAGCTCTGACTATTCAGACCTGTATATATCCAGTGGTTGTAGGACAATGATGTGGATTTAAGAGCTGTCCCCACCATTCTATTTGCTGGAACGCAGCTTGCAAGAGAATAAAGCAACTCACATTCCCATACCCAAAAAAAAAACTTCTTCTTTTCCCATAACACCCCCACCACCATCCAAACAAGAAACTACAGCCTCAACCGCGTATGGGGTTTGCCAACAAAATATCTACTGTATATTTTAATGGGGATGAAATTATAAATCGAGGGAGTTTTGTTGGAACTTGGAAGTGTAATCGAGGACTGAGGTTATCCAGATTCCAGATTACAGTTTTGAACAGACATAAACATTATAGGGTGTGAGCCCCATTGGAAACTATAAAGACCAGGTCAAATCCTAGTGGGGACAGATTCTCAAGACAAAGCAGGCACCGTTTTGCTTCCTCACAATAAAATAAGAGAAGTAATATCTAGCATAAATAAACTACTGATAATGTTTTCTTTATAATCGTCCATCCAAACATATTTTTTATGTATATCACCAACCGTTAGATTGCATTTCCGGCGCTGCACGTTGTAGTCTTTGTATTCTAAAATACTGAGTTCATTGCCACTACGCATGCAGTGTGTTTAGAATCTGAGAAGCAGATGAGGTAGTGGTTGAAACAGAAATGAAGATGATTAGAGAAGAATACCTGTTGCCACCAAGTACGCCTGCATTCATGGTTAATTGTTCTATGAGAGCAGATGATTTAGGTTCAACACTTGATGCTTTTGCATAACTGCGGCCAGCTCCACCTCCTGATGGTATAAAGAATGCCCCATTCACCATTATATCTCCTTCCGATCTCCAATCCCAGTCTGCCCATTCCCCTGTATCCACCCTCTTAGTCACCTAAGTTAACAATTTTTCAACGTGCAAATTTAGCCGACCTTATGGGCAGGGAAACAATAACAACTTGAATGATATGGAATGACATAACATAATAATGTAGTACCTCTTTTGCATTAGGATTAGCAGGAGCAATGTAACGATTCCCCTGACTATTGATTGTCGGATTGGCGCTACCGCCAATGGCATACATTTCCCATTGCGTAAAATCATTATTAACAACATGAATGTAACCACGTCTACATCGAGGCATTCGTTGAACTAAATCTTCACCGAAATGATTAAAAGCTATAGTTACTTGCATTCCTGAATCAGGCATATAATCATCTTGATGACCTAGTAACATAACTTCATTATGATGTGAGAAATAGTTGTTCGAAATTGTAATCCCAGTCGAGCCCATTATAGCATCAATCAAACCATCTTTGCAGTAAGACAATGAACAATGATCAATCCAAATTTTCCTAGCTCCAAATATAGATATACCATCCCCATCAGATTTAGTTCTTCGACCGTAATGATCCGGACTGGAACGTACATTACCAGGGGATGAAGGATAACAATGGTGAATATGAATGTTATGAATGATAATATTACTAACATACTGCAATGTAATACAACCAGCACCAACAATGTGTACATTTGCACCGCGGCCATCCAGTGTTTTGAAACTGTTGATTATAAGCTCATCTTTAAGTTTAATTTGCATAGGACCTGAGAAGATAATCCAGAGTGGTTCTGTCTGGATAACTCCATATCTTAGTGTACCTGGTTTAGGGTTAATAAGATCACTATCTGATGAATCTGTAACTATATAGATCTGACCTCCTTTTCCACCTAATGAATCTTTACCAAACCCTAGACCACAATCTGCTAATCTCTGCCTATTTGCTTGCCAGTTTGTATCACATCTCCAACAATCATCAATTGGGTTACCTGTCAAACATGATGAAGACGAGGACGAGGATGATGATGATGACTGACCCTTGTCATAAACCCCCAACATTTGCCTCCTATGAACTGACACATTAACTTTCCTGCAAAACATAGTGAAAACCCAGATTAGAAAACGTGAAACTGGGGGGAAAAATGAAAACCCAAGAAAATAATTCTTTTACCTTTGAAGTTCTTGAACAACTGATTCAGGGTAAGGATGTTGATGAGGAAGTGAAAGATTGAAGCGGGTAGAACCTAGAGTGTGGGTAAATAGAGTAAGGAGAAGTGAAGTACAGAGAATGTAGTTGCTAGTGATGAACAACATGGTGAAGGGGTTTTGAGTTAATGTGAGTTGTGAAGTTGTGATTTGTAGTAGTACTGGAAGTAGTAGTGTTCTACTTCACTCTATAAACCCCTGAGCTTAGCAGTATTCTTGGATGGGTGTAATTAATAAGAAGGTTAACATGTTGCATTTAACAAAGAAATAATAATAATGTGTTACTTTTTGGTTGGGGCTTTTGGTTATTCCAAGGAGAAGAAAGATAAAAGACTATGGATGTTTGATAATTATGGAGACAAACACAGAGATGAGAGTGGAGATTTGGAGAAGACGAAGAAGAAGAAGAGTTTTCTTTTTCTCTCTTTCTGTCTCTCTCTCTTCTCTGTTACTGAAACTAGCTAATTTAGCTGTAAATACGTCCTTAAATTTTGCTAGACAAAAGTAACAAGGTGAGTACAAAAGGTCAAGAAAAACAAGTAAAGAAAACAAGTGGGGGAATCCTAGAGCCTAATTTATGGCTCTTCCCAATCAATTCCTAAATCACTTTTCACTTTTACTTAGGCTTGGGAAAGAGCTTGGCCCTGGTGATAATTCTCTGTTTTCATCGTAGAAAGACAATGGTCAGCAGTAAGAGCAGGTTTCATGGTGGAACATTCCATCTCCATCTTCCGCGCCACCTCAATATTTGGAATTGTGGATGGAAGTGCAAGTGTAGTGGTGGAACCAATGTAGTCAATATCGGCGGTATCGGCCGATATATCGGGGATATTTCGGATATCGGCCCAGAACGATACGATAAGAAGGATATCGGGGATACGATATTCGCCCGATAATATCGGCCGTATCGTTCGAATATCTGCCGTTTCGGTCAAATATCGGCCGTATCGGTCAATACGAAATTTTCCTACATTTCCCGATATGAGACGATATTGGTCGTTTTCTATAAAGTTTAAGGGTAATTTTGGTGAAGAAAGTCTTCCAGGTGGTAGTAGAGGTGCATGTAGCTCTCGAAGCAAGTTACTAAAGTTACTCTTTTGTATTTTTGATAAAATTGATGTTATCTATTATATCTTATCCGAAAATGTGTGGAGAAAATGTTTAATATAAAATTATAGTCTCTAAATCTAGAACCGATATTATACCCATATTTCAACGATAATATCCCCGATATAAAATCGTACCAGTGTATCGGTCCCGGCCGGGATGAACCGATATCCGATATTAACTACATTGGGTGGAACAACAAAAATACTAATCTTCTAGTGCGTTATTCTGAATAGCGTTTTACGCTAATTTGATTAACGCTCATATGGATTCCACGGGACCTTCCACGAAACCATGAAACACTGCTTGGATTTTTCATGGAAAACACCAATTTGGAAGCCACTAGACTTGACATTCCATAATTTTTCCACACTTGGAATAAGATGGATTCCACCATAAGACTTGCTCTAAAACGGACAATCATAAGTCGTTCCGCATAAAACGGACAACCAAAAGTCGCTCCGCATAAAACGAGCGACCATTACCCGTTTCTATTGAAATGGATATTCGTTAACCTTTCTGGCTATCTTGATTAGTCAACCTCCATTGAAATGGACAACCATTGTTCGGTTCAAACTTACTTCAAAACCTAAAAAAGAATTTGGTTCAGTGTTATTTCCTCAAATGTGTTTCGTGGTGACCAAATGAAAACACCAAGTTCTTCCCAAATTTTCTCTCTTCCCGTTATTTCCTTCGGATTCCTTGATTTGGTTTGTTCTCTGGCCTTTCATTTGTTAGTTGCAAAAGGTTTTGAGGAGACTTAATAATCAAAGGTATTAATAAAACTTAAACTCTATTTTTTTTTCTTCTTAAATTGATAGGATTGTTATAAAGTGTTTCAATAAATAACATGAATTGAATGAATGTACTATAGTTAGTTCATGATTTGTGTGGATTTGAAGAGGAGAAAATTCTTATTTAATGATTTGTTGATGGACATGGTTAAATTTCATAGTGATAATTATAATATTTGTTAATAATCTTCTGTACAAGAACAGTGGTCTGCAAGTGTCCAAGTCTTGGTAATCAAGTATTTCCAAGATTAGGAAACCTGTAGGATTCTAGACTTTTGAAGCTTTTAGAACTTGGGCAGCAAGAATTATACTTGGCCTGCAAGTTTTGTCAAGTAAAAATAGGCTAGAAGTCTTTAGGAGAAAACACACAATTGAGAGTCTTTTCTTTTAGTTGTAGGTTTACACAATATTGAGAGTTTTACTCTTACAAGGGTTGTAAGACTAGAGAAAACATGAAGGGGCTAAAGAGTTCTTGTAATTGTTCTTCAGATCTTTTAATAAAGGTATCATCATTGTCACAGTGGACGTAGGTACGCCGAACCACTATAAATCTCTGTGTCTTGCTTTGTTTTCTTATTCTCTTGGTTTGGTTCATTGTTTGCTGGCTGTATTATTTTCTGTGTGTTTTCTTGTGTCTGATTTTGAGTAAATAAACAAGACAGATCCTACAAGTGGCATCAGAGCCAACTTATCTGGTTTTGTTTACTCAAAGAGGACGTTTTAATCGTGGTTAGAGATGACACGACCATCAGGAGCAGTACCATCAACAACAAAAACTCCAACAACAAAGTATGTGACCATTAAGATCGATGTGGACAAGTTTAACGGAAGGACAGATTTTGGACTTTGGCAAGTTCAGATAAAGGATGCACTGATTCAACAAAGTGTGCATAGAGCCTTGAAGGATGACAGGCCAGCGGATATGGCAGATGATGATGAATGGGAAGAATATGATTTGCAGGCTTGTGCTGCAATTCGTTCGTGTTTAGCCAAGGAGGTCATGTATAATGTTATGTCTGAAAAATATGAAAATCTTTGTGGACGAAATTGGAGGGTTTGTACATGACAAAGTTTCTCACAAGTAGATTGTTTCGAAAGAAACAAATGTATCGATTCTGATTCAAATAAGGTACGTCTGTTAACGAACACATTAATAACTTCAATAAGTTAATGACTGGATTGATGAATGTTGGAGAAACTGTTAAAGACGAAGACCAAGCTATGCTACTAATGTGTTCTTTTCCGGATACATATGATAGTTGATACAAAGTACATTGGCATCAAAGGATACTATCAAACGAGATGATGTAATTATTGTGTTTATTAAGTGATGAGTTCGGTGAGAAGGATGCAATGGAAAGTGATCAAGTTGTAGGGTTATATGTAAACAATGGGAAGAATGGGAAGAAACTTGGAAATAATAAATCCAAGTTTAAGGGAAAAACCAAAGGGAAGTCTAAATGTTATTGGTGTCACAAAGAAGGGCATTGGGAGAGAGATTGTCCAGAGCTTAAAGCTAAGGACAATCGTGAGTCAAGTTCACAAGCAGGGATAACTGAAGAAGGTTCTGAAATGGGAGAAGTGCTAACAGTTATATGTGGTGATCATAATGAAGTATGGATTTTTGATTCAGCTTGTTCATATCATATGAGTCCAAATAAGGACTAGTTTACTTCTTATGAATCTGTAGGAGGTGGTAGTGTACTACTTGGAAATAATTATGCTTGTGGTGTAGTTGGGATTGGAACAATTAAAATCAAAAATCATGAAGGTAAAGTATACGCTTTATCTGGGGTAAGGCATATTCCTGAGTTGAAGAAGAATTTGATATCACTCGGTACTTTAGAGTCCAAAGGTTACCGTATTGTAATGGAAGGTGGATTTACAAAGGTTTTAAGTTCAGATTCCGAATTGGTAATTAAAGCTAAGAGGGAAAGAAATTTATATTTCTTACAAGGTGGTACAGTAGTAGATGGAGTTTATGTTGGGGTCGAGAATAATGAAGATTTTAGTATTTCGAAACTTTGGCATATGCGGCTGGGGCATATAAGCGAGAAAATACTAGAGATTTTGTGCAAGCAAGGCCTGCTTGACAAGTTGAAGAAAGATAAACTATATTTCTGTGAGCATTGTGTTTATGGAAAACAACATAGGGTGAAGTTTGGTAAAGCAATCCATCGTACTAAGGGTATTGTGGATTATATATATACTGATGTATGGGGTCCTTCTAAGGAGGAAGGAGGTACTTTGTCTCTTTTATTGCCGACTTTTCAAGAAGAGTGTGGTTGTATGCTATGAATACGAAGGATGAAGTTTTCGAAAGATCTAAGATATGAAAGACTATGATAGAAACCCAGACAGACAAGAAGGTGAAGCGACTACGGTCTGATAATGGTCGGGAATACAAGAACGACCCACTAAAGGAGTATTGTCAAAGTGCAGGCATAGTTAGACATTGGACAGTGAGAAAGACACCTCAACAAAACGGGTAGCGGAGCGGATGAATTGTGCCCTTATGAAGAGAGCGCGGTGCATGTTATCCAACGCTGGACTGGATAAAGAATTTCGGGTTGAGGTGGTAAATATGGCGTGCTATCTCATTAATAGATCACCATCAGTTTCTATTGAGTTGAAGACACCTATGGAGGTATGGTCAAGTACACCTGCTAATTATGATTCCATTAGAGATTTTGGATGCCCGTCTTACTATCACATTAAAGAGAGTAAGTTAGATCCTAGAGCGAAGAAGGCCATATACATTGGAGTTGAAGATGGAGTCAAGGGTTACAAGTTGTGGTGCGAAGAAAGTCACAAGGCTGTTATTAGCAGGGATGTTATTTTTGATGAAAAATCTTTGTTACACCCTAGAAAAGAAACTATAACTCAGGTGGAGGTAGATAATGGTGAGTCTTGGGAGGAAAAATAAATTCTTCAAATTGATTCTACATCTCAAGAGGGTGCAGTTGAGGAGGAGGTTCAAGATGAAGAGCAACAACAAGAAGAAATCATATCTTTAGCAAACAATAGAGAACCACGCAACAAGAAGCCACCGGCATGGATGGATGGTTATGTAGCATTTGGTTTTATGGATTATGGTGATGAGCCATGCACTTTTCAAGAAGCGATGAAAGATTCTGATGTTGAAAAATGTCAAGCAGCTACGGAAGAAGAAATGAATTCTCTACACAAGAATGAAACTTGGGAACTAGTTTAGTTGCCTAAGGGAAGTAAAGCAATTGGTTTCAAGTGGGTATTTGCAAAGAAGGAAGCAATTCCTGGTACAAATAGCATGCGGTATAAGGCGCATTTGGTAGCTAAAGGTTATGCACAAAGGGAAGGTGTTGATTACAATGAAATATATGCTCCGGTTATAAGACACACTTCAATCCGTACCTTGTTAGCTATAATGGGATCCTATGACTTAGAGTTGGAGCAACTCGATGTCAAAACAACATTCTTACATGGTACTTTGGAAGAGGACATTTATATGTCACATCCCGAAGGATATGTTGTTGCAGGTAAAGAAGAATATGTATGCAAATTAAAAAAATCATTGTATGGGCTCAAGCAATCGCCTAGAAAATAGTATAAGAGATTTGATACATTTATGAAATAACAAGGGTTCAAACATAGTCTTTATGATAGTTGTGTATATACAAAGAAGTTACAAGATGGTTTTTGATCTTTCTACTCCTATACGTGGATGATATGCTCATTGCTGCGAAGAGTATGATGGATATTGAGAAGTTAAAATCTCAATTAAGTATGGAGTTTGAAATGAAAGATTTGGGAGCATCTAAGAAAATACTTAGAATGGAAATTCGAAGGGACGGAAAAAATGGCAGATTGTGTCTTGCACAAAAGCAATATCTAGAAAAGGTTCTAGAGAGGTTTGGAGTACAAGATTCAAAGCCTATGAGTCTACCTTTAGGTAGGCATTTGAAGTTGTCCGTGAATATGAAACCAAGTACTGAAGTTGATGAAGAGTATATGTTTCGTGTTCCATATGCGAGTGCAGTCGGTAGTTTAATGTATGCAATTGTCTGTACTCGACCAGACATTGAACATGCAGTTGGTGTTGTTAGTATATTTATGGAAAATCCAGGGAAAAAACATTGGCAATCTGTAAAGGGCATACTGAGATACCTGAAGGGAACAGTAAATGTTGGTTTAGTTTACCAACAGGTTGCTGGTGTAGAACCCCAAGTTTGTGGGTATGCAGATGGTGATTATGAAGGTGATGTAGATCATTTCAGATCAATAACGGGATATGTGTTTACATTGGCTAACAATCATATAATCTGGAGGTCTTGTTTACAATCAGTTGTAGCTCAATCGAGGCTGGACTGATAGCTATAAATGAAGCCATAAAGGAAGCAATTTGTTTTAAAGGATTGGTTAAGGATTTTGGAGTCAAACAAGAATGCATTGATGTGCATTGTGACAGTCAAAGTGCTATAGAATTATTGAAGCATGAAGATTTTCACGGAAGGGCAAAGCATATCAGTATTCGGTATCATTCTGCGCGAGAAAATATAAAAGGTGGAGAATTTTCAGTACCAAAAATTCACACGAAGGACAATCCTGCATACATGCCGACGAAGTTGGTACCATTGAGTAAGTTCTATCAATATTTGAACTTAATCAATACTTTATCAGTGTAGGCACCGTAAGGTGCAATATGGTGGAATAATGTAGGTGAAGTGAAGAACAAATAAGGTAAGCTAGAGATTATCAACAAAGGTGGAGATTTATAATATTTGTTAATAATCTTTTGTACAATAACGGTGGTCTGCAAATGTCCAAGTCTTGTAATCAAGTATTTCCAAGATTAGGAAACCTGTAGGATTCTAGACTTATGAAGCTTTTAGAACTTGGGCAGCAAGAATTATACTTGGTTGCAAGTTCTGTCAAGTATAAATAGGCTAGAAGTCTTTAGGAGTAAACTCACAGTTGAGAGTTTTTTCTTTTAGTCGTAGGTTTACACAATATTGAGAGTTTTACTCTTGCAAGGGTTGTGAGACTAGAGAAAACAGGAAGGGCTAAAGGGTTCTTGTAATTGTTCTTCAGATCTTTTAATACATGTATCATCATTATCACAGTGGACGTAGGTACGCCGAACCACTATAAATCTCCGTGTCTTGCTTTGTTTTCTTATTCTCTTGGTTTGGTTCATTGTTTGCTGGTTGTATTCTTTTATGTGTTTTTTATTGTGTCTGTTTTTGAGTAAATAGACGAGACAGATCCTACAATAATGATAGTTGCAATCTTTTAGTAATTTACAATTGTTAATGATGGTGCGTGTTTAATGCCTTGTTAAACCAGGTTTTGAGATAAGAACTTATTTGGCATTGTACAAAAATTTGTAAGTGTCATATATATTGTAATTGTAGATGTGACAAAATCTTATATATTTGTTCAGTAGCTTATATCATGGAAGTGCCCAAATTCCCTCAATTGTCTAAATTGGTAGAGACGGTCGTATATTCGGTAAAAAAAGCACCAAAAATGAAGACGATCATTAGTTGCGGAAAGATGAATGATTACTGCGAAATTGTTGCTCGAAGACGATCTGCATATCGAGTACTTGAAAATTGTGGATTTTCCTAAATTTTTTCATTCCAATTTAAGAATTCTGATATGCGATTAATAAGTGCTCTTATACCTAGGTGGTGGAATACCACTAAATTTTTTCATCTGAGCTTCGGAATATAGTTGATACCTTTAGACTTTATAATGTTGACGGGAATTCCAATATGCAAAGGTGATCCCATAAATTTTAATCAGAGGTTATCGAAAAGTGTTTGTCAAAGTTTTGACTCATTGTACTTCAGCGGTGTGATTACCAACTTACAACATCTAGTCGCGATTCCCCAAGATAAAACCTAAGCTCCCGAAGATAAAGCAGTTCAAGTACCTTAGGATAGTCATTCCTAGGTTGTATCTATTCTCTCACCTTGTATCTTATATAAAAAGTTGGAAAGGAATAGACAACTATGACAACTCAGAGGTATCGACGAGGATTTTTCTTATTGGGTTATTGGTCAAGTTTTCTTAAGAAACACTTCATCTAGCGTTTCAAAAGCTTGGTCGATTGTTTTGGGATATTTTGATAGTTTGAATAACTTTTCAGATATAATTAGAGATCTCTTTGCTATGGGAGGTTGTTATACTACTTGGACAAGGTTAGAAATGGGGTACATCAATATTAAAGCGATATGGATGATATTAGAGTATTGGTTTTATATTTATTGCCGCAATTCACAACCATTATTGAAGAAATGAATATTTAAGAGGGGGATTTGTACCCGACAATAAATATTTTTACAACAGAATATAAATAGGGTACGCCCAAACAGATGCTGAAAAATATTATGCAAACAAAGGTAAGCGACAAATTGATTTGAGGGTGTCACTTGGATCCGTAGTTTGGCAATCATGGTTGCTCGATGCACACTATGACGATGATGATGTTGTTATAACAGGACAGGTTAGAAAAAAAGAGAGTATATTTTCCAGGGAAGCCGAGAAGTAAGAGGCACCAATATTTCACGAACTTAGTATTGTTTATAAGCTACCAAGGTTGTTCATCAATATAAATAAAGGACTCCTTGCACATTATAAACTTAATCCCAGCACTTTTATGTCCCAGTTGCAGATTAGAGTCGTCCTTTAAAAACCAAGAAGAAACATAATTAGGTTACGAATTTGAAAGACTTCAGTAAGGGGTTCATGAAGCCCGATATGACAATCTTTTACCTGACAGTTCTTGTTATCCAGATTTTTTTTTTTATTATTCTTCTAAATTCTCGAAATTTGAGATCGGAAACTTAATTGATAGAAATCAAAAAATGAAATGACGAGGATACCACGTACACCAAAATCTTTTTAATATCAACCTACACAAGACACACCTTCTGTAATTTAATACAAACAAGCATTGTCAGGGAGATTACTTTAAACAGGATGTACAAACCAAGTGTTGATTAACGTACAAGTGTACTTTAAATATAAAGACAAAGCAATATAATGTGAAAGTAAAAGTAAATCACATAACACACAAGACTTTTTTAACGAAGAAAACTGCAAGGCATAAAAACCCGGGAACTTATTTAAGTTTTGAATAATCTCATAGTTAATCCACTGTACAAATACTACTACAACTTTGTATAGTTGAGACCAAGTAAACTAACTCCAAGTTACTTATTTCCTTCAGTATTCCTACGCCTACAACCAATCTGGTCTGATCATATCAATCTCAAGATAGAATCCACTATCTTAAGTCGCTTCACCTGTTGTGAAAACTTTATTAACTCGACTACTTTGGATCATAATCCAAAACAACAAATGACTAATCTGTTTTAGTAACCTCTCTATCAATCTCCCAGATCAACAAATTAAGAGATATAATTGAGTACAAATATTCTTCTGTATAATGAATATAACTCCTTTGTTTGGTTAGATCAAGATTACCGGAATAATCAGTTTTAGTTACAAACTATCAAAGTAGATTAAAGAGAGAAACATGCAAAAAGCTTAAAAAATCTATACGAGATAAACAAGCTTGTTGGATCCCAGTCAATCAAGTGTGCATGAAGTTATCACAAAGATCATAATACCAACAAAAAAAAATCGTCTTCAATTTTCAATCTTTAAAGCACATGCACAAACAACTTGACTCCACTAATGATTGATCACATACAAAACAGAGTATGTTAACAATTGATGATGAGAAGTCTTATCTTCATATCAAGAAGAAATAGAGAACATTTGAAATTGTTCCTTGAACTAGTTCGAGTGACCTTATATCAGAAGAGAAGGATCACAGAATAAACAAACTAGATCTATCAAGGTTCAACTTTACTACTAGTCAATCAAATCAATTATCGAAAACTAAAATAACAATACGATTCTAATTTCGCACCAATGGTAACACTAGTGATTCTTTAATCTCACGACGCATATTAGAGATTTTTACCTAATTAGGATACTCTCCTCTCGAATGAGTATTATAAGAATACTCCAGTGGACTTCCCATACAACCGGTTAGTTCAGTATGTCCAAGAGATAATTTTGTAAGAACTACAAGTTTTACTATTTTTAATGACCAGTGTAGTTAGGACAAAAAGGAATTACCAAATCCCAAAATAAAGATATGTAATATGTTTATTTTTGGTTTTTTAATATTCCAACTGTAATCCAACACATATACCAAAATATCTCTTAGATGACAACTAATATTAGCTAGCATATAACATATAATTACTAATGTAGCATCCAGAGATATGCTTATCCACTGGGATATTAATAGGGCATAAATTATGAATAACAAAAAGATATTTAGATTTTTTCGGTTCGGGATCACACCTTGATTATCAAGAAAAATTTGCCACATGTTTAAATACTATGTCAACATCATATGTACCTTCCATATTAACCAAACCTCATTTTTGATAGATATTCAAACCCTAAGATGACAACCAAATCCAAAATGTCTTATTTTGGTTAACCTAAGGATTAGTCCTGGTAAAGATCCTTGGGACTGGTCCTAATAGAGATCCTTGGTAAGGGATTCGTCCTACTAGAGATCCTTAGGATCTGTCCTAGTTAAGATCCTTATTTAAGGGAGCAATCCTAAAATATATCCTTTGATTCCTTTTATCTTGTTTATGGATAAAAATTGATTCTGTTAAAAATGGTGAAATGAGGTAGGTTGACGAGAAACGAGTCTAAACTCTAAACAAATGTACTGCACGGGAGTATTTTATATTTGAGAGATCAATCTATTCTGGCCTAAACCAAGAAATGACCGTTCCAGTCTTGCTTCGGTCAGAAAGGAAGGGGAAGGATTAGTCTTAGGGAGGGAAGTCGAGGAAGCGTTGGGATCAAAGTGGTATACTCTGTGAGGTGTGATGGTGTATGACTGTATATCGGAGATAGAACTTTCTTGCAGGCGATAAGTGGTGTGTTCTCTCTATTTCTAGATACTTGTGATGATCCTCCTTGTTAGATATACTGAAAATCTAATTATATCGAGTCATCACTGTATACCCTGATCTCATAGGAAGTGGAAGTCGTAAAGGAGTGAGAAGGTGGAAATCGTGGTGAAATGCTGAAACTGTGTCCCTGTTATTTAGGGAAGACTGTACGGTTGCTCATTCGCTACCCCTCCACTCTTGTTAACTGTCCACCTTTCCTGACACTTTCTAATTATATATGTGTTGCACACCACATAATGTAGATTGCCATACAAATACCCTGATGAACATCTCTCATGTATGACATTGTAGATGTCTAGAGTGTTTTTGGTAGAAAATATTAATATTATGTGAACTCGACCTGCATGACTAGGTTAAGTTGAAGGTGACCCGTATGACTAGGTTGACTAGTGACTCACCACACCTGACTGATGAGTATGAAAATTCGTAAGAGTATGTTATGTCCACCTGTGTTGGCATGCTTGGATGAACAGATGATGCCGAATGTGGTTGTTGAGTAAGTCAAGCACTGTTTTTCGTGATATCAACGAGAGGTGATGGGTGGTCATGAAAGAGTGAGAAAAATATATATGATGAGTATGGAAGTAGTCACACATATGTAGCAGGACATATGGTCTTGTAATCGCATTAATACACCTCTTGTATGAAATAGTGAATGAAAATTTATGTAAATGTACGAAGAAATTCGTGAAATTCCGTAGTCAGAAAATTCAGATGTGAGGCCCTTCACTAAAACTGTTATAGAATCTTCATATGAACTTAGATTTTGATGGTTGACCCCACCATTCTGATTAGATGAGATTTCCTATCTTTTTACGAGGGAAAAAATAGGTTTTGAGCTCATTTAGGAGGTGAAAACAGCCCGACAGTAAAAACTCGAGAGAAATTCTGTTAGTTTTCATCCATGACCTAGCTCGCTCTTTAAGTTGTATGCTTGAGTTAGTTCATCCGATTGATGTGATTTTTTAGTATATTATACTAGACTTCCAAACAAAATTGTTGGCATATAACTCATACTTAAATTCTTTAACAATTACTCCCAGCTGTTCGGCCAACCTTGGGTGACCTTTTGGATATCGTCCAAGCAAGTTGAAGAGATATGATTGGTCGGAAGGTAATGACGGATAGCCAATGAAGTTGAAGAGATATGATTGGTCGGTGTGAAAGAGGGATGGTCTACCAAGTTGTCCGGTCAGCTTCAAGCGTTCTGATTGGCCGAGACAATAGAGGGGTGACATGCCAACTCTATGAGACCTGATTGGTCGATCATGGAAAGTGAGAGTCCAGGAAACTATCATGGAAGATCATAGGACAGTCAAGTTGGGTGGCCGTGACTAACTTAGACAGTCACGGTTAACCCGTATTCCAATTTTATTTGTTTCTCGACCATGATTAGGGTTTTATTGCGACTAATCATTGAATATCTTCACTCCATTAGTTAAGATAGCTTTCAACCAATAGCAGTAAAGATACCATGCTTCACACCAAGTTGAGCAACAATGAATAAATTCACGTCTTCACATGACATTGCAAAATAGTTGTTTACCCTTTGTCAAAAATCCACCATGAACATTAAATCACATGTATAGCACGGAACAGTAACATTGTTGCGTGGTAAGCATTAGATGGTGATTTATAAACAGGAGAATGACAAGTAATTTAACTTAGTCATGAGATTTTCACCAGAGGCTCTATAGTTGACTTGGCTTAATACTCTTACGATGTCGAGTGACCGTTCAAGGAGTAATGACTAGAAAAAGCATAGTCTGAAATCACGAATTGGTGAAATCAGGATACCTAGGTGGAAACAGTGCGTCAGAACACTAAAGTGAGTATTGAGGCGATGGTGCCGAGAACACTAAGATGATGTGTTGAGGTAGTGATGCTTCTGCCATCGAAGACGGAGATGAGTTTAGGCAATAACGCCGTGAATACTAAGTGATGTTGTCACAACACTAAGATGATGTGTTGAGGCAGTGATGTCGTGACAACAAAGTGATGAGTGTTGAGGCAGTGTTGCCGTCACAATACAAAAATAATGTGTTGAGGCAGTGATGTTGTGACTACATGGTGATGAGTGTTCAGGCAGTGATACCATCACAACACTCATCATTGTATTGAGTCAGTGACTCATCTGCCATCAGAACACTGAGATGAGGGTTAAGGAAATATGTCGTTAACGTTACGATGATTAGGATTTGTGCATTGATATACATAACAAGTTCAAGGAATTCAGCCGCTCAAACTCCCAAGTTTTGTCATTCCAAGCTTGTTGTCAATTTTAGTTGATCAAAACTAAGTCTTGATTTATAGTATACTTAAGTCAGTGTCGGACTAGGATTAGAGTATGATGGTTGGGTATCAGAAATCACCAATCGACCATGATAGTTCCGGTACTCTAGACCATAATGTATATTCTTCTATGTAATTTCAAAACAAAATTCTCACATGCTTATATGAACTTCTAACAAGAGTTTTATCTAACTCATAAAGTGTTTGCCTAAATCTAAAGTTATCTTAACTTGAATCTAAGCAACCCTAGTCTTGAAAGTATATAAATAGAAAGACTCAAACAACTAGAAATTTCAATTCCTGACATTTTTGTGTCCTAGTTGTTTGCTAGAGTCTTTCTTCTATGAATCTAGGTTTCCTATGAGAAACATAATTAGGTTTACGACTTAAAGTTTCACTTAGGGATTTGTGAATCCAGGTCCGACTATCTTTACTTTGATAGTTCATGTATCCTAATCTTGTTTTTTCTTTTATCGAGGTTTTAGTAATCTCTTTCATGAACGAGATAGATTAAAGTCGCAAAGTTCTCTCTGTCTCAAACTTTGTGATCCCTCAAGATATCTAAAACTTTTCTTTATTGATCGGTTTAAGATTATTCTTGAGAGGTGGTTAATAATCCAGGCTTCTCAGCTAGCTGAGTGTAAGTATTCCAGATTTGTGAGGTTTGCTAGCTCTGTCTATTTCAAACAGATTTCCAAGTCTTGATTTATTGATCTAAAGGGAAATTAAATAGGTTTATCTGTTAGGGAAAGATTTGTATCAAAAGTCTTCACTTATGTTGAAGTAACTCTTAGGCTGTAAAGAACGTAAACTAAGGGAATCAATTGCGTGGAACCTTGGGAGGTTCAAGAGACATAAGAAGCATGATTTCATCTGAATTACTTAGATGGTAAATACAGTCTCAACTACATTCCGGTCTGAAGCCTGATAGTAGACTAGTATCTCTAGCGACTTAATACAGTTTGTTGTTCAAATCTGGACGAAGTCCCTTTTTTTTCTCGTTTTCTATATTATATTCTTTTATCTTTGTAATAGCAATAGCACAACTAGTACGTAATCAATCTTAGTAAATAAGTCCATATTAATTGTGATCAATTACGACACTCGTTCTTGTAGAATTCATATTTTGAAAGATAGGTAACAAGTTTCATATTTGGCAGAATTCAGATTCAATTATTTGGATACGACTATATTGTTTTTGGATATTGATTTTGAGATCGTGAAAGTACTCTTCATTACAATTAGGTTCACATACTTTATTTTCTTGACTTTGTGATTGTGAAGATATAAAGATATAAACTCTATATACATACGGTCAAGGATCTTTAAGTTGGTCTACTTGCAATTGTAGTAGGTCTTGTCCATACAAGGTGCCGAACGGAAAATTAAGTGGTGTACTTGGAACCATCTCTATTTCAGACTATAAATCAAGATATAGTGTGTGCATATAACATTGACAACAAACTTGAGATAACAAAACTTGCTATTTCGACTGAGCAGTGCTCTAATAATATGTGCTTCAGTTCCTCAAAGCTAGATAAATATTAATTGCAAGAGTATCTGACTTCATATATGAAGACACCAACAGTTAGGATGTTCAAAAGGTCAAAAGCCATTTCAATCAAGAGCAGCCTTAAAAGATTATTAATATCATAATTCCAAGCTCTGGCAACAACAAAATAGGATGGCTACTAATTAAATATGGAAAATTCAAACTCCTTATACAGGGAAATGACCAAAGGCAGAATTTGAAACATAAAAATAGCCTTCTATTGGACAACCAATGGTTTATTAATAAATTCTTCTGTGTGTGTAACATATTATTTATGTCTTCACATGCTTCTTTTACTGAAATTCTTGTTGAAGAACACAATTGACTTTTCAAGATTCACAAGTTGACCTGAAGAAGAGGTTAATTTTTAAATGATGTCCTTTAGGTTGTTAATAAATCTTCCACTGGCTTTAGAGAACAATATGCAACCATCTGCAAATAATAGGTAAGATATTGCAGGTCATGTAGTTGTTGGAATGACTGATTCAATGATCTTTTCTTGAGCATCATTTGAAAGCATTCTACTGAAACCTCTCATACAAATAATAAGATATGGAGAAATAGATCTACCTTGTCTGAGTTCTTTTGTAGGAAAGAAGAAGTCATAGGAGTGTCATTTACGAGAGTAGATATTTTTAAAGTGATAATGCATTGATATATTAGCTAGCACAATTTATGATAAAAACCCACATGAATCGTGATTCGATGTAAAAAAATCCAACTTCATCCTGTTGAAAGCCTAGGCCATGTCAAGCTTCACTCCAACAACTCTCTGAAATGCTTCAGCATGCTTTATACAATGCATCATTTTATGTGCAATTGTGACATTTTCCTGAATGTTTTTGCCATGGACATATGTTGCTTTCCAGGTGATATGATTTTGTGAAGAATTGGTTTTAGCCTTGAAGCTAGTATTTTGGTTATAAGCTTACAAATGATATTACATAAGGTTATGGGTCTTGTATCATTTGGTTTGTTGACTATCTATTTTTTAGTATAAGCACTTGAAATGTTTCATTGATTTGTGCAGGAAATTGACCAGTGATAAAAAAAATACTGGACAATTTAAATTACCTCCACTTCCACCTTGTCCCAAATGTTTTGAAATAAGCCAGCTTGATACCCACCAGGACGCGATAAAGCCCAAGAGTTGATACTAAAAATGGCTTCTCTGAGGATCTATCAGAAATGCTCTGTAAGAGTAAATCTTGTTGAATATTGAAATATTATATAAGAGGATATTAAATTCCTTCTTTTATTGAGATTCATTTTCCATATTTATCCATGAGAGTATCAATGTTGTTCCTTTTTATTATGAAGTTAGCCTTAGAGTAAAAGTACTTTGCCTCCTTATTTAATTTAATATTCTCTAGCCTGCTGATATTGAATTACAACTTTTTTTGTAATACCAAGAATTCAGTTTGTCTTTCATTGATTTGGTTAGATAATTATCTTGAGAATCACTATATTTTGCTATTTGAAGTTACTTTTTGATCTTGTTAATTTATGTGTTTACCTGCCCAAACACGTTGTGATTCTAGTTTCTTAGAGCCTTTGTAGTAGCCTCAAGTTTTTGTACTATATTTAGTTGATTATTTTTTGTAGAGTTCCAAGTTTCTGCAATGACTTTCTCACATGAAGGGTCTGTAAACCAAACTTGATAGAATTATTTTGGTCTCGAATTTTATTTTGTGGTTGGTTGAGAGTGGAAAATAATTGGGGCATGATCTGATCCATATGGTAGGAAATCGTTTATGATTGAGTTTGGAAAAGATAAAAACCAATTATTGTGGGCTATAGCTCTATCAATTATGGTTTTTACATTTTTTGACGAGGTTCTTTGATTTGACCATATGAAGGAGATCCTGTGAATGGTATATCTTTTAGGCCATGACAAGCAACAGTATCATGAACAGTCTGATATGAATGAGAGGGTACGTGCTGAAACTATGATTTTCTGCGGAGTAAAGGGGAATGGTAAGATCTCCCAATATAAGCCAGGCAATTGTGAAGTTTTCTCCTAGCTTATTGAGATACTTTCATTGATCTCTTTATTTTCTATAATGAGAACCGTACGAACAAGATAGAAACCAAGCATTGTTTTGACTATTAGAACATACAGTTAAATGCATCATGTTGCTAGAAGTGTCCACGATCTTTATTCTTAATCCATCTTTCACAAAAGAGCTAAACCACATACCTTTATTATAATATCTTGACAATTTATATTGTAATAACCTAAATGTATCAGATATTTATAAACTTGATCAAATTTATTTTCTGTTTCGGACAAAAAAAAATGTTTGGATTGTTGTTGAATATGCAATTATCAAGACGTTGTCTAGTTCTTATGTTTCCTATACCCTGAACACTCCATGCTAATATTTTCATTTTGGAAAGCTTGTGGTAATAACTAATATTATTTTGAATGAGAATGTAAAAAATGATATGCTTATGAGGATGCAAAAACTTTAGGATTGAAAATTTAAGGGAGACTTAAAATTTGAGAATTTTGAAAAATAAGAATAAGTATGAAAATGATTAGATTTAGTGAAGATCTATACCTGGTCATTCTCGATCCCTGATTCCCTTGATGTTCAGGAATGAGGTTGTCCTAATCTCCATTTTCATTGGTGTACATCTAGTTGTAGAATAATTTCATATTGTGGCTGTTTTTTTGACCAATTTAGTTATTTTGAAGTTTTTCATCCAAAAAATCATCTTGACCAACAAAACTTACATGGGATGAGCTTCCACAATCTCTAATTCTTTTTATTCACAATTGAGCTTCCCGGAGCATATGATGAGCTTTGAGAATAAATTGTAAAGACTAGGTGTCCAACCTCTGGAATTGTTAAAGCATATTGCTCGGTCGAACTCACAAGTGTTGCTATCTCAAGCTTGTTGTCAAATTCAGTTGTCAAAACTATATCTTGATTTCTAGTTTACATTTAGTCAGGTATCGAATTAGGATAAAAGTGTGTGGTTGAGATTAGGATATCACTATCGTTTTACCGTTTGAAGGAGAAAATCTACATGAGCTTTCGAGAAATTCAACATAAAAAGGTAAGTGAAGACTGAACCGCCTGTATCTCAAGTTTTCACATTTCTATCTTTGAGACATTGTCGCCTGAAGAAATTAGACTGTACATGCATAATAAAAATTTCGATTTAAGTTTATCTTGAATATCTTCTCGAAATATGATTGAATAAGCTTAAGAACATTTGCTCATACTTGATGAATTTGGTTTAGAACAATTTATCGTTTATAACCTAATTATGATTCAAGATTTAATCATTTGAAAATATCCTGGAACAGTGATATGTGTCATTGATGTTATTCGATAATGTTTCATATTGATTATTAAAGAGATATAGAGCTATTGTTAATCTGGATACATGACGCTATGCATACCAGTTTACATACTAGAAGAACTGTTATAAGTCCAGAGCCGCAGTACATGTACCTAGTACACGTATCGACGTAGCTATATTTCGGCAGCGACTTTTTGGTACGCATACCCGTATCCATACCATAAAAAGTATATTGGTCATGAAACAGGAAAGGTACGCGTACCTAGTATGCAAACCAGAAAAGATCTATTGGTTTCAAAACCAAATTAGGTACGCATACCATAAAAGATCTGTGAGTTCCTGAACTCGGTTTTCTCTTAAGGGTATCCGTACCCGGTACACGTATTATGACAAGAACATTCACGAACAGGTATAGTACACGTACTTACCTTGTCGAATATTTTCAAATGCATCAGAATTATTTTTATGAGATAATCGGCATTTGAACAACTCTCTAAAAACACTATCTAGACATTTTTGATCATATGTGTGATTCAAGAAAAGTATTAAAGTGTTATATGAAAGTGGTTAAGCTTATCGTTCAATTGGCTAGTTTCAGCTAACCTACATGAACAAGTCATTGTACACGGTTCTGTTGCGGTTCATCCTAACCAGAGTGTATGTTCTACTATGTTAATCTCAAAGTCAATTTTTTCATCTAACGGTGAATATTGATTGCTTGGTTCTAAATCTATCTTAGCTTAAACCTAAAACAACCTTGACCTTGAAAGTCTATAAAAGGGGAACCTCTAACAAGTGGAATCTTTGAATCCCTGACACTATTTTTGTGTGTACTAGTTGTACACTAAAGTCTTCCTCTCCTTCAAACCCTTTTAAGGTTTAGCGACTAAAAAAACTTCACCTAGAGATTCGTGAAGCCATGTACATCCAACTATCTTTATCTTGATAGTTCCAGTATCCTGATCTTAATTTGATTGTTGAGATACCCACTCAAACAAGATAGATAGAAATCACAAAATATCTTCGTCTCAGACTTTGTGATTCCACGAGTTTCGACTTGTAAGGTGAATAATAATCTAGGCTGCTCTTTGGAAGTCAAAAGACCGGATTTTGAGGTTTGATAGACTTTGTCTACTTTAATCGATTTCCTACCTCACCTTGATCTTTGATCAGAACTAAAATCACATATAGTCTTATATGTGGGAGGCAGATTGGTTTAAAGTCTTCAATTAAGTTGAAGCAACTCTTAGGTTGTAAAGGACGTCATCTAAGAGAATCATTTGCGCAGAATCCTGTTGGGATTCAAGAGGTGTAAGGAGAGCGACTGTAACTTAATTGCTATGACGATTTAATCCGGTCTCAACTACATTCCAGTCTGAAGTTCTGTTAGTAGGCTAGTGTCTGTAGCAGTTTAAAACTGTTCAAGTCTGGACTAGGTCCCAAATTTTTGCTGCATTTGCGGTTTCCTCGTTAACAAAATTTCTGGTGTTTGTGTTATTTCTTTTTCCGCATTATATTGTTTATCTTTATAATTGTAATATTACAGGTTGTATGTTAATCAATCAAAGTAGATATATCCATCCTTGTTTGTTGGATACGACTTGATCGATTCTTGGATATTGATCTTTGAAATCATCCAAGTTCTGTCACACATAATCAGGTTCACGGATTTGGTTCTATTAAGTTTCTGATTATGAGAGTGTTGATGGTGGTTTTCAGTTTAGGGTAAATACTGTAAAAGTCTCTACCTGACCCGTCATCAGAAGTAGTAGACCTTGATATGTCTATATTCCGCAAGGAATTTAAAGAATATATCAAATCTGATGAGTGCTTATGCCTCTCTTCATATCGTATTGAAACTCAAGCTTCTAGATGAATTGTTCACTAGTATAGAGCCTAATGAGTATTTAAGCTCTTGGTTGCATTATTCATTAATGCAAGGCCTGCTGAGTATCTATATATACTATACTGCGTTCCAAGATGAACTCTTGGTACTGACATGATATGACAATTAATGTTCACTACCAGCTGAGTAGCATGAATTTCCCGAAGTGTTGGGATTAAGATGTGCATGAAGATACTCAATCAGAGGCGCGCGAGTTGCGCCAGTGAGACCAAAGTTGCATTGCTCTCCAAGTTGAAAATTGGTAATTTTGTATTAACGTGTGAAATTCACCAAAATTGATTTATTTTGTGTCAATTCACAAAATTTAATTTTTAACCTAATTTTGTGTCAGCTCACAAAAAAATTAGGGTTTTTCCCAAAACTGGAGCCTGCATGATATCTCCATCCCTATTGGTCGATATTAAACCTATGTGTTGATGGTGGTTTTTAGACAAGGGGTAAAATCGTAAAACCTTACGCATAGCATGACGTCACCGGTGACGCTAAACACATTTATTAGAACATTTAATGCACTTATGTAAAAAATTACCAGGGTATCTTTTTTTCAAATGTTAAACTAGGGTTTCGACACACAAAACCCTAAGCCGCACAATCGCTGCGCATCATGGCAACTATGCCAAAACCAAAGCCGCAGAATCGCTGCGCATCATGGCAACTATGCCAAAACCAAAGCCGCAGAATCGCTGCGCATCATGGCAACTATGCCAAAACCAAAGCCGCACAATCGTTGTGCATCATGGCAACTATGCCAAAACCAAAGCCGCTGCGCATCATGAAAACTATGCCAAAACCAAGCCGCACAATTGCTGCGCATCATGGTAACCATGCCAAAAGCAAGCTGCACAATCATTGCGCTTCACGGCAACCGTGCCAAATTCGAACTGCACAATCATTGCGCCACACGCGCCATTGGCACATGCCAAGCGACGCTTGCGACCTAGCATGCCAAGCCGTGCAAACCTAGGGTCAAGCCGCCACACGCGTCATTGGCACATGCCAGGCGACGCTTGCGACCTAGCATGCCTAGCCGTACAAACCTAGGGGCAAGCCGCCACACGCGCCATTGGCACATGCCAACCGACGCTTGCGACCTAGCATGCCTAGCCGTGCAAACCTAGGGCCAAGCGCCACACGCGCCATTGGCACATGCCAAGCGACGCTTGCGACCTAGCATGCCAAGCCGTGCAAACCTAGGGCCAAGCCGCCACACGCGCCATTGGCACATGCCAAGCGACGCTTGCGACCTAGCATGCCAAGCCGTGCAAACCTAGGGCCAAGCCGCCACACGCGCCATTGGCACATGCCAACCAACGCTTGCCACCTAGCATGTCAAGCCGTGCAAACATAGGGCCAAGCCGCCACACGCGCCATTGGCACATACCAAGCGACACTTGCGACCTAGCATGCCAAGTCGTGCAAACCTAGGGCCAAGCCGCCACACGCGCCATTGGCACATACCAAGCGACGCTTGCAACCTAGCATGTCAAGCCATGCAAACCTAGTGACAAGCCACCACACGCGCCATTGGCACATGCCAAGCGACCCTTGCAACCTAGCATGCCAAGCTGTGCAAACCTAGGGCCAAAGCCGCTACGCGCTCCATTGGCACATGCCATGCAGCACGTGCATTTTGGCATTACCACTTGCACCCGATGTGCAACCTACAGCCAAGGCATTCCGCACAAGCCATTGGCACATGTCGTGCAACCCTTGCACTTTGGCATGTCGCGCCTACATCAAAGGCCACGATTTCTCTTAAGATGCAAAATCTCGACCGTCGAAGGTCGCCACTGAGCCGGCACATCTCTCAAGCTTAACTTATCAAACACCAGCGACATGCTACATGTTTTCGACGAAAACACTCGAGACATCAATACATGTCACAAACTGGGGGATGCTCTTTAGGGTTTTGGTTTGGCGGTTTACAGCGTGTGGCATACACAAATGCCCGTTTCAAGACAGTGTATTAAGAATAAAACGGTTAGTAAATGCAGGAACTAATGGTGAAACGCTCTTTTATTCTGGAACATCAATTCCATCAAATTCCATCAATACCAGGCGTTACCACCTCTTCCCATTTAACTCATCCGTTTCTTTTTCTTACGAGGCCAGAGTATGTTTCACTTAGACTTGTATAAATAGGTCTTACCTATTTCCACCAAGACAACAAGTTTTTGGTCAGGAGAAATACAATACTCAGAAAGGCAACTTTGCTAGCTTTCCCAAAAGCTTTCACCTTCTGATACAAGTCAAGTAATACTCTTCCAGAACTGTTCTGGTCTCAACACTCTCTTCGCTTCCCTCCCTAAACCATCCCTTCTCCTCCTCTTTGTGACCGAAGCAAATCCGGAACGACCATTTCTTGGTTTAGGCCGGAGTTGTACAGATTTATCTCCCGAATCTAAAGTACTCTCGTGCAGTACATTTGTTTAGGGTTTAGATCTGTTTCTCACTCACTTACCGGAATTACCAAAATCAGCAGAAACGATTTTCACCCATAAACAATTGGCGACCACATTGGGAGATTGATCTTTCGGTTACAATGTCAGTTTTCAATCCTTGATCTCATACTTCGATCCAGACATCAGGACGGCAGAAGCAAGCGATCTGTTCAGGGATCCACAACTCGACTACCAGACAACCTAGTTACCAGTCGCAAACCGCAAGAGACGGCTGGGGACTTCACAGAAACCGAAAGCAAACGATCCAGTCATCAAGTAACTCAAAACGACTAGGAACTTTCCACAATCGCGGCGCTGCTTCCCAAAAAACTCGATCTTACACACGGAGGATCCCTTTTCATCAGGAGATCCCGGAAACCGAGTAAGTCTTGCCTAGACAGAATATATGGTTTACAATTTCAAGTTTTCACGGGAATGATAAAACCGATAACAATGCTATGTTTCATCCCATGTCATCTACCAACACGCAACATTCACGATTCCATATCTTCCCTGGGATGATCGTATAACTTACAATCATAAACAAAAAATGACATCATCCTAAAACGGCTCATCCCGAATAATAACCCAAAACCCCCATAAGTAACACTTGTTTATCAACCCAGAAATCCAGAAAATCAAAACCATAAGCCAGGTGTTTCATTTTCCTTTCGCAAAAAAAAAACAGAAGAATTTCAGAAGACAGAATTGCATCCAAAGGAAGCCATTCAACGGTGGTTTGCCCTTCTCGAAGAAAACGTCCTTCGTCATTTGGAGGACCGCCTGTTTCAGATCCAACTCTATGTACAGCCTTCCAACCTCCACCTCTTGTTGTTTGACCACGTCTGTAGAAGGACCTTCGGTTACCTTGGCCTGCAAACTCGTATCTCAGAGAAACCCTAACGCCCAGTCTTCGTGGAATCAGTTGCATGCCCATGTGTACCTACCTTGCATCATAACGATTACCAGTCACTACTCATGAGGTAGCTGACGTTACCACGGTAATATTCGAGGAGAAGAACAATATTTCTACAGATTTATGGAAAGCATACCTATTGCTAGGGTTTGCACCAACACAAGAAACACTGGAGTACATACCTGGAATATGCTGGCCCACTTTACTGCTACCGCGCCACGCCAAGACAGCGCCCACGCCGGAACCATCACCCACGTCAAGACAGTGCCTTGCCAATCCAGCGTCCATGCCAAGCCAGCGCTCGTTCCAACAAGATCCAGCGCTAACAACTTGCATCTTCCTAGGGCCAGAAGCTTGCATATTTTCCAGCCCGCCAACAGCTTGCGTTCTTCCAGCACCGGCCACTTGCGTCTTCCAGCGCTGACAGCTTGCGTCTTTCCGATACCGGCAGCTTACATCTTTCCATCCGGCAGCTTGCATCTTTACAGCAGCTTACATCTTACAACAGCTTGCATCTTTACAGCAGCTTGCATCTTTACAGCGGATTGCATCTTTACAGTAACTTGTATCCTCCCAGCGCTTGCAGCTTGCATCCTTCTAGCGTTGCATTTGAACGCCCTATAGGGAATCAGCAATCCGATTTCATCACACGTAAAGATCAGGAACGAGTTCTCCAAAATCGAAGCAAGGAAAATCAGCAAACCCCCTGGGTTCACGAAGATTCTCTTCCTGTCAAGAGACGCATGATTTCTGGGGACTTTGCCCCACAAAACCATGCGGTCCATAATGAAACATTTATGTGAGATTCTATGGTTCCCCAAGGCACAATGTCAAGACATATTCGCAGCCCTCAACCGCACCGCACCAGGGAAGCATCTGTTTCCAACCAGAGAAGTCGTTCACAAACCCCAACCTCTCTTGGAAAGCACGATTGATAGATGGAACTGGGGACTCCACCATTGTTCGCCTGAAGGGTGTCCAGTTTGACAGCCCACTGATTAATGCAGCCGCTCCGCTTCAACGTTCACCCGACAGCTGCTTCGCTTCAACGCTCGCTCCAGCAGCCGCTCCGCTTCAGCGTTCTCTCCACAAGCTGCTCTAGGATCCTAAGCCGAAGCTTTAGCGTTTAGCTTCTTAAGTTTCGACATCCTCTCCAAGAGCCGAAGCTGCTTCAATGCCGCTTCTTCCTGCAAAGGGTCGTACCACCACGCTCCCCATGTCAAGGATCATGGTCACAGCCAGCCAATCTTCGTAGTCATAGCCACCTTTTAATCCATCTCGCCAAAACTCGTGAGCATGGACAGTTTGCTCGCCTACGCATCCAGCCAATCTTTTTACTTCCACGGAAGCCCATACAATTCCAGAACCTACTTTATTACCACTACAATGTAGTTTCTTCTGATTACATCTCCTACCAAGAACTGTTGTCGCTCATTCGTTGATACCAGCCAGAGCTTCACCACAGCAGCAATTACTACAAAGATGGAAACATGTAAACCATACTTGAGGACTGAGGATATACATGGAATCCCTTTACTGTCAAAGCTCAAAAGACACAGTCAACCAAAAGCCGTACCCACAACAAGGTTATCTACTCTTCAAGGGTGCAGCGTAAGAATATCATCACCTCTCTGTCTAGAAGATGCCTTCAACACTTTACGAGGCCGCGGAGGATCCCAAGCATGCACTATCCAGAATATTTCATCATATAATTTCTGAGCATCCCAGTATCACATCCAGAAGAGTACGATAGGCTTATATCGGATCTCGTGGACAGGAATTCAAGGATATGTAGTGAAAGTAGGTTACGCATGGGGACTACCAGCATGATATGCTTTCACTCCTCTTAACCAGGTAATTACTGATTTCAACAACATCACTGTCGAGGTTTTACGAGCCGCGAGAATTTCTCAACATGAAGCCGTACATGTGCACCGAAGACTCCAAAAGCACGCCAGAAGGTTACATTAACATATTCATCCATGCCATCATATCAAACCGAAGTATAACTGGGGACTTCTCACCGCATCCCATTCCGTACGATAATCCAAGATTCAAAAGATGGTTCGAAGGATGTAGGTTGGAACAAAGTCCCGGGAGACTTGATAGCAGCACATCCGTAATAGAACGTATCCCTATTTCATCCAGGGGCACCAAAAAATTTCGACCATGCAAGCATTCACAACACATGGTCATCACGATCAAAAGGTCCACTGAACAACCTAAGGTCGAGGATGGACCGACGACGCAACCACAATCTCCAAGATTATCCCTGACGTGATCGTTTCCGAGCATATATTTCATCCATCCGTCCCAAGAATACAACGGAGTATTGGTAAACTTTTGGAATCCACTTGAGAGACACTACAGACGAAAACACGGATCCAGACGAACAACAGAAAAACAGAAGAGGTTTGATACCTCTTTTCATGCGGACATAGTTTTTAGAGCTTGAATAGAATGAAGATTCCTTCTTGCTCCATGAACGGGAATAGGTGACTGGCGCGCGACTATGCCACCCCAGGCCCGCAACATCCCTCCTGACTTCTTCCTGATTTTCATTGTCGGGCCGTTTTCACCTCCTAAACGAGCTCGAAACCTAAATATTCCCTCAAGGGAGATAGAGAATTCTGTTTTGTGTCCGATAAAGGGGCGGACCGTCAAAATCCGAGTCCGTACGCGGATTCTACAGCGATTCTAGTAAAGGGAACTAATTAGGGTTTCGGCGTGTCAAACCCTAAACCGCAAGCGCTTCCCTTGCAAGCGCTTCCCTTACCAGCGTCATGCCTTTCCAAGCGCTTTACAGAGCGGCCCACACCCGTTCCATGCTCGTCAGTGCTAATGGGTCCCCTTCATGCCAAGTCCATGCTAGCAGCTCCGCCTCACGTTCCAAAGCCTAGCCCTGAAGACACCCAATCATACCGGGATTTTTGCAAAGCTACCGGATGAAAGGATTACGGATACTACCTACCTCTCGAAAAAAAAAATTTGAATAAGGAAAGAATTCCTTGTTAAAGCCGCGCATGAAGAAAGGCGATTGGGCCCACAAGAGCAAGCCTTGCCACTCTCAAGACATCCGTGCTTTCCTTTCCAGTGCCAGTCTTGCCAATGCTCCACGTCAGCTTTTGCAACACTCCGTGCCTTTCATGCTAATCCCATCCAATACCAACGCTCCGCGCCATCCAGGACAATCCACGCTTTCCATGCTAACGCCTTACTAATGGACCATGTCAGAGCCTTGTTGGCAACCTGCGTTTCCCCTTGTCGCGCTTCCCTTGCCGACGCCATGCTTTGCCAAGCGGCCCATGCACATTCCAAGCCCATTGGTGCTGACAAATCCCTTTCATGCTATGCTAGCAGCTCCGCCTCACGTCCCAAAGCCAGGCCCCAAAGACACCTAGTCATACTGGGATTCGTGCAAAGCTATCATATGCAAGGATTGTGGATCCTTACTTACATCTCGAAAAAGGTCAGACAAATCTCCTCGGCCCTCTTTCACGACTTACTGTCTCAGTTCTATCCTCGTCTGTCACCATCTTATGCTTACCTCGCAACAAGGCCCCTGTTCCAAGCTAAGCAGTGGACTTAATGTTGATGGTGGCTTTTAGACAAGGGGTAAAATCGTAAAACCTTACGCATAGCATGACGTCACCGGTGACGCTAAACACATTTATTAGAACATTTAATGCACTTATGTAAAAAGTTACCAGGGTATCATTTTTTCAAATGCTAAACTAGGGTTTCGACACACAAAACCCTAAGCCGCATAATCGATATGCATCATGGCAACTATGCCAAAACCAAAGCCGCATAATCGCTGCGCATCATGGCAACTATGCCAAAACCAAAGCCGCACAATCGTTGCGCATCATGGCAACTATACCAAAACCAAAGCCACACAATCGTTGCGCATCATGAAAACTATGCCAAAACCAAAGCCGCACAATCGTTGCGCATCATGGCAACCATGCCAAAAGCAAGCCGCACAATCATTGCGCTTCACGGCAACCGTGCCAAATTCGAGCTGCACAATCATTGCGCCACACGCGCCATTGGCACATGCCAAGCGACGCTTGCGACCTAGCATGCCAAGGCGTGCAAACCTAGGGCCAAGCCGCCACACGCGCCATTGGCACATGCCAAGCGACGCTTGCGACCTAGCATGCCTAGCCGTGCAAACCTAGGGCCAAGCTGCCACACGCGCCATTGGCACATGCCAAGCGACGCTTGCGACCTAGCATGCCTAGCCGCGCAAACCTAGGGCAAAGCCGCCACACGCGCCATTGGCACATGCCAAGCGACGCTTGCGACCTAGCATGCCAAGCCGTGCAAACCTAGAGACAAGCCGCCACACGCGCCATTGGCACATGCCAAGCGACGCTTGCGACCTAGCATGCCAAGCCGTGCAAACCTAGGGTCAAGCCGCCACACGCGCCATTGGCACATGCCAAGCTACGCTTGCGACCTAGCATGCCAAGCCGTGCAAACCTAGGGCCAATCCGCCACACGCGCCATTGGCACATGCCAAGTGACGCTTGCGACCTAGCATGCCAAGCCGTGCAAACCTAGGGCCAAACCGCCACACGCGTCATTGGCACATGCCAAGCGACGCTTGCGACCTAGCATGCCAAGCCGTGCAAACCTAGGGCCAAGCCGCCACACGCGCCATTGGCACATGCCAACCAACGCTTGCCACCTAGCATGCCAAGCCGTGCAAACCTAGGGCCAAGCCGCCACACGCTCCATTGGCACATACCAAGCGACGCTTGCGACCTAGCATGCCAAGTCGTGAAAATCTAGGGCCAAGCTGCCACACGCGCCATTTGCACATGCCAAGCGACGCTTGCAACCTAGCATGCCAAGCCGTGCAAACCTAGTGCCAAGCCGCCACACGCGCCATTGGCACATGCCAAGCGATCCTTGCAACCTAGCATGCCAAACCGTGCAAATCTAGGGGCAAAGCTGCTACGCGCGCCATTGGCACATGCCATGCAACACTTGCATTTTGGCATTACCACTTGCATTCGATGTGTAACCTACATCCAAGGCATTCCGCACAAGCCATTGGCATATGCCGTGCAACCCTTGCACTTTGGCATGTTGCGCCTACATCAAAGGCCACGATTTCTCTTAAGATGCAAAATCTCGACCGTCAAAGGTCGCCACTGAGCCGGCACATCTCTCAAGCTCAACTTATCAAACACCAGCGACATGGTACACTTTTTCCACGAAAACACTCGAGACATCAATACATGTCACAAACTGGGGGATGCTCTTTAGGGTTTTGGTTTGGCGGTTTACAACGTGCGGCATACACAAATGCCTGTTTCAAGACAGTGTATTAAGAATAAAACGGTTAGTAAATGCAGGAAGTAATGGTGAAACGCTCTTTCATTATGGAACATCAATTCCATCAAATTCCATCAATACCAGGCGTTACCACCTCTTCCCAGTTAACTCATCCGTTTCTTTTTCTTACGAGGCCAGAGTACGTTTCACTTAGACTTGTATAAATAGGACTTACCTATTTCCACCAAGACAACAAGTTTTTGGTCAGGAGAAATACAATACTCAGAAAGGAAACTTTGATAGATTTCCCAAAAGCTTTCACCTTCTGATACAAGTCAAGTAATACTCTTCCAGAACTGTTTTGGTCTCAACACTCTCTTCGCTTCCCTCCCTAAACCAGCCCTTCTCCTCCTCTTGTGACCGAAGCAAATCCGGAACGACCATTTCTTGGTTTAGGCCGGAGTTGTACAGATTGATCTTTCGAATCTAATGTACTCCCGTGCAGTACATTTGTTTAGGGTTTAGATCTGTTTCTCACTCACTTACCAGAATTACCAAAATCGGCATAAACGATTTTCACCCATAAACACTAGGCAAACTACGAAATCGGCCCATCATGGAGCTAGTAGCAGTAAAATCCTATCATGGGCAGTAGCAAAAAGGGAAAAGAGAAACCGTAACTAACATGGGAAGTAACAAAAAGGGGCGTGTACGCGCCACTTGGATGGTCGGTTTGCCCTAACTGGCAGCTTCTATCACCGACCGGCCCTGCTCCATATTGTTATCCGTCAGTCCCTCTTTCCCATCTTCCAATCAAATTGATTTAAAGATGCAAGCTACGCTTTTAATTAAAGATGGAAGTTGTTCGGCCGACATGTTTAATTTCTTAATTAAGAAAGTAGATCTTGGTCGTCCAAGTCAGTCGCAAACTAATCATGACCACACGACTTGGCAAGCTTCATTACCTAACCCTGGCACTTGCAAGTTCGGCAAACAAGGTGCCGTTATGACAATCGTCTGACCACCTATTATCTCGACCAATCACGTCGCTCATAGCCTACCTGCTTCGCTCCAAATCATTGGCCAAAGTAGGTTAGTCGAGCGACTTGTTTATATAAGAACTTGAATCTAGATTGTCCATGACAGTCTTAAAACGATCATGACCGTACGAGTTGGCCGGTCGGTTTAATAAGCTTGGACCCCTCCTGGCGCGACCAAGCAGGCTCCATGATACTCACCAACGGACCCTCTATTATTTAGGCCAATCAGATCTCTCCTAGCCTACATGCAGTGTTCACAATTGCTAACCAAAATAGGCTAGTCGAGCGGCTTAAAAAAGGGTCCTAATTAGGTCAAGACCACCCATGGAAGTTCTAAATCAATCACAAATTCCAACTTAGCCGGAAAAATTGATCGGCTTAGATTCAAGTTTGGGCGACCAATGAGGTACCGTTATGTTCACCGGCGACCCGTCTTTGGCCTTATACAATCACATCGCTCCTAGCCTATCTGCTCCGCTCTGAATAATTGGCCAAAGTAGGTTTGTCACGCTGCTTATAAAAGTCTTAAATAAATTCAACGATAATCAACAACTTCCGCAAATCATCTCAACCATCCAACTTGGCTAGCTGATTTAACCGGCTTAGATCTAATTTGAGTCGACCGATGAGATGCCATAATGACTACCGGTCGTCCTTCTCCTATGAGAACCGGTCACCCCTCCAACCTACACAAACATATCCTGGCAGTTTCTCAAAGATAGCCGGTCGTACTCCTTTATAAGACCGTGAAATCCGCGAATGGTTTGAGCAGGCTATGAACAACGATGCTTTACATGCATCGATTATGTTTAAGCTTCTTGCTTAACAGCGATGCTTTATAAGCATCAATTACAAACGATATTTCATAAACATCGATTTCATAAATAATTTAACTGTTTAATTATTTGTTTAACCTAAAAGAATCATATGCTATTTTTTTAGTACTAACTCTCGACAAGTCTCATTCATACAACTTGCCACTTATGACCACCTGCCTCCTAGCTTACGCGTGATTGGTCAAAATAAATAGGTCTTGCAAGCAAGACCCACTTAGCAACTACCATGTAGGACTTGTTTCGTTCTTCAAGTAACTTTCTCCATATTTAAAAAAAAAAATACTCAAGACATCAAACATGTCACAAAACTGGGGGATGTTCATCAGGGTATTGGTCTGGCGGTTTACAACATGCGGTGTGCAATACACCCATTATGAGAATGTGACAGGAAGAGCGGACGGTTAACGAGTGAAGGAGTAGTGGGTATGCAACCATCCAGTCTTCCCCAATGATAGGGACACGGTTTCATCACTTTCACATGATCTCCACCTTCTCACTCTTTCACAACTTCCACTTCCTATGAGATCAGGGTGTACATGCATGGTTACACATAAATAGGTTTTCTAATCTGTTTCCGATGGGGAATCGTCATTATCGTTAATGCAAATATCAAGAGAATATAGAGAACTTACATCTTCCATCTTTTACAAGCAATTCCCACTTTCTAAGATAAGTCATAAACAACCACACCTTACAGAAATCATCATTATGATCTCAACATCTTCTTTGCTTCACCCCCTAAGATCAACCCTTCTCCTTCATTTTGTGACCGAAGCAAGATTGGAACGACCATTTCTTGGTTTAGGCCAAAATTGTACAGATTGATCTCTCGAACCTGTGCAATACATTTGTTTACGGTTTAGGCCATTTCAGCAGAATCATTTTTGACCTTTTTACAGAGAGAAAGAGATATAAGCTCTTTGTATAATTCCTTGATTGAGATTCATTAATTTGAACTCTCAGAATTGTATTCGAGTTTAGTCCATACAGGTTTCCTAATAAAAAGTTGGTGGTGTTTTTTGGTACCCCCCCACGTTTTCAAGAATAACAAATGCTTTTTTTCTTGCACTATTCTTTCTTCTGTTATTTTCTTTGGAGAGATATGTGTAGTCTCCCCTACAAAAAAATATGATTTATGAGTTCTAGGATCCAACACTTCTCCAAAATCTTCACCAAGCTTGAAAATATAACATGTAATTATCTAAACATGCCTAGGTTTTCTTCACATTCTTCTTCCATATGATTTGTAATTATCAAGACACAACTTCCTTGGTTGTTTCTGAAAATAATTTGGGATCCACTATGTGTATTTAGCTTTATTTTTTGCAATAATACCCCTTAACGTTGGATTAGTGATGTTGAATTCGAGAAGGGCACTTACATAATTGATATCCATTGGTCAAACATCTTCTGGTTCAAGCTTTAAAACTCTTCCTACTATGCTTGCAATTTGGGTTGCAACTTCAGCTTTATGGAATTATGGAGACATCTTTTTGATACCAATCCAATATTTATGAATGTTAGAGCATTGCTCGGTTGAACCCACCAAGCATTGGTAAGTCAAGTTTGGTTGTCATATTTTAGTGAATCAAAACTCATTTAAAGAGTTGCTTGATTATTTATTAGAGTCAACTTCGTATAGGTTAGCTAGAAAGTTACTAGGATATGAGACTTACAGGTATTACATGAAGACTTGAAGAATGTGAATATGTAAAGAGCTACAACGACGACATCATCCTTCCACTTTAGGTTAGTAATATTTGACTTGAACTGTTTCATTCCTAACGTATCTTTTAAGTCGTGCATATTGAAAACATAACTGCAAAGTTGTGAATGATTATACTCTAGTTAGACATAGTATTAAGGAATTACAATACGAAGTATAACGTCTATCTTTTGAACTTCGTATATAAGACATCGACATAATCGTATGAATTCTATTGTGATTATGTGCATGGGTATGGGTGAAGATTTCGTCCTAGGAAACAATGTTTTACATTCTTTTAAAGGAAGTACATTAGTAAACTTGTTTTGTGAATCGAAAGGGAAATCGCTAGACTTATTGGTATTGTTATTCACTGCAAATATTTGGATTACCAATATGTGTGTTTAGTATAACCGCTCATAACTTTTTCATGTATCTTGGTAAAACTATGCACAATGCCTGACTTTTGTATTGGTATGACTTTTATTAGTGAAACCGATCCTAAGTAATCACCTGGGATCGTATGATCGATATTTGTAATTGGTGTGACCATTCCTAGTCATTGGGTGACCGATCCTAGAACTTGGTTGGGACTAATCACAAGATGGTAACCGATCCTTGTACCTAGTCAACCAACTTTTGGTAACTAGTGTGACCGATCCTATAACTTGTGCAACCGAATACAAGTTTATACCATATATATGTGGTAACCGATCCTAGTACCTAGTCAACCAACTTTTGGTAACTAGTGTGACCAATCCTAGTACCAACATGGAGGTAAAACCGAAACTTGTTTTGGTAGAACCGTTAAACCCATTAATGGTGATTGAATGTTTTTGATCAATCACATAGTTCTTGGAAATCAGATGAACCAATTTTAAACTCGTTTGGAAGTGTGGAAAATCGGTTCCAAGATTGTAAATATGAAAAAGGATATACAAAGTAAAGATGTCGACATACTTTGAACATGTGTAGTAATTCTTACCTTTTATTGTTCAAATATATTCCTTAATAACTAAAGGAGAATCCCGGATCGAAATAAATTGAGAATCTTTTAATTAAGGTTTTTAGTTTTATATGCATTTAATTTCCAACAATTAAAATGCATATCTTTAGAAAATAAAAATTGGTAATGTGCATTTACTAATTGGAGATTTTCTACTGAGATTTCGGTCAATATTTGGACAGAGCATTTCCAAGAATTATGAAAACCGGATCTGGATATTTATTGCATATCTTGAGAATATTTTCGGTTTTGGAAATTCCTTGGTGTCCAAACTCCTTGGTCTATAAATATTGAAGTTTGCATTTCAAGCAAACTAATCCTCAGAGCCAGCAAAACTACCTAGTTGTGTTGTTACCAGTGGAGCCGCTTATTCGGAGAGGAAAGTACCCTAATTAACTGAAATCTCTTATGACCGCTCGTTTTAAAGATTTCTTTGGGATTGGGAAGCTCTACGAGTATCGTTTGTGGGAAACTAGATAATTGCAGTTTATTATTAGTTTTCGATTGATTTGATTGACTAACGGTGGTTGAACTTTGATTGCACCTAGTTTGTTTATGCTTAAGAATCTTCTCTTCTGATATAAGATTCACTCAAACTAGATCGAAGTTTCGACAGGGATCTTTAGACTGTTTGTAGATATAAAGACGTCTTGTGATAATCCATTGTTAACAGACTCCGTTCTGTGTGCGTTTGATCACAAGAGATTCAAGTTGATTGTGTGCAGGTGTTTATTGAAGATCTAAGAATATTTGAATACAAAGAAGATTGCTTGTTTGAGTTCATAATCTTTGGTGTGCATAAACTTTATCGGCTGGGGATCCAACTATAATCGGTTTATCTTTGTGATAATCGTGATTGATTAATTGAGTAGATTGGAATCAATATATTGCCTTTGTGACTAAGAAGTATTGATTGCAAAATTTAGGCAATTACTTTGGTAGTTGTATTGAGATAGATCTAAGAACCTGACAAAGGAGTTTATTGGGATAAATGGAAGAGCCTTTTGTCAGACTCATATCACTTGTTTGAAAAGAGTTGTTACCGAACATATTTGTTGTTCCTTTACTGCTTGGAATACGAACCAAAGGAATTGTTCCAAGTGTGTGACTTATTACAAGTTGGAGGCTTAGGGATACATACGGAATTAGGTGAAATGCTTGGTATCAACTATACGAAGTTGGTTTAGATTTTGTATAACGGCTTAATCCTGAGAGTATTCAATTCTGGACAAGGTCCCGGATTTTTCTGCATTTTCGGTTTCCTCGTTAACAAAATCTTGATGTGTCTTTTACTTTTCTATTTCCGCAATTATAATTGTTTTATTATAATTAGAAGTAAAATTCACAAACGTTAATTCCTATTACTTGATAGCAATCCTATTGTGTTTGGTTAAGTCCAAACCTATTATCCAGTAAACATACTTCGTTGTTGTATTGTCTCGATCTTGTATCCATAGTCAATCACGCGAGTTATCTTATTGTCGTATTGTATCGATCTCGTATCCATATACAATCACACGAAGTGTGAACCGATTAGTTGTATTGTCTCGACTCAGTCCATAGACAATCATTTTCGGAGAAAGGACTTAAAGGTGGAAAAGTTTTAGATTGAGGTATATTTGGGTACCCTCGTTTTTTCAATTGGTATCAGAGCAGGCAAACACGAAAAGATCTAACAATCTGTGTTTGGTGCGATCCAACCTATAAGAAATGAATCTTATGGATGATTCAGTTAACGTGTTAGCAGGATTAGGTTACTCAAAGCTGTTTGAATCAAAAACAAACACTGAAATTGTTGAGTCTCTTCGGTCCAAAGAATTTTGGACGTTCGACGAATGTCGTTTATATCTTAGTCTCACAGAAGATGCTTCTAGCAAAATCAACAGAAAATTATCAAAATTTGCTAAAATGGAAAGCAAACTTTCTGATTTAGAAAATGAGATTAAGATATATGAACAAAAGTAAGATGAGTCACTATCTAAAACACTCAAGATCCTTGAAGACTCTAGTAGAGTTCAAAATAAGGTTGATGAGTTTCTCAAAGAGCTGGACAACTCAAAGAAAACTAATAATTCCAAAGGAAATCATCTTATACTTGAGTATTTGATGAATTATACCTCAGAAGAAATTGATATCTGTCAGAAAGACATTCTCTACAACTCTTCAGAAAAACCTTCTCTTGAAGATTATAAGGTCTCAGATATAAGTTGTGATCCTACTAAAACTGATCTCTACTTGTCCAGTGAAATATCATTGACCGATAACTTCATGTCAATACCTAGAATGTCCAAATTGTCAAGACCTAGACAATTTGATATTGGTCAAAGGACCGATTTTTGGCTTTCTCTTATCAAGTTTCGGTGCTTGGTGTTTGGTCCTATTTGGATTCAGATCCACGTCCGAATACAAGATAGAGTTGATAATAAAAACAAAGAAAGATGAGACTATCTTTTTCTCTATCTTCTTCGGTTTCAAAGAAACCTCTACAACAAACAAGGGTTCGAAAATTCTTCATTTGTGATTTTTGCATGTTCGATTCAAGTGGAATTTTCTGCTTCAACCAATCCTAAGTTGCAACAAGAACAAAGGGTTTCTCTCAAATAATTCCAATTCAATTCAAGCAAGGAGAATCAACACTCAACAGGGCATATCAATTGTAAGTGGCTCTTTATTCCTTTTGTTGATTCAATGGCTAATAGGGGTAGAAGGAATTTCAATATTGGAGAAAGTTCAAATAACAATAATATGCTCTACACAACTAGAAATATCAATTATGAAAACATGCCTAGTCTCACCTATGATGTTGGGTCTCAAAATTATTTTGTGAATGATGAATGCCTTATGAAATTCGGTCCAATCAAATAACCCATTATGGAAATGATATTTGTCAAAGTTTCGGATATGAAATATGTGAATTTTTTGAAACATCGTGAATGGGGTATCATTCATGAAAGCTCTTTCAAGGCTACTCCGGACCTTGTGAAGTTATTTTATGCTAATATGCATGAAATGAACTTTGAAGGATGTACTTTTCGCATTATGATTGGTACAAGATCGTTTGAAGTTAACAAACAAGTGATTTCGGAATTAATTCTCTATCCCTACATAAATACATTCTTACCATGTTCGGATGAAAGGTATAGAGTTGACAACAATACTATCTCGTCAGTAATTGGTGGAGCATGGTTAGATAATTCCTTTCTTATTCACAATATTGATTTTCATCTCAAAGTTTTTGGAAAACTAACCTGTGCAAACCTGTGTCCAAGCAATATGCATAAGACTAAATGGACTAGAGATGTTGTTGAACTTGTATATCATCTTGTCAAAGGAATCAAAATTTTTGATTTATGTGGTTTAATGATCACAATTCGAAGAGGTAAAAGAAGAACTCCTGGTTTTGCTTGCTTGATTACAAGAATATGCAGCTCATTTGGAATTGTCTGGTCAAACGCCAGGGAAAAAATTCCAAAGAAATTGGGAGAAGGAATTCTCAACAAAATGAGAGGACAAGTGTTCAATGCTCCTCCTCCTATAAGACTTGAAGGAGATCAACAAACTCTGAAGAGAAGACTACAGAGGAAGAATGACTGCATTGTCGAACTGATTGATCACATTACAAACATCTATCCATATCTTACTGAAGCCTTGAGTGCCATCTCAGACAAGTATCAAGATACTTCTACGGAAGAAGATACTGACTTGGACATCTCGGATTAGATTTTACAACTTTATTGTATAATGTTATGTATATTACCGTAGGTTTGTCTGGTAAACAATCTTTAATGTTGTATGCTTGTTAAGAACCCTTGTGCAATAGTAAGATGCTTTATGCTTTCAACGCAGTCTTTCCGTGCTTCTTTTGGTTTAAATTACCATTAAAAATTTTGTTATGTAGTTTATGGGATGTTTGATTTCGGTTTTCATAACCTTGATATTCGATCTCATATTGTGTGAACCCTTATGGTTTGGGTGGATTTTTGGTTTAGCAGGATTAAGTTCTAGCCCATGTTGGTAGGCTTTATCAAAGGATCATAAGGGGTTACGATTGAAACTAATATGTGAAAAAGTCACAATATGTTGAATCGTTTTGTTTAGTATAAAATCATATGAGTTTCAGGGTTTCAACTTTTGCATCGCATTAGTTAAAACCGATTTTCAACCTTTCTATGGTAAAGGTTGGTGTTTGTTGTTATTTTTTTTGTCTTAGGATGACAACACAGTGATATTCCTCCCTAGAAATATGCAAAGAAATAGAGAAGAGGATGCAAAACTTGAGGTAAAAAAATTGTTAGTTAATCGTTTTCCTGTTTAAGAAAAGCTTGATTTTATTGCATATATTTATTGCTTTTGCTTAACAAAATTTCGGTACAATTGATGTTTATTCCATTATTTGTGTATGGATGTGTGTGTGATTCAACTGTTTTCGGTTGAGAAAAACTATTGTTATCTTGCTTTATTGTTTGGTATCAATTGTTTAGGCTTACAAAATTACGATGCAATTGCGGTACTTTAATGTCTATGTTTGTTTCAATTGCTTCCGGTTGAGGTAAATAATTATACAAGTTGATTTATTTGGTTTGTATAAATTGTTTATGGCTTAAAAAAAAGGTTTCCGGGATGAATTGTTTAGTCCAATTTGATTCCGGATAAGAGAAATTAAGTTATTTCTGATCTTAGTTAGACTTATCAAAGTGGAGGTTTCGGTTATTCAAGTCTAACTAAATGCCTTAACAAGAAATGCTAGTTAACTAACCTAGTACTTGTCTTGTTTAAAAGTGAAATGTCTAAGTTATTATTTGAATGATTAGAACCTGATGAGAAAAATAGAGTTAATTCTGATCTTTATTTTGGCCTTACCGAACAAGCGATTGTATTTGTACAATCGGTTTAGCAAAAGAACTAAGGTGCTTAGTCAATTTTTGATTTGCTAAACTATTAGGGAAAATTGCTTCGGGAAATTGTGTTAGACCATTGCTCGGTCGAAATCGTATGCGTTGCTATCTCAAGCATGTTTGTCAATGTTAGTGATCATAACAATGAGTCTTGATTTCTAGCCTATTCAGATGTCTCGGAACTATGACATAGATTGTGTAGTTCAACTTTAGACTTCACGACGTTCATCTCTTGAAGACGAAGAACTACAAAGGGGAGCTTGTGGAACTTCATCAACAAAAGGTATATGGAGACTGAAACTTATCTATCACTTGAAAAGTCTATTTCTACTCTATCTCCTATATTGAGACATTAGTCGTGTTATGATATAGTTTTTATTATACACATTTGAGATTTCGAGCTGAGTTTATCTCGCTTATATATTTCTCGGAATATGTGTTGGCAAGCTTTCGCTTCAGCCGAATTCATCTTACATTCCTGACGAAAGTCCGAATAAGATCATATGAAAATTGTCGAGTCACGTCTTACATGTTTTGTGTGATACAATCATTTGGTGTTGTCTTGAAATGTTTCATTATGATAATTTCAATAACTTGAAAATCGCTTTGACGAAAAATAGTTTGTGAATAACAACTATATAACGTCCTCTAAGAAAGTTTCAATGATTGAAATAAAGAGTTTAGAATCATGTAACTATGTTTGGATATAAGCATAGTGTATTAATCACATTAGTGTACAAGTCCAAAACCGGGAACCTGGAGTATGTGTACCCGTACGCGTACTGGTGGTTACTGATGTCTGGGCAAGTATGTGTACCCGTACGCATACCAGAGGAAAGTTCACGTCCGTGAAAATCTGTTGGAGTTTGGAATGTGTTGAAGTATGCGCACCCGTACGCGTACTGGCATAACCAAACTCAAGTCCGGCTACTCAAGTATGCGTACCCGTTTGCGTACTTGAGTGGGTTACTTTCTAAAATCGGTTGTGTACATGAACTTAGACATTTATATAATAAGGAATGCAATCTTTGCAAACCGTGGCTATAATGTTCATGAATTGATTCGAGTGAATCAAACCGATTTTGTTTCGATTGTGTTCTTGTATACTTCTATGAGAATATAGCAATTGAACGACTCTTTAACTAGTTTCATTTGAGTCATTTGAACTAGTTATGGATAAGATGAATATGGATGATATAAGAGTTATCATATGGCTAACTTCGGTTGACCATTGTTGAGCCAACATGGGTGTACACGTTTGGGTACGGTTCATAAACCTAAATGAGGTTACATTTCATTTGTATGTAACAAGCTAAGTTCGATCTAACGGTTGAAAGATATTAGCTTGGTTGAATCAGGTTTTTCATCTAACGGTGAAGATTGAATGCTTTGTTACCAAGGTAACTTGGATTGCAAACCCTGATTTGAAAACTATATAAAGGAGAACTCTAGCAACTGGGAAACCTAATTCCCACACTTATGTGTGTTACTAGTTGCATAAGCTAAAGTCGATTCTCCTTTAACCTTAGGTTTTCCTAAACCTTGTAGGTTAACGACTTGAAAGACTTCATTGGGATTGTGAAGCCAGACCCAACTATTTCTCTTGTAGTTGCGTATTCTGATCTTGCCTGATTCTATCGTTTGAGTACTATCTTCTCTAAGATTTGCTCGAGATTAATTTCTCCGATAGGCAAGATAAAACGTGATCACAAGCATCTTCGTCTCATCGTTTGTCATTCCACAATATCTAGTTTCGCCATCATACGATTTAGATAATTATGAGGTGATTGATAATACTAAGCTGTTCTTCGGGAATATAAGTCTGGTTTATCAATTGGTTCTTGTTCACCTTGATTTATCAAAAGACGGTACAAAAATTCTTGGGTATTTCTGTGGGAGACAGATTTATTCAATCCTATAGACTTTATTGTGTGAGACAGAGTTGTTTATCAAGTCTTCGACTTTGGGTCGTAGCAACTCTTGGTTGTGGGTAAGATCAACTAAGGGAATCAAGTGTTTAGTATCATGCTGGGATCAGAGAGGTAAGGAGCGCAACTGTACCCTGAATCAGTGTGAGATTGATTAGGGTTCAACTACAGTCCAGTCCGAAGTGTATTGGTAGTAGGCTAGTGTCTGTAGCGGCTTAATACAGTATGGTGTTCAATCTGGACTAGGTCCCGGGGGTTTTCTGCATTTGCGGTTTCCTAGTTAACAAAATTCTGGTGTCTGTGTTATTTCTTTTACGCATTATATTTTGTTATATAATTGAAATATCACAGGTCGTGCGTTAAAATCAATCAATTAGAATATCCAACCTGTGGTTGTTGATTTATATTGATTGATACTTGAACATTGGTCTTTGGTACCGTTCAAGTTAACTCCTCTTATATTTAATCGGGCTCGCAGATTTCTATTTGCTGATTGCGGATTGAATTAAGAGTTAGAGATAAGGGTGCACACGGTACGGTTCGGCTCGGTTCTTGCCGAGGCCGAGTACCTGTACCTCCCTAGTCTCGGTTCTTATATTTTGGACCGGTACCTGTACCTCTATCCTCGGTTCCGGTACCATTCGGGACAAGTACGGTACCGAAGGGTGCACAGGAACCGAGCCGGACCGACGGACCGAACCGGAACCGGTGGAACCGTACCTGGTTTTGGACCGAAACGAGGTACAAGGTACAGGTACCGGTCCAAAAAATAGGAACCGACGTCTTGGAGGTACAGGTACACGGTCCAATACAGGTACCGTGCCGTACCGGACCGAAAGTCCCGAAAAATATATACCGTTAGATTTGGGAGATAAGGATCAGTATTAGCCGTTAGATTAAAGGTGTATATAAACTAAGGATTAGGCTTAGGGTTTCAGTTCCTACTTCCCTTCCTTTTTTTTTTCTCGTCTCCTCTCTCTGAGAAGGAGAACTCTCTGTTAACTAACCCTAACCCTTCGTTTTTTCATCAAGGACCAAGGTTGTTGCTTTCTTCATCAAGGATTCAAGGTTGTAGAACAATAGAAGACCTTCAAGTGGATTTATCTTCAGGTATAACATCTCCTTTCTCCCTCATATTCGTCTTCCACATCTCTTCTTCTCTCTGTCCCATCTTCTTCTTTATAGATTCAAAAGAAGAGACGGATCTTAACTGATAAAATAAGAACTATTCTGAAATTTAAATTTTGGATTTAACTTTAAAGAAAATAAAATCATTAGGGTTGATTGCATTCACTAATTAGGGTTTCAGAAGGGATTTTCTATTCTATAACTTCTGTTTAAAATGTTATCAACAGCATAAACTTTGATTTGGTTGCTGCTTGTTTTTTTTTCCAAACCTTATGTGGCTGTTGTTTCACATGAATCTTGATGGATAATAGTGTTTTTGTTTGATTTGTGTATGAGAAGATGAAACTGAAAAATAGGACACTATTAGCTATGATGGATAATAGGTTTCATAAGTAAACCCAGGGACACTATTACACAAATTTTCAATTGATGGATAATAGTGTTTTTGTTTGATTTGTGTTTTAGGGATTTCAACCCTAGTCAATTTCATCTCTAATCACCACCACCAGGTCTACCACGAAGGTAATTGCGATTTCTACCTATTTACTAGTTGATTTTATGTTTTATTTACGAGTTTAATTACAAAATCGGTTATGGAATTTTGACAATTTTGTTGTTAACCAACTCAATTTTGGTTTTATGTTGACAGAATTATCGATCTTGATAGAAAACGACCAGTTAGTGTGTGATTTTGGAAGCAGAAGCTCATCTGACTATCTAATTAGTACTAGAGTACTCGATTGAGGTATCTGAACTCTTAATTGCCATAGATTGGTTGTTTCTGAACTCTTAATAGCCCTAGATTGAATGAGAATTGTAATGTTTCCAAATGGCTTGTAATTTTAGTAGTTTTCTTTTCAGGAAATCCAATTTCCACTGCGAGGATACCAGTGCACGCATCGATTTATGCCACCAAGTTGTGATTCATAAGTGCTTCCCTTAGGTAGGTTGAACTGTTTCAGTACATGGGTTTCTTTATGCAAATATTACTTACTACTGTAGTACTTTGGTTGCCTGAATTTCTTTCGGTATACACGAGTCTAATTTAGTTTATACTTGAGCCTTTATCTCTAATAGTACGTTCTTGAGATTTGTTGGTGGGATTTAGATATTTCGTTTACACGAATTTTCTCGTTTCATTTTCTACACAGGTATGCTATCCACTACCACTAACCAGTTCATATCTTATACTCCATTGACAACAATATCCTGATATTTCCAGTAGACTGAAGTTTTTGAAAGAATCAAAGATTAAGAAAGAATAAGGGAGTTTGGAGGGTTCTACAGTTCTACTTATCTTATGTTTTGGTTTCTATTTTCTTTCAGTCACACGTTACTACATCTTTTTTAAGATTTTCAAGACATTGTTTGCTTGGTTTGCTAGTAATATTGCTACTTAGTAGTTGTTGCTTTGAATGAGAATTTGAGATATTGAAAAACAGGTAAACAACAGGTGCTTTGGTTTCTGTCTGAAATGGAACCGGAACCGGTAACGACCGGTACCGACCTGTGCCGAATGGAACCGGAACCGAAGTACTCGGTACCGGTCTAAAATTTTGGAACCGTCAGGTGAGAGGTACAGGTACTCGGCCTCGGCAAGAACCGAGCCTGTGCACCCTTAACGGTACCAGGCACGGTTCCGGTACCATTCGGTACTTTCTTTAGAGACTGTTTGAGGGTGAAAACGGTTTCTGCTGATTTAGGTAATTTCGCGTGAGTAGGTGAGAAACGAATCTAAACCCTAAACAATATACTGCAAGGGAGTACTTTAGATTCGAGATATCAATCTGTACAAATCCGTCCTAAACCAAGAAATGTCCGTTCCAGACTTGCTTCGGTCACAAAGTGAAGGAGAAGGATTGGTTTTGGGGAGGGAAGCGAAGAGAGTGTTGAGATCAGAATAGTTGATTCTGGAAGAGTAGTTGTTTGACTTGTATCAGAAAGTGAAAGCTAACAGATGGGAAAGCTAACAGGTGATTTCTGAGTGTTGTATGCTCCTGACCAAAACTTGTTCTTTGGTGGAAATAGGTAAGACGTATTTATACAAGTCGTAACAAAACGTACTCTGGTCTCCTAAGAAATGGAAAGGCTGAGTAAAGTGGAAGGAGGTGGTAACGGGTAACGCCTGGAATTGATGTTTCATAATGAAAGAAATGTTTCCCCATTACTCCTTGTATTTACTAACCGACTCATTCTTATGACACTTTCTTATAACAGGCGTAGTGTACGCCGCACGCTGTAAACCGCCAAACTAAAACCCTAATGAGCACCCCCAGTTTGTGACATGTGTTGATGTCTCGAGTGTTTTCGTGGAAAACGTGTAGCATGTTGCGGTTGTTTGGCAAGTTGAGCTTGGGAGACTTGCCGTCTCGGTGGTGACCCTCGACGGTCGAGATTTTGCATCTTGAGAGGAAGGGTAGTCGTTAGTTGTTGCAACCCTTCGTTTGGTAGGAAGCGAAACGGGAAGCGCTTGCGTCTTGGAAGGGAAGCGCTTGCGTCTTTGTATAAATTAGGGTTTGGTATGCTGCATCCCTAATTAGCACCCTTTACTAGAATCTTTGGAGAATTATCGTACGGACTCGGATTTTGATAGTCTGCCCCTCCATTCTGTACGGAAAAGAATTTCCTATCTCCCTACGAGGGAATATTTAGGTTTTGAGCTCGTTCAGGAGGTGAAAACATCCCTAAAGTAAAACTCAAGAAGAATGCAAGAAGGATGTTGGTAGCCAGCGGCATGGTGGCATGGTTGGCATGCTCGTGCACACTTTAGGCGCGGCCAAAAACCGTGTAGTTTTGGCATTGGGCATGAAGTTGCCACGCGCTTGGTGGCGAACTTGGACGGCCGAGATCTGCATCTCAGATGGAAGGGTAGTCGTTGATTGTCGCAACCCTTCGTTTTGGCAGCCAGCGTCGTGCATGGATTTGGCATGTGTTAGGCGCGACCGAAATTAGGGATTGCATAAACCGTAATGTTTGGCTTTGGGCCGCAAGTTGCCATGCGTTAGGTGGCGAACTTGGACGGTCGAGATCTGCATCTCAGAAGGAAAGGCAGCCGTTGATTATTGCAGCTTTTCGTTTTGGCAGCCAGTGTCGTGCACGGCTTTGGCATGTTGAGACGGCTGGCATGGTCGGCATGCCTCGGTGCGGAGACGCGGCTGGCACGGCATGCCATTGGCACATGTGGCATGGTTGGGATGGTTGGCATGCCTTGGCGCTGAGATGTGGCTGGCACGGTATACCATTGGCACATGTGGTGCGACTGGCATGGTTGGCATGCCTTGGCGCGGAGATGTGGCTGGTACGGCATGCCATTGGCAGATGTGGTGCGGCTGGCATGATTGGCATTCCTTGGCGCGGAGATGTGGCTGGCACGACATGCCATTGGCACATGTGGTGCGGCTGGCATGGTTTGCCATTGGCACGGTGGTGTGAGAATTAGGGTTTTGGCCTATCGAAACCCTAATTAGCATTAAAAAAAGGTACCCTGGTAATTTTCTCATAGACATATTAAAGGGTCCAATAAATGCTCTAGTGGTCGTAGTGACGTCATGTCCGATTGCGGTTTTATGATTTTAACCCTAAGCTAAAAACCACCATCAACATTAAGTCCCCTGCTTAGCTCGGAACATGAGCATTGTTGGGAGGTAAGCATAAGATGGTGACAGGCGAGGAAAAAATTGAAATGACAAGTCGTGAAAAGATGGTCAAGAAGACCCGGATAACGTTTTTCGAGAGGTAAGGAGAGTTCGTGATTCTTGTGTTGGCAGCCTTGCATAGATTCTTCTTGTGGTGCTGCTAGCTAAGTTGCGGAGTGGTAGAGGTGTTTGTTGGCGGTGATGCAAACAGTTGGCGTTGACTTGGCTTGGCCGTGCGCCATCTTGGCTAGGCTAGGAAAGGAAACGCGGAGTTGTTGGCTTAGCGAGCCGTTGGCGTTGCTGGATTGTCTTGGCAAGCCGTTGGTATTGGCCTGGCCTGGAATGGAGCCGCCAGTGTTGGATTGGCTTGGAATGGAGCCGCAGACGTCGTACTGTCTGGGAATGGATCCGCAGGCGTTGGATTGGATTGTAATGGAGCCGTAGATGTTGTACTGGCTAGGAATGGAGCCGCGGACGTTGTACTGGCTAGGAATGGAGCCGCAGACGTTGTGCTGGCTAAGAATGGAGCCGTCGGCATTGGTCAGCTTGGAAAGGAGCCGTCAGCATTGGTCGGCTTGGAAAGGCAGCCGTCATCATTAGTCGGCTTAGAAAGGAGTCGCTATCATAAACATGGCGCGAGCGCTGGCTTGAGTGTTGGCTTCAGTTCCGTGAAATGATGGCAACTTTGTCTAAATTAGGGTTTGGCATGCCGAAACCCTAATTAGCGCCCCTTACTAAAATCGTTGTAGAATTCTCGTACGAACTCGGATTTTGACGGTCCGCCCCTCCATCTGACCGGAAAAGAATTTCCTATCTCCTTACGAGAGAATATTTAGGTTTTGACCTCGTTTAGGAGATGAAAACGTCCCGACAATGAAACTCAAGAAGAATTCAGGAGGAATGTTGCGGGCCCTAGGTAGCATAGTCGCGTCGAGTCCTCTATTCCCGTTCATGGAGAAAGAAGGAAACTTTATTCTGTGCAAACTCTAGAAACTTTGTCCGTATGAAAAGAGGTATTGACCCTCTTCTGTTTTTCTGTTGCTCGTCCGGATCCGTGCTTTCGTCTGCAGTGTCTCTCCAGTGGATTCCAAAATTTTCCAAACCACATCGCATTCTTGGGACGGATGGATGAAATATATGCTCGAAAACGATCATGTCAGGGATAATCTTGGAGATTGTGGTTGCGTTGTCGGTCCATCCTCGACTTTAGGTTGTTCAGTGCCTGGACCTTCTGATCATGATGATGATGTGTTGTGAATGCTTGCATGGTCGAAAACTTCTAGAGCCACTGGATGAAATTGATGAGTTGGGAGACGTTTCGTTACCGACGTGCTGCTATCAAGTCTTCAAGGACTTTGTTCAAAAAGACATCCTTCGAACTATCTTCTGAATCTTGGACTATCGTATGGAATGGGACGCGGTGAGAAGTCCCCAGTTATATTTCTGTTTGTTCCGATGACACGGCCGAATATGTGAATATATCTTTGTGGCGTGCTTTTGGAGTCTTCGATGCACATGTACGGCTTCATGTTGATAAATTCCTGCGGCTCGTAAAACTTCGGCAGTGACGATGTTGAAATCAGAAATAACCAGGTTCAGGGGAGTGAAGGCGTTCCATGATAGTAGTCCCCATTTGTAGCCTACTTTCATTGCATCGCCTTGAATCCATGTCCACGAGATTTGATACAAGCTTATTGTACTCTTATGGATGTGACTTTGGGATGCACATGGACAAAATATTTGGGATAGCGAGGAAGTAGGAATGACAGAGTTATGTTGTTTATCGTGGCTCCCTCTGTTTCTTCAATAAAATGTTTCAGCCGCGTCTCTGGAGTTATCTCATGAGTCTTTGATGGTCGTCGGGATAGACTGCGATGAGCAGTCCCCAGTCGCATTTTTCTTTAGTTTCTGAAGTTGTTTTCCTCTGAGCAGGCTTGGGATTCTCCGCATCCTCGTAAAGTGTTGAAGGCGTCTTCTAGACAGAGAGGTGATGATAATCTTGCGCTACACCCTTGAAGAGTAGATGACCTTGTTGTGGCTATGGCCTTTTGGTTGACTGTGTCTTCTGAGCTTTGAAAGTGAAGGGATTCCGTGTATATCCTCAGTCCCCAAGTATGGTTTACATGTTTATATCTTTGTAGCGATTGCTGCTATGGTGAAGCTATGTCTGGTATCAACAAATGAGTGGCAACAATTCTTGGTAGCAGATGTAATCAGAAGAGACTACATTGTCGCGGTAACAAAGTAGATTGACTGGAATTGTATGGGCATTCATGGAAATAAAAGGATCGGCTGGATGCGTAAGCGAGCAGACTGTCCATGATCATGAGCTTTGGTAGGATGGATAAAAAGGCGTCCATGACTACGAAGATTCGCTGGCTGCGATCATGATCATTGACATGGGGAGCGTGGTGGTACGACCCTTTGCAGGAAGGAGTGGCGGCCATGGTACGATCCTTGGCAGGAGGAAGCGGCGTTGAAGTGGCTTCGGCTCTTGGAGAGGATGTTGAAACTTAAGAAGCCAAACGCTGTTTCGGATCCTGGAGAAGCTTATGGAGATAACGCTGAAGCGGAGCGGCTGCTGGAGCGAACGTTGAAGCGGAGCGGCTGCTGAAGCGAACGTTGAAGTGGAGCTACTGCTGGAGGAAGTTAAAGCAGAGCTACTGCTGGAGGATGTTGAAGCGGAGAGTCTGCGTCAATCAGTGTGCCGTCAAACTGGACACCCCTCAAGCGAACAGTGGTTAGGAGTCTCCAGTTCCATCTATCGTGCTTTCCAAGAGAGGTAGGGGTTTGGGAATGACTTCCTGGATGGAAACAACTTCTTTCCTGACGCAACGCGGTTGAGGGCTGCAAATATGTCTTGACGTTGCGCCTTGGGAAAATATAGAATCTCACATAAATGTTTCATCATAGACTGCACAATTTTGTGGGCGAAGTCCCCAGAAATCACGCATCTCCTGACAGGAAGAGAGTCTTTGTGAACTCAGGGGGGGGTTGCTGATTTTCCTTGCCTTGATTTTGAAGAAGTCGTTCTTGATCTCTACATGTGATTAAATTGGATTGTTAGTTCCCTTCCACTAAGCGTTTAAGAACAACGATGGAAGGATGCAAGCTGCTGGTGCTGGGAAGATGCAAGCTGCTACCGCTGGAAGGAATGCAAGCTGCTGGCGCTGGAAAGATGCAAGCTGTTAGCGTTGGATCGGCTCAGAATGGGCGCTGGATTGGCGCGGATGCTGGCTTGGCAAGGCGCTGGCTTGGCACGGTGCTGGTTTGGCGTGGGCGCTGGCTTGGCACGGCGTCGGTTTGGCATGGCGCGGTAGCAATAAGGTGGGAAAGCATATTCCAGGTATGTACTCCAGCGTTTCTCTTTCAATTTGTTTTATTGTTTTTCTTGTGTTGGTGCAAACCCTAGCCATAGGTATGCCTTCCATAAATCTGTAGAAATATTGTTCTTCTCTTCGAATATCACCGTAGTAGCGTCGGATACGTCATGAATAGTGACTGGTAATCGTTATTATGCAAAGTAGGTACGTACGGGTAGGTGACTCATTCCACGAAGAACTGGGCGTTATGGCTTCTCTGAGATCCAAAAGTTACAGGCCAAGGTGACCGAAGGTCCTTCTGCGGACGTGGTCAAACAACAAGAAGCGGAGGTCGAAAGGTTGTCCAAAGAGTTGGAGCTGAAACAGGGGGTCCTCCAAATGACGAAGGACGCCTTCTTCGAGAAGAGCAAAACACCGTTGAATGGCTTCCTTTGAATGCACTTCTATCTTCTGAAATTCTTCTGTTTCGTTTTTTTTTTTTTTTTTTTTGAAAGGCAAATGAAACACCTGGCTTATGGTTTTGATTTTCTGGATTTTTGGGTTGGAAGACAAGTGTTACCTATGAGAATTTTGGATTATTATTCGGGATGAACTGTTTTAGGATGATGTCGTTTATGGTTATGATTGTAAGTGACACAAACATCCCAAGGAAGATATGGAACTGTGAACGTTGCGTGTCGGTAGATGACATGGGATGAAACATAACATGTCTATCGGTATTACCATTCTCGTGAAAACTTGAAATAGTAAACCATGTATTTTTTCTATGCAAGACTTACTCGGTTTTTTGGATCTGCTAACGAAAAATGGGTCAGGTGCAAGACCGAGTTTTGTGAGAAGCACCGCGATTGTGGAAAGTCCCTAGTCGTCCCTGAGTCACTTGATAATCGAGTCGTCGATCTCTGGGCGGATCATTTGCTTTTAACCTCCGGGAAGTCCACAGTCGCCCCTTTCCGTGTCATGACTGGTAATCGGGTCGTTTATTAACTGAGTCGTCGATCCCTGAGCGGATCGTATCGAACCGTCTGGTAGCTGAGTCGTCGATCCCTGAGCGGATCGTTTACCTCTATCGTCCTGACGTCTGGGTCGAAGTATGAGATCGAGGATTGAAAATTGACATTGTAACCGAAAGACCAATCTCCCATTGTGGTCGCCAATTGTTTGAGGGTGAAAACGGTTTCTGCCGATTTCTGTAATTTCGTGTGAGTGGGTGAGAAACGAGTCTAAACCCTAAATAATGTACTGCAAGGGAGTACTTTAGATTCGAGAGACCAATCTGTAAAAATCCGGCCTAAACCAAGAAATGGTCGTTTCAGACTTGCTTCGGTCACAAAGTGAAAGAGAATGGTTGTTTTTGGGGAGGGAAGCGAAGAGAGTGTTGAGACCAGAATAGTTTATTCTGGAAGAGTAGTTGTTTGACTTGTATCAGAAAGTGAAAGCTAACAGATGGGAAAGCAAACATGAGATTTCTGAGTGTTGTATGCTCCTGACCAATACTTGTTCTTTGGTGGAAATAGGTAAGACCTATTTATACAAGTCGTAACAAAACGTACTCTGGTCTCGTATGAAATGGGAACGGCTGAGTAAAGTGAAAGGAGGTGGTAACGGGTAACGCCTGGAATTGATGTTCCATAATGAAAAAAACGTTTCCCCATTACTCCTTGTTTTTACTAACCGACTCATTCTTATGACACTTTCTTATAACGGGCGTAGTGTACGCCGCACGCTGTAAACCGCCAAACCAAAACCCTAATGAGCATCCCCCAGTTTGTGACATGTGTTGATGTCTCGAGTGTTTTCGTGGAAAACGTGTAACATGTTGCGGTTGTTTGGCAAGTTGAGCTTGGGAGACTTGCCGGCTCGGTGGTGACCCTCGACGGTCGAGATTTTGCATCTTGAGAGGAAGGGTAGCCGTTGATTATTGCAACCCTTCGTTTGGTAGGAAGAGAAACGGGAAGCGCTTGCGTCTTGGAAGGGAAGCACTTGCGGCTTTGTCTAAATTAGGGTTTGGTATGCTGCAACCCTAATTAGCGCCCTTTACTAGAATCGTTGTAGAATTCTCGTACGGAGTCGGATTTTGATGGTCTGCCCCTCCATTTTGTACGGAAAAAAATTTACTATCTCTCTACGAGGGAATATTTAGGTTTTGAGGTCGTTAGGGAGGTGAAAACATCCCTAAAGTAAAACTCGGGAAGAATGCAGGAGGGATGTTGGTAGCCAGCGGCATGGTGGCATGCTCGTGCACGCTTTAGGCGCGGCCAAAAATTAGGGTTTGGTACAAACCGTGTAGTTTTGGCATTGGGCCAGAAGTTTCCACGCGCTTGGTGGCGAACTTGGACGGCCTAGATCTGCATCTCGGATGGAAGGGTAGCCGTTGATTGTCGCAACCCTTCGTTTTGGCAGCCAGCGTCGTGTATGGCTTTGGCATGTGTTAGGCGCGGCCGGAATTAGGGTTTGCATAAACCGTAATGTTTGGCTTTGGGCCGCAAGTTTCCATGCGTATGGTGGCAAACTTTGACGATTGAGATCTGCATCTCATAAGAAAGGGAAGCCGTTGATTATTGCAACCCTTCGTTTTGGCAGCCAGTGTCGTGCACGTCTTTGGCATGTTGGGACGGCTGGCATGGTCGGCATGCCTCGGCGCGGAGACGCGGCTGACACGGCATGCCATTGGCACATGTGGCACGGTTGGCATGCCTTGGCGCGGAGATGTGGCTGGCACGGTATACCATTGGCACGTGTGGTGCGGCTGTCATGGTTGGCATGCCTTGGCGCGGAGATGTGGCTGGCACGGCATGCCATTGGCACATGTGGTGTGTCTGGCATGGTTGGCATGCCTTGGCGCAGATATGTGGCTGACACGGCATGCCATTGGCACATATGGTGCGGCTGGCATGGTTGGCATGCCTTGGCGCGGAGACGTGGCTGTCATGGTTTGCCATTGGCACGGTGGTGTGAGAATTAGGGTTTTGGCCTATCGAAACCCTAATTAGCATTAAAAAAAGGTACCCTGGTAATTTTCTCGTAGACATATTAAAGGGTCCAATAAATGCGCTAGTGGTCGTAGTGACGTCATGTCAGATGTGTGGTTTTACGATTTTCACCCTAAGCTAAAAACCACCATCAACAGAGACACATAAGGCATGGTGTTGGAAGCTGTTCACCAAGGATCAAAAGGTCTACATGAAATTAATGGGTTTTGTTTAGACAAGGAAAGAAGGACTTACGCAAGGTAGAGAGGTTTATGAATCGAGAAATCTGTGAAGAAAAATGCGTTTGTTCGAACCTGGAATTACCAGCAAGTTGAGAAGAATTTGTTGTTGTTGGTGAATCCTGAGAAGAAGAAACAGGATATGAATTCGATCGAGTCCGTCGATGGTGTGAAAATGGGGTTGCACACAAAACTTGCAAGTATACAAGGCCAAGCTTTATAGTATAGGGATGAGTAGGGGTTAGTCCACAGGGAGTGGGAGCATACAAGAAGTTTTCCTAAGCTATCAATGGGTGCAAAGCACTATGGCAGTGAGCAAAGCAAGGTAATGTGGCAGATGCAAAGAACTAAAACAGTTAACAAAGCAAAGCAGTTAACACAAGATGGCAGCACAGCAAAGGTTAAATGGCAGAGGATATAAAATAACAATAACAGGGAACCAAGGCTGTAAGCCAAGGGCAGAGGTATTGAGCAACAGTGACAGAAAAAGAAAAAGATGCAGAACTGTGTGAAGTTACTAAGGCAATTGAATCCACCTTGTGCCCTAATCAAGCAATGCAATCTAGGTTGAGTTGAAAATCATATGCATACATCTAGAATGGGAGGAAAATCAGCTTGCTCACTGATATGCCCCTAGCATTGACTGTCTTTTGACAGCACAATCAATCACAGGCATGCCAGAGCACTGATTACTTCCCATTGCTCAAGCAAAACAGGCATCAAGAAAACTATCCTAACAATGCATCATCTAACAGTGCACTAGGCTTCATCAGAGCCTTAGTTGCAGTGAACTCAGAACATGAGAAAACAGATGGAACAACACATGATTAACAGGAACAACACAACAATTGGAGATACTAGCTAATCCAGTTCTCCCAAAACATCACATTAACAACAACATCAAAAGGATATTAAAACAGGGAAATCAAATTAAACACATGAACATCAACAGGATATTAAAACAGGGAAATCAAATTAAATTAACCCAATTAGGGGGTATCTCGGCTAACTAAGAACAACCTTTAACATCCTATATCACTTCCCTTTTATAACTTACAACAAAATACCTAATTTCACCAAAACCCTAAATTTGCAAACCCTAACTTTTGGGGAAAATCAAATTCGACATACCCATGTGTAAATTGGCTTCGACCCATGCTTCTTGATGTCCCTCTGATGCTCTTCTTGCTCCAATTGATGTACTGCAACCCTAGCTCGAGTTGTTTCATCAACTCCACACCTAGGTCAGAGAGATGTGGGTTTGAAAAAGCAACTAGGCTAGAGGGTTGGAGAACGTGATGGTGATTGAGGTGGTGTCGGGGTATGGAGATGGTTGTGAGGCAGAGGGTGGCAGTGGACATGGAAGAGAGGCAGGAGCAGAGCTCGACTGCACTGTCGGGGGAAGAAGAAAGTTTTTAGGGAAAAAGGATTTGGGGAAGAAGAACTTGTTTGGGTGAAGTCGATGGTTTTGGATGCTAGGGTGTGAAGCGGGGATAGCGCGGTTTGATGATCTGCGACAAGGAGCGATGGATGGGAAGATGGTAGGTGGATCCAACGGCGATACGGAGGTAAGCGTGGAGCGACCGTCGGATGAAGGGATGTAGCAAAACGGACGACCCAAGATGGAGATGAGCGTTGCGATGTAAAGCAGGGGCTTCGGAGTTTGATGTGCGATGATGGAGCGACCGTAGGATGCTGAAATGCTTCGATCTGACGGCTGAAATCCGAGACGGGCTTGGATAGTGGAAATGTGTTTGAGTAAGGGTTTTGGGCCTTGGGTATGCCAAGCCCATATCTTCTTTAAGGACAATTCTTCTTCTTCAAGCCCACTTCTAGCCTTTTGGTCTTGTGCACAACATTCTTCGCGGCTTCCTTGTGTAATTCCTCCCGGCTTTTCACTACTTTTCTGCTCTTTTCCGCTCTGCTATTCATCCAAACTTTATTTATTACCTAAAAATGCAAAATTAAGTAAGAAAAATATTTATTCTTGAAAACAATGAAAATACAGAATATGAGATAAAATGTAGAATTAATGCACAAAAGATGAGTTAAATGCCAAGAAAAATATATAGAAATATGCACTTTTTAGCACTCATCAAATACCCCCAAACCTGAATTTTACTTGTCCTCAAGTAAAACAAAACTAAGGAAATCCTACCTATACCACTGTCGCTGGTCTCTCGAATGCATTTAGCGTATGCACTAAGCCTTTTAAACCACTAAGTGTGCCTAGTGGACGAGTTGAAGTCTCGTGAAGGTTTGCTTAGAACGTACCTACAAAGTTCTAGGTCAAAATATAAGCTCAGATTCCATCAAATGTGACATGTGCAAGTCAGTTAAAGCTCACAGCAAAATGGAGATGTCAATCTAGCTATCGAAGGCACAATCCTAGCACTGATAACAAATAAGGACATGTGATAAGAGTGTAAAGTGTATCTACACATGTGTAAAGAAAGATCGGATGTTATGACTACTAATCACCAAGAGATAGTTTCTCAGGCTAAGAACCAAGGTCGAAATCTAGCTAGCTGTCCGGACTTTACGAGAACTGTGAATGAGTTGGAGGTGTTTCACAATTACTCGCGTTGTACATCAATGGCATACACCCTTCCTTGCTTATTACAATGAAACACAAAAGATGACTATTTACATGACTCTTATTTACATTGATTACTCTCTTTTATTTTTGGAACAAGAGAGAATGAAATTGATAAATACTTGATTTTTTTGTATTTTTCTGATATTTTTTTTTTTTCTGATATACATCTTTTTTTTTTTTTTTTTTTTTTTTTTTTGAATAGGAAACACTTTTGATACTATACAAAAGGAAACAAAAGATTACATGACACTTTGCAAGAGGTAGCCCTTTTTGATGCACCCAGTTAAATTCGATGGTTGTCTTTCTTAATGTAACCTCCACCTTCTATCCCAACCAACCAAAGAACAAGCTAGTCAAGTTTCGTTCAGTATTCTAAAGTGATTGGCAATCGTGACTTCCTATCAAACACCTTGAAGATCGAGGCTATACATGTATTGGTAGATCGTGCGCGTGCAAATTTCTTATCACTATGTGAATTGTGCTAGAATCAGGGTGCCTAAATATCTAGACTAAGACTCCTAATAATTACATATTTGCACAAGAGTCAACATTTCAAGGTAAATGAGCTCCATTTTTATGTTTTTTTCAATTTTTTTATTTTTTATTTTGATTTTTTCATTTTTTTCAAAAAAAGAAGGAGTTCGTTTTCAATTATGGCATATTATCAAAGTATCTACTTTTCACCCCCAAACCTAAACTAAACATTGTCCTCAATGTTTCAAAATATGAACAAAACTAGAATACAACATATGAAGAGGATCATGTTGAGTAGAGAAAAAGGAAAGAGAATACCCGATTTCGGCGAAAGCAATATTAGAACTCCGTTATTCAAGGCAAGAATCCAACATATGTCAGCCGAGATCATATTGGATTAGCAAAATATATACAAAAGGAACAAAAAGGGTTTTAAGAAATTTTATCTACTGGATTATATACAAAAATTCACCATACACTAACAATCTAAAGAGTTGAGGATCAACCCAAAAGACAAAGTGTAGAGGTTTCAACAGCTTCACACAATAATAATATGATAGACATGCAAGTGAAGCTGTGAAACAAAATGAGCTACCCCCAAACCTGGATTTTTCAACGGATAAAATTTTGGAAACAAAATCTCGCAGTTTTGGGGGTTCAACATGCACAAGGTCTAGCTCGAAATGAACTGTGCTAGGGACAGGCAAACATGCTAATTCCAACTGTGGCTCCTCAAAGATATTATACTTAGATGCAAAATAGTCCAAGAGGACTTGGGAAGCACACAGTTCCAATCCTAGATTAGGGACTCTCAGAAAAAGTCGGTTTGACAATATGGGTACAAACCAAATCTAGGTTGGGTGGAAGGCCATCAGATTGTGACTTATGTAGGACGATAGGCACATCATTACTAATCACATCAACATCTCCTAAGTCTTCTACACGTGTCACAACATGCTTACCATGCTCACACAAATCAGAATCATCAACATCATCAGAAGAATTATTCTCATGCATCGGCAAATCAGTGGAAACATCACAACGTGACCCAGGTAGAGAATCAGACACAACAATTATATTTTCATGCATATTAGTGTCAACAGAAGATTCTATATTACCTAAGTCATCTTCATAGGACAGATGCACATGCTCAAAATCAGTATCAACATCACATGTATATGGAATACTAGAAGAAACATCATTCATGAAGGTCGAGGCAGAGAAGCCTAATGTATTTGAACCCAAAGGTTCCATAACATTTTCAGCATAGACATGTTCTTCTAACATAACATCATCATCATCATCATCATAGTAATATGCATACTTGTCCCTATTAGCAGTTGTGGTGTCATTAGTCAACTCATGTTCCTCTAGATTAGGTTCATATTCAATATCATACACATGAGAAGGACTAGACATGCTATTTCCAAAGTTCAATTCATTACCACCAATATCATGTGACAGTGTCTCAGTTTCCCTAATGGACTCCCAGTGACGGGTTTTCTCTGCAATCTCAGCTAAAAATTTCCATGCATCATCCACAGTTTTATCAAGAAATTCACCATTACACATACACTCAACCATGGCTCGAGATTTAAAGTCTA